>NC_058417.1:42241599-42336262 GCF_002201575.2 Neomonachus schauinslandi | reverse complement strand
CCTGCTTGTGTTCCCTCTCTCGCTGTCTCTCTCTCTGTCAAATAAATAAATAAAATCTTTAAAAAAAAAAAAACCTAAGTGGCATAACTTATGTAGAGTCCAGTCAGTAGCTAGGTGCTCATTATTACTAAGCTAAGTGAGCTTTGGGGGCCTGTGGGGCCAGACGTGGGGATCCTCCCGGTGGCCTGACACTCTCTTCTGCCCGTTCTGCAGCCAAGCAGCATGAGCTGATGACGCTGGATGGCTTCATGATGTACCTGTTGTCACCCGAAGGGGCTGCTGTGGACCCGGCCCACACATGCGTGTTCCAGGACATGGACCAGCCCCTCTCCCACTACTTCATCTCCTCCTCACACAACACCTATCTGACCGACTCTCAGATCGGGGGGCTCAGCAGCACCGAGGCCTATGTCAGGTACCCTAGCGGGCGATGGTTGGGGCGAACACATCTGGGAGCCCAGCTTGGGAATGCTATGGGGCTCAAATCTCACTGTGGGCTTCCTGAGCGGCGGGGGGGGGTGGCTACCTGGCTCAGCCTGGCCATTGCTCTGTTCCAGGGCTCCCGCATGACCCCTCCCCCGCCCACCTGTCTGTCCGCAGGGCTTTTGCCCAGGGATGCCGCTGTGTGGAGCTGGACTGCTGGGAGGGGCCAGGAGGGGAGCCCATCATCTATCACGGCCACACCCTCACTTCCAAGATCCTCTTCCGAGACGTGGTCCAGACCGTGCGCGACCACGCCTTCACCGTGAGCTCCCAGGAGCCCCATGCCCAGCCCCAGAGCCTCCCCAGTGACCCCAGCGTCCTCTGTCCTTCCAGAAGAAACCCCCCTGCTCAGAGAATCGCTCACGCCCCAAGTGCTGCTGGGACAACTGGCCAATGGGGTAGAAGAAAGCTGAGTGAGAGGCTCCCTTCCTCTACCCTGATGTTTAGTAATTGCAGTAAAATCACAAAATGTCCAGAAGAAAACCTTGCGGGTAGGGAAGGACATTTTATTTTATTTTATTTTATTTTTTAAAAGATTTTATTTATTTATTTGAGACAGAGAGAATGAGAGAGACAGAGAGCACATGAGAGGGGGGAGGGTCAGAGGGAGAAGCAGACTCCCCGCTGAGCAGGGAGCCCGATGCGGGACTCGATCCCGGGACTCCAGGATCATGACCTGAGCCGAAGGCAGTCGCTTAACCAACTGAGCCACCCAGGCGCCCAGGGAAGGACATTTTAATCAAATCATGACTCCCAAAGAGAAAGCCATGAAAGAGAAGTCTGCATAAAATTGCGACTTCTGTCAATCCATACACAAATCTTACCCTCAAAAAATGGTGGGCACCAGGCTGGCTCAGTCGGGAGTGTGCGACTCTTGATCTTGGGAGTCGTGATTTCGAGCCCCACACTGGGTGTAGAGATTACTAAAAAAAAAAAATAAATAAACTTTAAAAAATTATGGGCTTGGGGGGAGTGTGTAACATAAACAACGTGGCCAATGTCATTAACATATAAAGGGCATTTATACAATAAAACCACTCCTGCAGCTGCCCTCAGCTTCCCAGACATTCCACTCTTTCCCTGAGACCCCAGATCTGAGCTCTGTCCCCCCAAAAACACACTGGCCCCAGAGTATGTCCCACGTTCCACCTACTCAGCGCCCCCAGAGTGCCTTTTTGCCTGCCTGTCCTGAAGGGGGCTGGGGGGCCAGGTGTAATGGGGGTCCTGGGAGGGGGAGGGGGAGGTGGCTCTGAGTTGCTGTCCCTCCCCCCCAGCTGTCGCCATACCCTGTCATCCTGTCCCTCGAGAACCACTGTGGGCTGGAGCAGCAGGCCGTCATGGCCCACCACCTTCGCACCATCCTGGGAGACGCGCTGGTGACAGAAGTGCTGGACACCCAGAACCCGGAAGAACTGCCCTCCCCAGAGGTAATGAAGGCCCCCGGACTCTCAGCCTGCGTGGGGGAGGACCCGGCTGTGTCCACCATCCACCCCCGCTATGCCATCTCCGCAGGTTGGGACCCCACACCTCTCTCTGCCTCAACCTCCCCCTGCGTTCCTCTGACATCTGCCACCCCATGGTCTTGTCACTCTCCTACCCACCAGTCTTGACTAGACCCACCCCACCCTATTCAGGGCCTTCCGTGCCCTACCCACCCACCCCCCTCCCAGCCCCACTTTGCTGCCCTGCCTAGAGAGTCCCTGCAACCTCAGCCACGGCCCCCCTCCGAGGCCTTGGGTGGCGCGTCCTCTCCACCCAAAGCTCCCTTCCCAGCCAAGCGCCACCTGCTTAGAATTTTCGCTCAGCGCAAACCACCCCTTCCTGTGATCTGAGGAAATTCCGTAGCTCTCTGGCCTGGGGTGTTTCTTCCTCCCAAACCCCAGAACATTTTATCTGCCTCTTGGGGACATTTGTGTTTTTCCGGCTCCTTGAGAAAACTCTTCTCCTACTCTCAATCCAAATATGCAGAGAATGTTGATTCACCTCTGTGTGTGTGTGTGTGTGTGTGTGTATGTGATTTGATTTTTTTATTAGCATGAAACACAGTTAAAAAAAAATCGAGCTGTACAAAAGTGTACACAATGAAAAACGGTTTTTGTTTGCCCTTGTCCTATTTCACAGGAAGTAACCATCTTTAAGTTTCTTGTGCATCTTTCTAGAATTTTCCCATGCGTCTATACCTATGTGCAGAGCTGTCTTCTCTTTTAAATGTTACACAAGGAAGCTCATGTGATTACCCGTTCTACAGTCACTTTGTCCACGGGAGATCTTTTGGGAAGAGGGCTCCTTCTCTTTCAGTCCCGAGCTGCGTCATTCATTGGAAAGGCTGCTTGTCGTATTCTGTTTGGAGGGACCTCCCTCGCCAGTCCCCGTTGGTGGCTCTATGCGTTGTTTCCCATTTTTTCCTGTTAGAAGCATCCCTCATCTTGGCGTGGCCTTTCCTGCGCCCCTGGGTCAGCCCCTCACATAGTGGTGGTTGTGTGACTGACAGGGGCGAGAGGGCATAATCCCTCCATGTGGGGTCCCTACAGCAGCTGAAGGGCCGGGTCCTCGTGAAGGGGAAGAAGCTGTCAGCTGCTCGGGGTGAGGATGGTCGAATTCTGTCCGACCAGGAGGAGGAAGAGGAAGAGGAAGAAGAGGAGGCAGAGGCCGCAGAACAGAGGCGGCGGGTGAGTGGGACGGTCGGCGCCCGGCTGGGGCAGGGAGGAGCTGCTTGGGGAGGGGAGGGGAGCTAGGAGGACCGAGGCGCAGGAGCCGGTGGACCCCCTCTGAGGCTCCTCTTCCAGGCCAAGCAGATCTCCCCCGAGCTGTCGGCCCTGGCCGTGTACTGCTGTGCAACCCGCCTGCAGACCCTGCGCCCCAACCCAGTGCCGCCCCAGCCCTGCCAGGTCAGCTCCCTCAGTGAGCGCAAGGCCAAGAAGCTCATCCGAGAGGCAGGTAGGAGCCGGGACATCGGGCATCTGGGGGCCGGAGGCGCCGCGGAGGCCGGCAGGCTCCTGGTGGGGGGCATCCTGACGTTGGTCTGAAAAGGAGACTAAGAGGACCTCAGGGCCAGTGAGAGGGTCAGGAGGTCCCCAGTTTGGGGCTCAGGGAATGAGCACCCGGCACCTGCCCAGCACGGGGCTGGCATGGGTGGAAGGAAGAGGGTCCTGGGAGGAGGGAGGCTGCTGCCTGCCTTTGCCGGACCCAAGCCTGGTGACAGGGCCAGACATAGACGGGAGCGCTGGTGCAGGGTGACCAGTGGGCCGTGGCGGGGGTTGGGGGAGCCGGGCAGAGGGCGCGAGGTCAGGGAAGGACTCTGGAGCGGGGGATGCCTGCCGAGACCCCAGACGAAAGGATGCGGTGGAAGGAGCCAGGTGAAGAAGGGGAAGGGGTTTCCAGGCTGGAGGAGCAGGTCGGACGAAGGCCTGGAGGACCCACAGCGCTGCTGGAGGAGTGCATGGGGGAGGCAGGATGAGAGCCGGATGTCAGCCTGGGGCCCCGTGTTCCAGGCATTGAGTTGGGGGCAGGAAGCGGGGATTTGGGGGCTGGGATGCAGTGCCAGGGTGTGGAAGGGGGTCCTTGGCCCTCTCTGGGCTTCAGTAGCCTCGTCTGGGAGGTCCTCTCAGCCCTGGGGCAGGGGGACCTGGGGCCGCGGGAGTTCAGCCTCTGTTCCCAGCTTGTCCCTGTAGCTGGGACAGAGGAAGTTACAGGCCCTGGCACTGCATGAGGGACACCTAGGGGCCATCGTGGTCCTGCCCCAACTCTCCCCCAGGGAACAGCTTCGTCAGGCACAATGCCCGGCACCTGACCCGCGTCTACCCCCTGGGGCTGCGGATGAACTCGGCCAACTACAGCCCCCAGGAGATGTGGAACTCAGGCTGTCAGCTGGGTGAGTGAGGGCAGCGCGCTGCCGAGGGGGGCGGCCTCCAGGGAGCCATGAGAGGCCCGGGCAGGGGTGGGGCCAGACAGCTTTCCAGAAGGTGGAAAAAGGTGTTTTCTTGGTAATAACAATGATTAAAATAATTGTCAGGAAATTAGGTGGGAAAACAAATCAGACTCATCTTCCTGACAGTGTAAAAGTCTCACATTTTTTATGAAGACAAAAGTTAAAAATCTCTACTCCCATGTGCCCCCTGACACACCCACACACACACACACCCACATACACACATCCCTGGCAGTCCCACGGAATCAACACAGACAGGAGTGGGCTCTGGAGGGATGCTGAGCTCCAACAAAGGAGCAAAGGAGGGGAATACGGTCCCCTTGAGCGCAGATATGGAGACCCCAGGCTTCCTTGGACGCCACTCTGGCCTGGGCCTATTCCCAGCCCCACCCTATACCAGGGATAAAGTGTAGGTGACACTGGGGGCTGGGTCCCTTGGCTGCCGTGATGCACCCCCTAAGCCCCGGTGGGGGTGGGCAGTGAGACCCCAAAACGGAGCGGGGAGAGGAGGGACACTAAGAGCCCCTGCCCTGACCCTGCTATGTCCACAGTGGCCTTGAACTTCCAGACACCGGGCTACGAGATGGACCTCAATGCCGGGCGCTTTCTCGTCAACGGGCGGTGCGGCTACATCCTGAAACCCGCCCCCCTGCGCCAGCCCGACACAACCTTTGACCCCGAGTGCCCTGGACCCCCCAGAACTACTCTCACCATCCAGGTCAGCAGCCTGGACCAGGCCGTACCCCGGGGTCACAGCTAGCCCCGGAGGGGTCCTAGCCTGCAGGGCGCCAGCCTTTGGTCCCAGACGGTGGCGGCCTGGGGACGGCTTGGGGTGAGGGCAGGGTCCGGGTGAGCGCTGAGGGCAAGGGGCTTCCTGCCCTAACCGAGGGGACAGGCAGGCGTGGGCCCGGGCGGGGGCCGGAGCAAAGCTCCCCTTCATCCCCTGCAGGTGCTGACGGCGCAGCAGCTGCCCAAGCTGAACACTGAGAAGCCGAACTCCATCGTGGACCCCCTGGTGCGTGTTGAGATCCACGGGGTGCCCGCAGACTGTGCCCGAAAGGAGACCAACTACGTGCTCAACAACGGTGGGTGGGCGTGCTGGTGGCAGGAGGGTGGGCCTGGGGGCCGGCTGGCTCCTGACTCATGCCTGCGCCCTAGGCTTCAACCCCCGCTGGGGGCAGACCCTGCAGTTCCAGTTGCGGGCTCCGGAGCTGGTGCTGGTCCGGTTCGTGGTGGAAGATTACGACACCACCTCCCCCAACGACTTTGTGGGCCAGTTTACGCTGCCCCTCAGCAGCCTGAAGCAAGGTTGGCGGGGACGGAGAGGGCTGGGGGTCTGGGCCTCCAAGACCCTATTCGCCTGGGCTTTGCATGTCCTCCGAGAGCTTGCCTGAGCCCAGGGCCGGGATGTGGTTGGTGCCCCCATGGTCCTGGCCCCACGGGCTGGGGGGCAGAGAGCCTGACACGTGGCTACGCTCCCCACAGGGTACCGCCACATCCACCTGCTTGCCAAGGACGGGGCCTCACTGTCGCCAGCCACGCTCTTCGTCCACATCCACGTCCAGCGCTTCTGAGGGCGGGACGGACCCACGCTGGGGTTCCTCGGGTGCCAGTCTGCATCCCGTGGCAGAGGCTGTCTCCTCCTCTGGGGTGGAAGGGTGGAGGGGTGGAGGGAGGCCCAGGCCCTCCAGCCTGCTCGCTTTGCCCACTCCACTCTGGTCTCAACGGGGTGCTGGGGGCTGCTTTGGTCCCTCCTAAGAACAGGCCATTGCTCTTCTCCCTATGACCCTGGAGCCTTGAGACGCCCCCAGCTCCTCCGATTCTTGGCCTACTCCCTCGTGGCTCATGAAGAGCCAGGCCTCTTGCTGCCAGATTTGGGGAGAACATGTGAGCCTTCAGTTCTTCTCTGCCCCCCAGGGGGGCCCATCCCAGCCTCCTTCCCCCAAAGTAGTACAGCCCCCTCCTTGCCTCCACCCCACCCCAGGCATTAGCCACCCCCTAAGGCCCTCCCCTCTCCAGGCTTTCCGGGGCTCCTCCCTGCTGCTCTTGAACTTGAGCTCCCTTTCTGAGGAAGCCTGGGAGTAGATTCTAACTCGTGTCATAGAATGGCACGGGGAGAGGACAGTAAAACAAAACTATTGATTTTAAAAGATCAAGAAGCCAGTTTATTTTACTACTGCCGTACCTGGAGCACTTCTGAGCTCATACCCGCAGGCCCCTGAGGAGGGATGAGGGCAGAGTCCCTTGGGCCCCCTCCCCCAGTAGGGCTTGAATTTGTCTAAGCAGGCCAGAGAGCCAGTGGGGGTGGGAGGGGCAGAGGAGAGGCCCCAGCTCAAAATAGCCTGTCCCCTCCTCTTGGCTTAGAGCTGCTTCCAGCACCACGAGACTGTGGGGACACCAACTCAGAAGCTCCCCTGCCCCTTTACCATGAAGGGCCTTGAATGGGGAGGGGGCAGGTGGCGGGGGGGGGGGGGCTTCTGCCAGGAAGAACTGTTATGTCCCTAAAAGGGGATGGGGACAGGACTCTGAGGGAACTCACACAGACCCCCGCTTTCTGGGTTCAGCTGCGTTCAAGGCCCCTGTCTGTTCAGTAGACGAATCCAAGACTTGGGGCTCTCCTTCCACCAGGGCTAAAGGCCTGGAAACCAGCCCGCCGCTCCAGGCTGCCTGGAGCAGCTGGGAGAGTGTGCCGAGACACCAGAGGGCAGAACCCAGAGAAGACCTGCCAGAAAGGAGACTTTCTGGGCTTCAGTGTGGAGCCCTGGCATTTTGGGTTCCATCAGGCAAAAGCACGAACACTGAACCAGGGCAGAGCTTGAGGACAGTTCCCGGCTTGGGGATGGCACCTGGGCCAGGGCTTGAATGGGCCCCATGGAACCCAGGGCTGGGCCGTCTCACCCTCCTGCAACCCATGACCCGATGCAGGACGTGAGCGCCTCCCCTGCTCTCCCGCTGAGAGTGGCGGTTCTGATGAACCCGTGTGTCCTCAAGGAGGATGCTCACACTCTGAAGGGGCTCGGAAGCCTCCGGATGCAGGAACCACAAAGGCCAGAGCCAGGCAGCCCAACTCCTGGTTCTCAGGGCCGTCAGGAGGCCAGGCAGCCGGACCGCAGGCCTGAGGAGGGAGGCCCTGAGGAGGGAGGCACGGTGAGGCCGAGTCTAGTTACGGGGGACACAGAGCAGCAGTTCGAGTCATCCCGGCCCCACAGGGCCAGCTCCGCTCAGGGCCTGGGTGAGGGTCCCATGTCAGGTGAGCGCTGGAGCCCGGCTGAGCCCCCCCAGTCCCATTCTGCTTCTCTTCTCTGGTTTGGTAAAGCACGAGGAAGGGTTTCCTGCTAGGGTGAGAGCCCCAACGCTGGGAAGTCGGCCTTGGAAGGGCAAGTCTGCAGCGCAGGAAAATGGGTGGGAACGGGTGGTGGAAGGTGGAGGCAAGGAAGTCACTTGTAACTGCGGAGGTCCCACCCACAGGGCTGTGTCCTCAGCCCAAATCTAAGGGTGGGGACGAAGGCCTGAGCCTTCAAGGGCTAGAGTGACTGACGGGCGAGGGGAGAGACACAGGGGCCAGTTTAGGAGGGGCCTCACAGATGATCCCTGGGGGGACGTCCTGTGTCCTCAGGCTGCAGCCCGTTTCCCTGGAAAGGGGCTCCCTCGGAGGCACCAGCCATGGGGTGCCTGAAAGCGGCACGGGGTCGGGGAATGGATGAGAAACTCCAGAGGAAGAGAACGGGGGGGGGGGGGGGATGCGAAGTCTAAATGCGGTTACTGGGGCCCTTCCTTGGAGACCCGGTTCGGTAGGTGTGCAGTGGGGCCTGGTGACCGGCAGTGTTCAAAAGCACCCCTCGGGCCCAACAGGACCAGCGGGCCACCGGCCCAGGAGGGGAGTCGGGGCATGTGGACGAGCGGGACGCGGCAGCGCCTGGGCGCTCCCTCAGAGGGGCCGCAGGTGCCCCGCACCAAGGGGGCTCGCTCCCGGCCGCCGAAGCCCGGGACTGGCACCACTGCCAACATGCCCTGCTGTCGGCCCAGGGCCCGGCGGCTCCTCTCACACGGAGTGAACCTGGGTCAGCCCCGACCCCTCGCCCCGGGATGGGAGAAGTTAGGGGAAAAGTGCCACTTCTGCCCTGAAGAGAGAACCCTGCCAGAGGGCAGTATTCCAAAGCTGCCTCCACGGAACGCGCACGAGCGGCTTTCCTCGCGGGGGCCCTGCTGCCCTCGGAGAGGGTGCTCCAGCCCAGGCCAGGGACCCCCCGTCGGTGCCTCTGCCACCTGCTGACTCGAGGAATGCGAGGGCCAAGAGGTTTGGTTCAGCTGCTTCCTTTATTAGAAACAAGTGAGATGTAACCAGTGGGACTACAATGCATTTGGTACCTCCTCCCCGACCCGGGAAATGGATGCCCCTCCCACGGCCCCGAGAAAAGCCCAGACAAAAGGGAAGCTTCCCCCTCTGTTCCCAGGTTCGCACACCTTGCCGGCAGTCAGTATCTTTGAATTTAACTGAAGGAGACTGTCCCGCACAACGTCCTAGGAGATAGCCCGTCGGCAGGCCTGCTTTCACTTTGCAGTAGGGTGACACCAAAGACGACCTGCGTCTCCTCTGGTTCGGGGGCAGGCAGGCCAGGTCACAAGAAGGCTGCCGCCTGGGTGGGTAGGCACTGGCTGAGGATGTGCTCGTTCCCCTCCCCTGGCCTGACAGTCAGGTCCTTACCCTCTCCCAGATGGCAGTTTCGTGAAGCTACCCAGGCCTTTGGGCCATCCTTTCAGTTGGTTAAATGCTGGTCATCTTTGGGCAAATAATTCAGACCACAGGGACCCCCACACCTGGGCTTCAGTGAGCCAGCGAGGAAGGGGGTCAATGGCAGTTAGATGAGAGTTGCAGGCAAGGCCTGAATCTCCCATAAACTGGGTGTTGAGGCGGCTTGGTGTGGGCCAGCCTCCAAACCAGACATCAGCGTCTTTGAAAGCAGGCATGGGGGTGGGGGAGCCCTATGTACACCTCCACTCAGAGCTGAGGCCTCCTTTCTACCCAGCTCTCTCCCCACAAAAGATCAGAGGCCATGGGAATGTGCCAAGGGGTCAAATGTAGTCAATCCAAAGGCAGGAAGTAAACGTCTGGAAACATGGGAGTCCAAAAGCCCAGTGGTACCAGCAAGGAGTACTCGTGGCAAAGGGTGAGGGCCGTGCCGGGGAGGCCCTCCAACCACGGCTGCCTGAGGCAGGTCCCAGGTGAAGAACTTGGGAGGCCCCCGGGTCGTTCCCTTGTTTGGTTCACGCCAGCCATGGCTCCACCATCCTGCGGGGCTCCTTGTGGGGAGGCCCGGAACCCCGAGCAATGGTTCTCTCTGAGCTCTCTGACCTGAAGTCCTGGCAAAGGTGGAGTGAAGAACCTGGGAACTGTTTGGACAAAAAAAGAAACTCAGAGCAGGCACCAAGCTGCCTCCTGCAGACTGGTGAGGCAGTGAGGAGGGCTGGGCAGGGTCCCCACCGTGACACAACAGCAGAGTCCAGGGAGCAGGCCACACGGTCTTGGAGGGAGACACGGGGGCCTTTCCAGGAGATCTGTTTCTTCTAGAGCAGCCACAGACTCACGGTTTCCATCCTGTGACGTGGGTCAACCGAGGCAAAGCTCACTCCCGGGGCTGTGGTGCATCCCCAATCTCAGCAACAGCTTGGCCCGTACCTGGCCCACAGCTGACCAAGCCAAGGACAGGAAGCCTTTCCAAGTTCCAGGTCCTGCCCAAGGTAGGAAAGAGTCGGGCACTTTGTTCTTTGATATCCTCAGATGCATGCACAGGGTAAGCTGCTCTGGGGAGTCTGGGGCGCTGGGTGTCTGTGAGGCTGTAAAGGCAAGCCCCTGTCTCTCGGACTCCTCCCGTCTGTGGAATGCAGTGCACATCTTGCTAAGAACAGCAGCTTCTTTGGTCTGGGTATCTTGGAGTCAAAGAGTCAAAGGTCAGCCTAGATCGCTGGGGCATGCAGTTTGCAGCACGGGGACAACGGGGACAAGGGAGGCCCCCAGCGGCCGCTGATGAGAATGCAGGACAGTGGAGTCGCGGGCTCCAGCAGCGGTCTACAGAGTCCAGCCCAAGCACAGTTTCCTCCAGCTCTGGGGACTCTGCACAATTAGCGTCTGGCAAACCCGAAGCCTGAAACTCCGCTCTGTTAGCTGTTAGCCTGCAGAGCAGGGCTTCCGTCAGTGGGAACTGGCTAAACCTGGCCTCCTGGCTAAGGCTTCCTCCCCCTGCAGGCAGCTGAAAGCGGCCGGGAAAGCCGCTCACACACACGCCCCGCTCTCCCCCGTTTACCTTCTCCTCGAGCAAAGTTCCATAAAAGCCGGCACGGGGCTTTCCGACAATTCCACAGCCCAATCCTCCCCAAGCTACCTGGCTGAGCACAGTGGAGAAAGGCCTACACGGACAGCCACGGGACCTGAGGCTCCATCACTTTTGGGGGGACTGGCAGCATCAATAACCATCACCACCACCACCACAAAAATCCACAAAACATCATCAGCAAAAATCAGACTCACACCACGGCGACACGCCATCATTTCTGCCATCAAATCCAGATCAACGTCTGGCCACCGCTCCTCGCTACCACTTGCAGGCTGCGCATCTTGGAAAGGAGCACAAGAGATGGCTAATGGATCGGAAGGCACAGGCCAGGGGCTGGCGGCTGAAGGGGTCTGGGTATCGTCCCCACGCCATCCTTGGCCAGCCACCCTAGGGCTATCAGGGTGCTGGCTCTTTGCTCTAAGACGAGCTCAGCAGGGATTGCACTGGTACGGTCTCCACAAGGTCCCAGATGCTACAAGGTCAAAGGTCCCCTTCAAACTGCCAGTCACCCCAGGCAGTGGAAAATCAATGTCATGCGGGACTCATCTCTCTAAGGTTGGCAACAACAGCTGGCTAAAGAGCCCTTTAAAATCAGTTGGCAGGATGACTTCCCAAAGGGAGCAGGGCGAGGATGGAAGAAGGGACCCACAGATGGTCCCCACTGGCCAGTGAAAGAATGCGGAAAAGGCCTGGTCCCTGCAGGGCAGCCTGGGTAGGGTCGGCCCATCTAGGACTTCACCTGCGGTTCTGCAAGCTTTGGGCCCGCCCCAAGGCTCGGCACCGGCCCTCCACTTTTCCCTGCCTTCTCAAAGCTAATCATTTCAGCCCATCCAGAAGGGGGATGGAGAAGATCCCCCACATCCTCTTTCTCCTACTCCCCCAAGAAAAGTCAATGCCTGCTTTCAGAACAAAACAATTCACTGTACCAGTATGTGTTTGTCTGCCACAGTCCCTGGATTCTAATTCTGAGGAATGACCTGGATTCAGTTTTTCATTAGAGACCAAACATCCTTGTACATTTAGAACATGAAAGATATTTAAAATATTTATATATATATAATATATATATATATACTTTTATTATTCACCCGTTAACTCCATAATATGCCAATCACGAGCTAGTTTTCAGCAGTTACATTCCCTTGATCACGGCTGCAGAAGAATGTGATTAATTGGAAAACAGGGAGACCAGAGACACGGCCGGAGGTGACATCACGCAGCCTACGCCATTGCGATACAATTGTCAAGTTCAGTGGCGGTTTGGTAAAGCCGGTTCAGTTCTGTTCCCTTTGCCAGGGATTCTCACGTTTGTGAAAATTGGACCAACAAGTGGTGGGGTTCCATTTCCTGGTTTGACTTCTCAGTGGCTTTATCCAGAATCTCACTGGCAACTGATTACTGTAACACCAGCCCAACCTAAGAGAGCCAACGGGGAGAGGCAGAGTTGAGCTGACAGTTGTCCCGAGTCTGTCCCCCTCCCCTCTCCCTCCACCTCCCCCACTTCAGAAGTCCCACAGGACTGAGTCCGCACAGGGCCACTGGGCTGTGGGAGCGGGCTCACTCAACCTCTACAAGGGTCTTCCTACATCCATCAGATCCTTCAAGAAAGCAACCGCCAGCAACCTGAGCATTGCTAGTCCCAAGGCCTCTCTCCAGCTCGTCTGTCACTTATTTTGTAAATCCTGATGATACCACAGCCTGGAGCTGCCCTCTGGAGCTGACAGAGGAAGGGCTGAGGATCACGCTGGGATGAGGGCAGGAGCCCAGCAGAGGAAACCCCTCAGATCCTTAGACTAGAACCTTCCTGGCCAAGCGCGGGCAGCTAGACTTGCAGTTCCCTGAGGTGGTCCCCAGGGCCCTGCTGAGGTGGCTCACCTCATGGGGAAAAAAGCTGGAGACAAGCTTCCTGCTTTTGGGTGGCTCTGGGGCCTGTTCCCTCTGCCACCCTCACACCAGCTGCTGAAGGGGAATGCGGACCCTGCCACTGCTGGGGCTCAGACCCGTGGCCCCATCTCTGCCGGCAACACGAACCCCCCGACCCCAGCTGCACTGGGCACGGACATACCTTCTCTGCTCCCATGTTGGGGCATTTCCAATTGTAAAGGTAATACTGCAGGTTGCCGTCCCCTATGCCAAACTTGAGCTTCTCCAGGAAGGTTTTGTTCTCCATGAGATCCAGTGCATTGAACACGTCGAACCCTTTCTACAGGGCAGCGGGGAGAAACAGGAACAGGTGAAGAGAGAGAAAAGCTGCCTCGCCTTCCTGCCCGTTTCTATCACATCGCAGCCCATGGCGCAGGCAGCCGGGAGAACACTCTCTCTTCAGAAGCCCCGGCTGCATCCTCGTTAGATGCAGACTCCAGCCAGCACCTGCTCTCCAGGGGTGGTTCTCATGACTCTCGGAACGCCACCCCACCTGGCCCCTCGTGGCCCAAGTGCATCCTTGTGTCCTCAGTGTCCAGGTCACTGCTCCTATGGTTCCATGTTAGGCTCCCCAAAACACCGACTGGTCACTGGCACAGTCTTCTCTGGAGACCAAGCCCCGAAGCACTTTCTCTGAGAAGCTGGCTCCTATCAGCGGCTCAGCAGCTGTGCTGTCCCTTCACTCCCCGACCCCCCGGCTACTAGGCCTCTGCTGTGGACCCTGCGCCTTTACGGCAGCAGATATGCTGCTCTTAGACCATGACAGACACTTCCTAAATCTCACCCAGTTGACCAGAAGGCCTTGCAGGGCACACGCTGACCTGGCCACCATCCGGCCGGCCCATGCGGCCTCGTCTCAGTTCGGGCAGGACCCACGACGAAGGGCTGACTGACACTGACCTCTTCAGGGGCCAAAGAGGCCTGGGCCCCACCCCCCAAGCCCTACAGTCAGCCGCTCCAATGACTCACCACGACAGAGACCAATCTCCCCATTCCCACGCTGGGGAAGTCGTAAGGAGAACCCCTTTACTCCCGGAGCAGGCCTGGCTATTCAGGCTCCTTGGCAGCGCCGCCCGTGAGAACGAAACTCACTGAAATAAACCAGGAGTTCAGTGCCTTCCCTTCACGTGGATGCTCCCTGCTCCCTCCTAGTTTTAGGCTGCTGGCTGAGACGTGCTGGGCCCCTTCCTACGCGGAGCGGGAGGCCGAGGAAGGCCGGAAGCCTCGGCGCACAGGCAGCTGTGCTCCCCACCGCTCCCACTGCCCCGTCCCCACACATCTCCGGGCCCTCCGGTCTGCTCCTCACCATTTTGGCGAGAACAAGGGCGTCGCTCATGAGGTCTAGAAGAGGGGTCTGGGTGTGGACGTTGTAGAAAGAATAAGCAGCCTTTAGACTCTTGTGGGTCGGATGGTTCATGATGGTGGAGGGAAGCGTGTAAAAGCTCAGGAAATCTGTCACCTCACCATTTGCATTCTGTAGGGAAAACAACACTAGGAGGCAATGTCGCGCACGTGCGGGGACCCTGCAGCCCGGGAGCAGCATGTTTCCTACGGCTCCCACGCCGCCCTCAGCAGCTCTGCCCCCCCGAGATGACTGGGTACACACAGAAACAGGGGGTGCAGGCAGGAGAGAACGCACTGGCCCGGGGCACTTGAGGACAGAGCCAGGAGGAGAATCCAGGCCGGACTGCGGCTGACCCTGCCGAGCGCCCTCCCTGCGCCTCGTCAGGGGGTCCTTGCGGCTCACACGCCCGCAGACTGTCGCGGACGCCTGGCCAGCGCTACCACAAGCATGGCAGTCGGGGCTCAGAGGCTTACCCGAGGAAGAGGGGCCTAGTCCTCTCTACTCCGTCCCCCCACCCCGGGGACTGCGGGTGGGGGCAGAGGCAAGAAGGGCTCCCGCCAAGTCCAGAGGGTATCCTGTTAGCAAGGACAAGCTACAGCTTCCTGTCTTCAGGGAGGATCAAGCAAGGAGGGTCAAGGAAGGCCCCCCCTAGAGGGGGCCAACACTGCCATCAGTCGGGTCTTCAGTCCGCGAGCCTGGGGAACCTAGCCACTGAAGGAGGATGCCTCTCAGGGGCCCAGGACGCCCCTCCCCACTCACCTCCACCACGAAAGTGTCGATGATATTCTCCTGGGGGTAGAACCAGTGCTCCACCTCCTCCTGGCTCATGACTGGCGTGAGGTGAAACTGCTTCAGGTACCTGGTGAGAAGCTGGTGGACTACTGGAATGTCCTTTTTTTCCATTGGTCGCAGCCCAGCTGTCTTGGGCGTCTGCAAGGCAGACAGACGAGACGGTATCAGGTGTGCCGAACATGAGCCTCTTGGCTCCCTCTCAAGTCCTGAGGGCACCGGAAACTTGACACGGTCTCCCTTCCTACCCCAACCCTGGAGGCATCCACCCAGGCCATCAAGAGAGAACCCTCAGTCACCCTTGCCAGCGGCCTCTCACTCATGGCCCCCACGCGCTCAGGCGCGAGTCCTGCCTCGTCAGTATCTTTGGCCCTCTCCCCCCTAGTGAAGGCCACCCTCTCTGGCTGAGGCTATTGCTTCGATCTCTTATCCACATGGCCCAGGCCACCTTCCTAAGAAAACACAACCCAGCACGCCCCTCCCTTGCTCTAAACTCCCTAACAGGGAGCAGAAGACCTTCCACCCTCTGGACCAGTTGGCAGACAGTTCTGACTGTCCTTATGTCCCTCTAGCCCAGCAGGTCTCAACGGGGGTGATTCTGAGTATATGACAATACTCTGAGATATTTTCGGTTGTCACAACTAAAAAGGGTGCTATCGACATCTAGCGGGTAGAAACCAAGGAAACTACCAAACATCTTATAATGAACAAGACAGTCCCCACGACAGAATTACCCAGCCCCAAATGTTAACGGTGCCATGAGGGAGCAAAACCCTCGTGGACGTGCCGGCGTGGGCCCAGGCCCGGGCTACTTGTCGACCTGGCGAAGCCCTTCTTGGCTCCTCTCCTCCGAACCCTCGCCACCTTGTCCCACTGAGCTGTGGCTGATCTCCTATGCTGGTCTCTCTCCTCTAGACTAGGAGAGCCCTTCACAGACCAGCTCCTTGCTTAGGCATGTTGGAACCCCCAGGCCCAGCAGAGTCTACACCCGAAGCCCGCTCTGCCTGCGTGCTCAGACTCTGCCGCAGCAGTCTGCCTCCAGCCAGGCCTGCTGCAAGTTAAATTCTGAAGAAAAGCACCAAACTCCTGGGACTGCATCTTAAACCAGGATCCCACCCCACAGCTGCTTTTTCTTAAGAAAGGCTTCAGTGGAATGAACCCATCTCATGCTCTGGAGTAAATCCTGGAGCTGATAGAACATCCCCAAAGGTTCAAGACACAAAGGCGGGGTCAGCCAAATCTGAAAGCAGCGTGGCGTTACAGTTTATGTACCTCAGTTGCTGCGTGATTCAACTGCTTCCCTGTGTAGAAACTGCTTTTAAAAGAGCTGTTCCAGGACCTCAGCCACCCAAATTCCTCAGTAAGCCTGATGTCTCCGGGGAACACTTACTGACCTCATTTCTACATGGCAGCAGCTCCCACAAGGACACCTCGAATTCTGCACTGAAAGGGGCTCTCACCCACAGGCGGGGAGATCCAGAGACATTCTTCTGGGCTACGACACCGCTTTAAGAATGCTGCCTGTCTAGAACTCAGGACAAATCTGTCTTCACAACAGGAAGAGGAGACACCATCACAGCCCCCCCCCAATCTGTTTTTTGGGGCAGTATCCAACTGTCACAGTCTCTCAAAACAGGACAGACACGGCTGACTCGGACCCAGTGCTGGACCAGCCCGATCCCAGGGTGATTAAGCCAATCTGGTGGCTGACGAAGGCAAGCGGGCAGCCCCCTGATCAGCGGGCACCAGTAACCGCGCTGACCCTGGAAGCTCTGCGGGAGGACAAGCGACTTTCAGGTCATTAGGATCCTGAAACCAGGCGCAACGGGAGAATGAGGAGCAGCATTTCTTTCATTGGAAAATTAGGTAAACTGAGACCCAGAACAGAAAACCAGCTGACTCCAGGCTGCCTACTCCTTCAACAGACAAATCTGGATCGGGGGACTGGGATTAGAAATCTGGGTGCCCCAAGGCACCTGGGTGGCTCAGTCGTTAAGCGTCTGCCTTCGGCTCAGGTCATGGTCCCAGGGTCCTGGGATCGAGCCCCGCATCAGGCTTCCTGCTCAGCGGGGAGCCTGCTTCTCCCTCTCCCACTCCCCCTGCTTGTGTTCCCTCTCTCGCTGTGTCTCTGTCAAATAAATAAAATCTTAAAAAAAAAAAAAAAAAGAAAGAAATCTGGGCGCCCCTCACAGGCTGGAGCCACCCCTGCTTTCCCCAACCGAGGCCTGGCAGATGCTCTGTAGCTTATTTACACGGGCTCTGGGCAGTGTTGCAGCTCAGTGAGCAGGTTTATCTATTTGTGCCTCGCTTGGGCTACAGTCACAAAGAATAGGTGTTCTCTGAGCTCATCAACAGATGACACGGAAGCTAGCCCAGGTGCAGATGCAAGAGAGCTGAGAAAGTCAAACTAAAATAAAATCCTTGCTATAGACAGCAGAGACAACAGAGACAGAAAGTCGAGGAATTAGGACACTCTGAGTTGGGTCACTTTTCGGACCCCCGCCCTGCCCAAGCCTTGATGCGTTCCTGCCGAGGGCCCAGCTCTCAGCCTCTCCCACCCCCACCCATCGCGCCCGCAGCACCACTGGCCTCTGGCAGTCGGTAGAGCTTCATGGTACGCTGCATGGTCATATTTCTGCTCAGGTGGGAGAACTTCACTTCAATTAGCTTCCGTGGGTTTAGGGACCGATGCCAGTACCTGTGGGGGACACAGATGTCCTGTCCTCAGAGGATTCTGGCAAGTCCCCTGGAGAGTGAAGGCATGGAACTCTCCAGATGGCCAGCAGGTGGCGGGAGAGACCCGCCAGGCCCCATGAGCGCCAGTGCCCGGTGGTGGGCTCTCCAACGGCCCCCCAGTAAATGCAGGGCTGCCACAGCTCTTTCCGAATTTTCTTTCTATTTTTCTTCCCCAAATTCTAAAAGCCAAGTCCATGAAAAGACTTGTAGTTCGCAGAATGTGTACCCTCCTCCTCCCTCCTCTACTGCATTTGCCTGGTGTTTCACTTCTGATGTTCTTGAAGCAGAGACTGTTCAATTCCTTCAAACAGCTTTCTGAGGCAGAGGCAGTCCCCTGTCACCCAGGGATCAAACATGTTCTCTTTGGCCCACAGAATATTCAAAATAAAATTGAGCCAACCCCTTAAAACTCTTGGACATTTACCATCAAAACCCAGATTTGGGCCGGTCCTTAAAAACTACCACAAAACCCCAGTGGAATGACCTATTTCCAAAAGGCAGGAATCAGTGGGAGCGGAGGACGGCTGACCCCTTTGGACAGGGCACCCACTCTCCAGTCTGTTCCTACAAATTCCCCCTTCACTCTTCCGTGCTCCCCCCGTCCCAGCTCCCGTGGGCAGCCACCAGCCATCTCGTCAGGCAGGAGAGAAGCAGGGCATGCACCAACTGAGGGCCAGAGCTGTGACTCAGCACACGAGCTCCTTAGCGAGAGCGAGCACACCAGGACTTTGAGGGCCTCGCAAGAGATCTCTACCTGCAGGTGCCAACAGGCTTTGGTAAAACCACCCCGGCAGTGTAAACAGCTTGGAAAATGCCCTCCAGGTGAACTCGCCGGGTTATCTCCCGGATCAAGACCGGAGCCACCCTCTTGGAGCGCAGCTTCTTGTGGACACACAGGAAGTTGATCTCCACCATCTTCTTCTCTCTGGAGAGAAAGGAAAAACCCCCAGTACCCAGCTTTTAACGGGGAAGGTAATCCCTTCAAGACCCGGGCGCCACCGCATAGGGAGGGGGCCCTTCAGCTGAGGCTTGCGTTCTGCCGCCGCCTGCACCCAGCAGCTGGTACTTGGGGTCCCCCCGGGCCCGCTGCCCCAGGCAAGGAACCCACTCCTTTCAGCCAGACCCCACGTTCAAAAGTAGGTGAGACTCAAGCCAACTCCTTTATTTGGCCGCATCACCAGGATCTGCCTGGTGAACCCCCACCAGCAGGATGGGGGAGTCCCACCTGTAGCTGGCAGGGTACCTCAGACTAAGTCAAGGGCTATCCTGGAATTTCAAGGGTTCTGACTCCCACAAGAATCCCAGGCCTGTAAGCCCAGAAGACCATGGCGGCTGGTTCTGATGTTTCCAGGGAAAATGAAGAGCAGAGCTCAGAGGCCCCACGACTGTTCGGATGTTGAGTCACACTGGCTCGGGCCCACTTATGAAGCTGCTCAAGTGCACAACCGTGTGACAGGTGTTGTAAGTGCCAATACGGGGCCCCTGTGCAGGTATACTGGCCCTCACGGTGGGCCCCATCCAGCCCAGATTGCGAACAAGAGAACCAGCAGCAACTCTGAGCAAAGGAGACGGTTCCTGTCATGAATTTCTATTCCCAGGACCTGAGTTCCTTCCCTTCACCTTTTCTTTCGTGAAGGTATGTGCATCTTTTCTACCCTGCTCCCAGACCAAGGAGGATGGCAGCGATGTGGGGAGTGGTGCTGGTGCTTACGTGTCATAGATGTGGATGTTTGCCGGGATGGCACTGATGAACCCAACCAGCTTCCGACTTGACACCACTCGAACCCCGCAGTGCCACTGGGGGAGCCAGCCAGGTGGCCGGAGAGCCCTAGAAGAGAGACAGTAACCACTGACTAGTGCACTGGGCAGATGGCTTGCGCACCATACCCGAGTCTGTTCTCACCTCCTGCTCCACCTCCCTGGAGGTTAGGAGCTAATTCTCTTTAGGGCTAAGCCCTCCCGGACACACACGGGGTCGAGCCAGAGCCCCTTCCTGCTGCTCAGCCCACCGGGCCTACTCACCCACCCAATTCAAGGCTGTCATACTGAGGACTTTGCAACCGATCGAATTTCTTTGTGCCTGCTCACTTTCTAGCTTAAGCCAGATGACCGGCTCAGCGTCCAAGGGGTCCCATGGTTGTCAATCGATTATGGAGCCCCCGGAGCTCTGGTTTCCACCCGCCCTCTGGGCACCATCACCCCCTCTATATGCCTGCCCAAGTCTTTCCTTTCAGGCAGTCCCTCTCCAGTTCAGCCTCATGCCTCTACATCCCTGGGTACTCAACATGCGCCAGGAGGCTGGAGGCCTCAGCCAAGCAGGGCCATTTTCAGATAACTAAGCACATTCAGGAACTGGATAGAAAATGACTCTTTTTTCTTTTGAAATCTCATCCCTCCTTCCCTTCCTACACCAAGTCACCATATAACACACAGTCTCTTCTTCATGTGATGGACTCTGATGCCACCAAGGCCTCTCTCACCCAGTCATTCCACCTTAAATAAGGTTTCGATTCTTAGCTCCACTGGAAACAAACAACTTTCCTTCAGATGTGGCAACTCAAAATGGACACCCTAATTTGACATTCGAAGGCTGGTTCTTAGCAGGGATGAGAAAGTGGGCCCACCGCGCGCCCCAACCGAGCCGCCAGGAAGGCCTCATGGCTCACCACAGCAGGAAGTCCGGGGAGTAGTCGAATCGGAACATATTGTCGTCGTCCTCCACATAATTCTCATTCAGGAGGCCGTAGAGCTCTTTCAGCTGCAGAGACACAAGCAGCTGCTTCAGAGCCACCTTGCCATGGGCGGGGCGGGGGTGGGTGGGGAGAGGCAACCCCACCTCCCTGGGGCTCTAAGCTTTCCAGAAGGACAAGGCAAACTATGAAAAACCATGTTTCATCTCATAAATCCTTTTCGCTTCAGGCATGGCAGGGACTCTTCTGGAACAAGCACCCTAGCTGTACGAGGAAACCGAGCCACTGAGAGGTAGAGCGGCAGACTTCAGGACATACGGTGGCAGAGCAAGAATGTCATCCACCTAACCAGCCGCTCCATGATTAAGACAGGGAACAAATGAATAGATGAACAAGACAAACAAATGCACAGCAGAAAGGTATCGCCTGGGGGAGCTACAGAGCTTAACTCTCAATCTGCCTGAGAAGTCAGGTGCTATTTAATGCGGCATCTTGAGGGGCGCCTGGCTGGCTCAGTTGGTGGAGCATGTGACTCTTGATCTTGGGTTGGTAAGTTTGAGCCCCACATTGGGCGTAGAGATTACTTAAAAAATAAAATCTTTTTTTTAAGATTTTATTTATTTATTTGACAGAGAGAGAGACAGCGAGAGAGGGAACACAAGCAGGGGGAGTGGGAGAGGGAGAAGCAGGCTTCCCACGGAGCAGGGAGCCCGATGCGGGGCTCGATCATGACCTGAGCTGAAGGCAGACACTCAATGACTGAGCCACCCAGGTGCCCCAAAAAATAAAATCTTAAAAAAAAAAAAAAAGAAATGTGGCGTCTTGGGCAGGCCTCAGAGGCAACAGATAGGGGGCCAAGGTGGGGTATGTGTGTATGTGTGTGTGTGTCTGCTCCAACCTGCTTGGATCAGCTCTCAAGAGAGTCCTTAAGGAAGGCCTGGGTAGCATCTGTCTCCATATGATGGCAGGGCTCACTGAAAGTGGCCCCCAAACCACACTGCGGCCTGCCCAGGCCTACTCACCACACCACGGTCCCCCAGGTCCAAGGCATCCCAGGTGAAGCCCTGGGGCAGGGTATAGGGCTCCTGGCGGATGTTGTCTTTGTCAGGCTCCACAGGCCCATGGGTGTTCACCACTTCTCCTAGAAGAAGAGCATAGCTGTGAGCCTCACCCTCTGTCTTGGCGCGGGGGTGAGGTGGGGGTGGGGAAGAGGGAGGGAAGGGGCTCAGCTCAAACATCGACCACAGCAAATTCCTCCTGTCCCTAGGAGCCCTCCGTCTGAAGAACACCCTGTGCTTGGCAACTGCAGACCATCTCTCCAGCTACCCTGAGTCCCCAGCTGAGAGCCAACTCGGTAGCAAAGCCTCAGAACAATCACTAAGATCCAAGGTGGTTGGTTTTTTGGAAATTCTTTTAAATCTCCCTTTGGTTACTAAATGGCAAACATTTGTCTTGACTAATTTGGCTTCCTGCCTCCCGGCTGGTATAAAAAGGACCGTCATGGTCCTGGCCCAGGCCCATCAACCTGGATGGATTTAGAAGGAGCTGCAACAAGGCTGCTTTTGTGTCAACAGCAACAACAATGTACTGGGCCCACTGCTGAACCAGATGATGGCATCGAGGCGCCAGGCTCCATCTCGGCCCGGCCAGCCTCGGCTTTCAGCAACATGGGCCAGTTAACCACTGCTGCCGACTTGGTTCCTCGGTGCTTAAAGAGTCCTACAAGCGTCTGTAGCCTGAATCGCTGATCTACACGATGCTGCCGGCTAGTCACCCTCTGACCCAACCTCTGCACCCTGGACAGACGCCGCTCCTCTGGGGAGCATGCGGACAGGGCTCGGGGGCGCTCACGTGATACAGCCCTGATGCCCTCGCGGCCAAACTGGACTCGTGATACACCTGAACAAACCAATCACTTAATTGTGGCCCTTGGAATGATTCGGTTTCCACAGTTCAGAGCTTGTTCGCATTCACACTGGTAAGAACGCAATGTTTAGTACATTTTGAAAACAGCCTTCGAAAGGGACCCACTCAGTACACTGCTTTGATCCCAGCATCAGGCTCTGTACACACTCGGCACTCAATTCAGGATTTTACTGACTTGCAGACCCCTGGCCCAAATACGTCATTCTAACGTGTTAAAGGCAGAGGTAATGGATCCATGGGGCAGGTGTAGTGGAAGAGGCCACCTCAGGCTATGAGCTGAGGACAACACCGTTAGGACTGACCATCTCACTCAGCACATGTACCAAGCACCGACCTGCACCAGACATTGTGCACAAGGATACAGCGGGGAAAAGACAAGGTCCCTGTCCCCACAAGATGGACCATCTTCTGGGGAAGTATTTAATAAGTACTAGGGGTCACAAACTGGAAAGTGCAGGCAACAATGGGGACACATAGCAAGGAAGCAACCGGCCACCTCCAATTTACCACCCGGCTTCCCAGGAGGTTTGCTTGGGAAAGAGGTTATATTTTTCTTCCCTAGTTTAGAAACCAGCCTTTTGATTTATTCATAAAATAGCCCTTATGAATTAATTTAATGTATATCAATCTTCTTCCAATCCACTGCCATGTGAAATGTTTAGAGCCTACAAAGCCGAGAGGGCTAGACCCTTGGAAAGTTCCAAGGATCTCCCTGCTAGTCTTGAGGAGGTGCTGGTCAGTTCCCTGCCTTGTACTGAACTTATACCTTTTCCAAAATACATTTAACTTCAGAACCTCCTTCTTCTTATTTTTTCCTAAATGATTTCCATGGGCAAGATACTGGTAGTCTTCCCCACTGTACTACAATCATCTCAAGGCTGAATCTTTTCCCTTAGGCTGGTTACTAGGCCCTTCATGCAATGAGCACTTCCATTCACTCCTTCACCTCGTGTTCATGGAATCCCAGAGCGCAGGAGTTCTGGAGCGGGAGCCGGTGAACGGGATGGCATAGGCCCTCATCATCATGGGCACCCAAAAGACAGGTGAGCAGGCACCTGCCCCCCAGCAAGATGAGGGCCCCTGACCATGATAAGCCAGCTCTCCTAGGTCATCTCAAGGCTGTTTGAGATCTGCAAGACATAGCTGACAAAGCAGAGTTCCAGGACACAATGAAAAAACTGACACCACTTTTAACAGGTTCACAGTCTGGGGTGCCAACAGAGCTGAGGAGTGGCCCTAGGCTCCCGCACTGTCCTCCGGCCAGCGCCCAGCATCACGGCTTCCGCCTGTGCGGAGAGGGTCTTCACCTTCACAGGGCTCTTGAGCGCCTCCTGCTGCGCAGATGTGGGAGACTGCCACAGAGAATGGTGGGGGTACAGCCAATGATCACTAGGCCACCTGGACCCAGTAACCGATTAAGGATGCTGGAAACTTTAAAAAGAAAACCCTGGACTTTAAGAGGGCTTCGTTCTGTACACTCTCCCCCCAAAATTCTCTCTGCCTTCCAACATCAAAGATCCAAAACCACGCACCACAGCAACCGTGCACGACTTGGAAGCAAAGAATGTGAGATCTGGGAGACTTTAAACCAAACGGACAAGACAAGGAAGAGAGTGAGAGTGGGGAGGCTTCCCAGAAAAACCACGTACAAGTCTGAGCTCTCCCCTGGGTAGTTACTTGTACAAACGAATCTAAGAGTGGCGAAATTCCAAACCATGGAGGGGATCAAAAGTTTATCTGGGAACAGAATTGTGCATATATTTGGGAACACAGAACTGTCACTGTCACACAGCCTAAAACAGCTGCTGTTCAGAAGGCCCTTCGATGGCGAATTTAGGACTGCAAACTTCTAAAAAATTCCAGGTCTCTTCAGTGGAATACAACCTAATCACACCTCTCCCAACAAGGTGGGGAGTAAACAGTACACTTGATAGGCTTCATGGCCACTGGTGCCATTTCCCACCACTGGTGGGAAAAATCACGGCAAGAAGGTGTAAGTCACACTGCTCTGAGGAGAACTAGGCTGGGACCTCAGCCATGCGGACCAACTGAAGCCTCTAATGTGCTGCTCTCTGCGGGCTGCCTCACGAAAACAACGGAAGCCTTCCTTTCGGCCTGACCATGGACCTGAAAGGCAGACTGGTCAGATGCTCAGAACAACGGCCCTCCCCCCAGGACCCCACACCACACATGGCCCAGGAGGCACTTCCAGAAGAAATACAGCTGAGCTCGTTCCACTTTCCTGAGGGCGTCAGGGCTCCTGAAGCACCTGTGTGGCTTTCTCACAAACTTTCTGACAACAAAGCTGGAGCACTCTCTATATTTACAGGTGGAGAAATGGAGGCAGACAACATAGAGTAACTGGACTGATGAGGAACAGAAGTCCATGGACCCCAATTCATCTCTATGAAGAATGGAGCTAAGTTACCCATTTGCAAATTCTTAATGAAAAATAAAATTGGACCAAAAACCCCAAAACCCATCTGAAAACTGGGCCAAGATGCCTGGCGGCACCACAAAATGCCTCATCAAGCATTTCACTCAGGCGGAGCGTGTTGCTCTCTACATTCTTCCTGCTCCTTGGCGGGGAGTGGTCACTGGGACCCATTCCTGGTAATGCCCTACTAACAGCATTACTGTGACCCAAAGCCTTGCTGGAGGGCTTAGCCAGTGGGCCTAGGACCTGGCTGACCTGGGCAGCCTGACAGACAAGGCGGATGGGTCGGGCCAGGGTTCTGGAATAGCGCCGGCTGCCGAATCACCACTCCTCACATCCAGGCAGTGCTTGCTTCTGGATTGTGACTGAGCTGTCCAAGAACTGCATCTGCTCTAGAGCAGTGTCTGAAACCCGCAAAGTGGACACAAACGCCCTCCAGGTTCCGATTCTACAGGTCTGAGGTGGGGCCTGAGAGTTTGCATGTCTATAAGCTCTTAGGCAATGCCTACCCTGCTGGTCTGAGGACCACACTTTGAGTATACTGCCCAATTATCACATAGACCCCACCTCTGGAATAGATCATCTCTGTGGGCACAGCCGCCCCTCTCCCCTCTCCAGTCTTTGGCCCTGCCCTGCCCCCGCCCCCCCCCAACATTCTGGAAAAGACCAGTCACTTAAATTTGGTATCTGAACACATGTCTTCTCAACACACTTTCTCAGTCACAGAGAAAACAGGCATTGGGCCATCAATAGGTCCAGAATCATGGTGCAACCGCTCCAGAAATTTTTTGTCAACAGTGACATCTGAAGTTAGCCATCATCGTTAGCTGTGGCTCAATCTCAGCAGGCATCTCTAACTCTACTATGTCAGTCTCTCTAGAATCCTTTGAGCTTTTCTGCTTGTCCCATCCCTTTAAGAGCTCAGTATAGCTTTTTTAAAGGGTGCCAACCAGACCTGCACAGGGCATTCCCGGGGTTGAGCCATCACTGTTAAGCAAAATGTCAAGTTACGTGTAGTTGGGAAGCATGCACTGGCTGAGAGACAAAGGGAAAGGCCTGAGGGGGGCGCCTGGGTGGCTCAGTTGGTTAAGCGTCTGCCTTTAGCTCAGGTCATGATCTCATGGTCCTGGGATCAAGCCCCACATCGGGATCCCTGCTCAGCAGCCTTCTCCCTCTGCTCCTCCCCTCTGCTTGCTCCCTCTCTCTCTCAAATAAATAAAATCTTTAAAAAAAAAAAAAAGGGGAAAGGGCTGGGGACTCGGCCCACCCCAGGGCCAGACATCTGCCCGATAAACAAGACGGTCTCTCTACAAAATCTCTGTAGGAAGACAGACCCGTGAGCACACAACCCCACTCGGCCTGTGCCAAAATACTCTTTTTCTTTGTAGCTTTAGAGTAGATGATGATGGACTAAAGGAATCAATACTTGTTCTCAATATGTACTCCTATGAACCAGTAGGTCCCTGAGCATTAGTGTTTTCTATACAGCATTTTTAAGACCACCCTCTAAAGATAACCACCAAGGAACACCAGGACTCTACCACCCTCCCCCCACAAATTCGGTGTGGCACCCAAAGCACAGCTAAGACACATCCTTCCCCATCCCCTGGGGAAGAAAGCACATACATACCCAGTTTGGGGACAGGCTGCGTGTCCCAGAACTGGTAGCTTCTCTTGCTAGCCTCCTCCATGGTTTTAGCAGGCCCCTGACCCACTGAGAACAGTTCAATGGCCTTCTGTATTTCCTGGATCCTCTCGGCTGGCAAAGAGTTCATCTGGATG
The DNA here is from genome assembly GCF_002201575.2 of Neomonachus schauinslandi. Classification (NCBI taxonomy): domain Eukaryota; kingdom Metazoa; phylum Chordata; class Mammalia; order Carnivora; family Phocidae; genus Neomonachus; species Neomonachus schauinslandi. Next base: position 42,309,891 of record NC_058417.1, on the reverse strand, counting down.
AGATAAAGTTGGGGAGAGAAAAGGCTCATTATGTTAATAAGCACTTTTGATTAATCACAAGTGTAAGCGTTAAGGGGTGCAACTCAAGGAAGGGGTATGGTTCCTCCATCCCAAACCCAGAGGTCAGATGTCATATGACAACCAGAGAAAGAGTGGTTGGCGATGGGCTCTCTGAAGGGTGGGTGCTTCCTACGGGGTTTCTCCTTCTTAGTCTCATGATGTTTGGTGGCAAAAGGAATACATGCTCAGTATAAAATTTCAAACAATGCAGAAATATATACTACATATAGAAAGTAAACACCCAACAATCCCGCCCCTTAAATATAATCCTTATCATCAACAGTCTTAATTTAGGAGGTGTAGGGTGAGAAGAGGCAAATATAATTTCACACTTTTTTGCATGCAAGCTTCAAGCACACACACGCACAATTTTCCAAAAAACTAGAATTGGTCATATGGTATTATTCTACATGCTGTTCTTCCTTAAACACTAAGTCTTAGGGATGCCTGGGTGGCTCAGTCGGTTAAGCGGCTGCCTTTGGCTCAGGTCATGATCCCAGGGTCCTGGGATCGAGTCCCACATTGGGCTCCTTGCTCAGTGCCCTTGCCCTCTCCCTCTGCCTGCCACTCCCCCTGCTTGTGCTCTTTCTCTGACAAATAAATAAATAAAATCTTAAAAAAAATAAAAAACACTATGTCTTAGAGACCCTTCCATGTGGACATGCAGACCTGCTCATTCGAACTGAGTCCACTTTGTGGATAGAGCACAATATATTTTGCAAGTCCCTCGCTGATGGGCATTTTCGTGATTTTGTTCTTCAGCTTTACAAAAAATGCCATAATGAACTTTCTTGTACATCTATTTTTGCTCATTGGGATATGTATTCCTGCCAGATAAAGTCTAAGAAAGAGATTTTCTGGGTCAAAGGATATGCACATTTGAAATTGTAATATATATTGTCAATTTGCTCTCTAAAAAGAGAATATCAGTTAATAATCCAATGAACAGTGTGTTCATTTAATATGAATTAATAACCCAGTGAGCACGTGTTTCTCCTGACCCTCATCATTAGATTTACCAAATCTTAAACTCTACCAATCTAGGAGGAAAAAAATATATTAATTTTAATTTTTTTCATTGTCAATTTAACTATCTTTTCATACACTGATTGAACATGTATTTTTAATTGTGTAAATAAACTGCCTACTCATTTCATGATTTTAAATTGATTGGTTCAAATACTGCAAATATCTTCCCAGTCTGTTGTTTATCTTTTTAACTTCTACAGAGATTATTTAAATTTGTCAATTTTTCTTTTATGACTTCCAGGTCTTATGTCAGGCTTATGATTATATAAAAATACTCATAATTTCTTCTGGTATTTTTACTGTACCATTTTTTTAAATTTAGATTCAGAAGGACAAGGAGAACATAAACTAACATGTTTACATTGCTTATTCCTGGGAGGTAGGACAAGCGATTTTTTTCTTCCTCTTGTTAGGTTTTTCCTAAATTCTTGACAATGAACTGCACCCCTCTCACAAAGAGGGAAAGGGAGGCTATGTAAATGGTATTTTGTTAAATGTTTCTAATTCCAAAGTGAACCATTCTGACACACGCTGCAGCTCAAATACCCGTAGTCTTCCAAACACCCACCCCCAGACAAACTCATGAAACAAATAAAAGTCTCTAAAGCCAAAGCATGGGCTTGGGCTAGAATCCCTGACCCAACGACCTGGCTGAGCACTGCTCTCATCTTTATTCTTTTTAAGTAGGCTCTATGTCCAACGTGGGGCTCAAACTCTCAACTCCTAGACCAAAGTTGCATGCTCATGGCCTTAGGTGGCTTAGTCGGTTAAGTGTCTGCCTTCAGCTCAGGTTATAATCCCGGAGTCCTGGGATTGAGTCCTGGGCTCGAGCCCCAGGATGAGCTCCCTGCTCAGCAGGGTATCTGCTTCTCCTTCTTCCTCTGCCCCTTCCCCCGCTTGTGTGCGCACGTGCTCTCTCAAATAAATAAACAAAATCTTAAAAAAGAAAAAAAAAAAAGAGTTGCATGCTCTACCACCTGAGCCAGGTAGGCACCCCACTGCTCGCATCTTTAAAATGAAGAAGACCCCCACCTCCCTGGTAGGGATGTTGAAGGTTTAGGATTAATTAATTTATTTTTATTTTTATTTTTTTAAAGATTTTATTGATTCATTCGAGACAGAGAGAGAGAGAGCACAAGCAGGGGGAGAGGCAGAGGGAGAAGCAGGCTCCCTGCTGAGCCAGGAGCTGAACATGGGGCTCGATCCCAGGACCCTGGGATCATGACCCGAGCCGAAGGCAGATGCTTAACCATCTGAGCCACCCAGGCGCCCCATTTAGGATTAATTTAAATGAAGTGCCTGGTAAGAACCTGGCCAACATGGTGGTCAATAATGGTGTTTGGTTTTATTTTTTTTTTCCCCATAGGGGATTTAATATTGAGAACAGGAAAAAATCACTTGAAGCCATTTCTCAACAAGGTAGGAGATTCAAGCTGGAGTACAACATTTGTGGCATAAAACCAAGTGTGGGTATACTGGAGTGAGACTGGATTTCTTGTGAGGCTTAGACACTGTTCTAGAGGTAATTCTAAGAGAGGGATTGTATGTTCAAGCTTCTCCTGGGGTCTACTCTGAAGGGGGCAGCACTTAACCTGAAAGAAAAGGTTTTCTTTGTTAAATGTTGTTTTATTTACAAAACAAACCAATCCCCCCCCATACTTCCGGGTTTCGGGTCAGTGTGTCAGTCTTAGGTCGTCTGGTCTAGGCCAGTGGTTCTCAGCTGTGGAGCTCAGCAGTGCACTCTGTGGGACCTGCGGTTTCCAGCACAAGGACTACGGCAATCAGAGAATGCTTGCAATACATAAAGGGTGGCCTTAAAAAGAGGCCTTTTCTTCTCCCAGTGGTAGGGACTCAAGGCAGGAAGGACAGAGAACCACTGCTCTAGGCGGCAGGGGCCGTCTGGCGGGATCGCTCTCAGGCACCCCACAGAGCACCACATGCAGCCCTGTACCTGCGTGTACGGAGGGGGCCACATGCTCAGGAGACACTGTCTAACCTGCTGTGGCTCTTAAGGTACCGAGAGCAGTTTCATCACCTAGGTCTAGGGCAGCAGAGGGCAGCAGAGGGATCCAACTCCTCCATCTTGAAGTAATACCAGTGGAGAGGGTCAATCTGAATTGTTCCTATACATTGACCCCCAAACTCTCTCCTCTGAAAAAGCAACTCTCAGTCACAGGAAAACAGAGCCTCCTTGTTACCTTCACAGGCTGATCCTGGGCTGAATCTGTCTCACTGCCTTTCTCTTTCTTCTTTTTTTGTTTCTTTTTCTTCTTTTTGGCTCCAGTGTCATTGGCTGGACTCAAACCACTGTAAGACAAAGTAAATACTGATGCAGGGTTTTTAAAAAATCATCCGTTTTGAGCTACACTGACAAAGAGCTTTCTGTGGAGCCAGATCTTCCTTAATCAGGCCTGTTGGCTTCAGAAGACGACTAGAGAATCCAGGTCCCAGCAAATGCAGCTCTCCTCACTCCCACCAGCTCTGGGGGGTGAGAGTTGGGTGGGAGGGGGGGCCTGTGCCAGAAATGTCCTATTTGTTTGGAAGGACCTTTTCAATTCTGGCTTTTATTTGATGTTTATTTTCTTCAGATTGCTAGAGTGCTGTAACCAAAGGCAAATGATAATTGTTAACAGGGCATTCGTACCACCAACACTTCCTTAGAGCCCTGAATTTAAAATGATGACAGCCCAAACCGGTCTTTTTGGACACCCTTCCTCATCCCCACTCTCACTCTCCCAGTGCATCACGTTTAGTGAAATTCCCCAGCTGGATCTAAAACTCAAGGCAGTACTGCAAAGGGAGGAAGGAAGGAGGAAAAAGGCAGTTTCACATTGCTGCGATCTGTGTCCAAGCTAGTGAAACAGTCGTGAGCACTGCCGAAATCAAGCCTGCAGGACCTAGGGCGACTGTCAGCTGGCTCAGACTGGGTGATCACCACGGGCAAAACCCAGTACCTGGGGTCTGGGGAAAAGAACAGTGAAGCACCCACCCACTCCTGCCACAAAGCAACTACACGAAACATGCCTGTGAGCCCAGTAAAGGGGAGAGGCCCTCTGCATGACACACCCCACGAATGCAGCAAAAAACAGTCTCGTAGCCACATCTGAACGTCTCCTACAGCCTTTTATTATTGTTTTCTGAGGTCTCTCAACATCTTTACTGAGACACAAATCATATTTTTATTTATTTATTTATTTATTTTTAAGATTTTATTTATTTATTTGACAGAGAGAGAGCGAGCGAGAGCAGGAACACAAGCAGGGGGAGTGGGAGAGCGAGAAGCAGGCTTCCTGCCAAGCAGGGAGCCCGACGTGGGACTCGATCCCAGGACCCTGGGATCATGACCTGAGCCGAAGGCAGACGCTTAACGACTGAGCCACCCAGGCACCCCACAAATCATACTATACTGTGTTTCTTTCACATTTTCCATTCATTTGCTCCCTAATGTCTTCTCCCAATTCTTGTTGATTTCTGGGTTTCCTTTATTTTACCTTTGTATTGGGTTTCCTTTATTTTATTGATGAATTTTAAGGTTCACCTTGCAGCTTAGCTTTCCTAATTATGGTTGGGCACTTGACCCTTGAACAACACAGGGGCTGGGGTCCCTGACCTCCCCCCAACAGTTGAAAATCTGCATACAACTTTTGACTCTCCCAAAATTAGCTCTTAATAGCCTACTGTTGATGAGGCCTTACCTATAACATGCCGATGAACACAGATTTTCTAGTTGTATTATATACTATATTCTTCAAGTAAAGTAAGCTAGAAACAATATTATCAAGGAAAACCTAAGGAAAATAACATTTATAGTGCTGTGTTGTTAAAAGTTCACATATAAGTAGACCTGTGCAGCTCAAACCCATGCTGTTCAAGGGTCAACTACAGTCAGTTTCTGTCATGTTTAAACTGATTTTGGAATTGTTAGCCTGAAGGTAATGCCTAAAGTTACTCTGCCATCTTCCCTGGAAATCTTCCATTAAAAAGTCAAAATTAGTAGTCCCACCTGAGAATACAGTGAACCCTAATCTGCAGGATCCGCTAAAAGTGCAGGGTTTTAGCTGTATATTCTAGATAACCAATTTTCAAAGAATTAAAATAGAATAAATAATGCATTTTCCATACCATTACGATAAATTCCATTTAAGCTTTATTTTATAATTCACAAAGCGTACCTGGCCTTAAAATGTCTCGGGGTGATTATGAATATTAATTATTCTCTCATAGCAAGTGGTACTGTGTAGGGAGAAGGAATCTGCAGCCATGAGCTGCCATTTCCTATGGGAGAGGTACCTATTCCTAGGCCTGGGAGGAGCGCTGGCGTCCAGACTTCATGACCTTACACTTGGACTAAAGTTACCTCCACCCTGTGCTGGATCTCCCTGACTTTGCCATCTTTCTGCATCATCGTAAGCTCCTGTCAGCTGTGGGACTCAGCTCTGTGAAAAGGCTTTCCGTACTAGAAAGTGTGTCCCTCCCATGCTAGAAAGCCTACAGTGACAGCAGCCTCTTACCCGGGAAGGTATCATCAAGCCCAACTTTTCCGTAGGCCCATAACCCTCAGTTCCTGGCTAGCTCATTCACTCTTCCTTCGCCCCGCCCTGGAATAACTGCCTGTACCCAACGCAGGGAGACAGACTATGAAGTCAGGGAGATCCAGTAAAGGCTGGAGGTTACTTTAGTCCAAGTGCACCTCCTAGATATTATCTTAATGGGACACAGAAGGCATACCATGAAAGGAAGACCAATAACATTCTTAGAGGGGGAATAAGGTAAACTCCTTAAAACCAGATGCTCTGCAAAACCCCCAAGGCCATGGCAAAGTACAGGAACCAGGAAGTCATTTATAGCCTCAAGAAAATTTTTTCCACTTAGTAATTCAATGTTATCATCTACAGGCCTATTTGTAGCCTATAACAATTCTATGTGGTTTTTAAATTCCAGACATATTCTCACTTCAGTCTCAAGATTATACGGAGCATTATAAAATTTAAAAACTGGTTGATGTTAGGAAACAAAGCAGTGCCCCACCATTGATACAATGTACAAGTCCTTCACCTCAGCTTATGGAATGAGTTACGTGGTTCCTGTGTATGAATTACCATAAAAAAATACTTAAAAAAAATTCTATGGATAAAAAAAGGTCAAGGCAAAGAACTGTTGTGTATCAACCTTTTGGATACTTACTAAACACATTTTCACATAAGGAAAATAGAAGAAATTACTTTCTCCAACTTCAGAAATCTTCACAAGGAAATCACTAAGAAACTACCTTCCTGCCTTTCTCTCTCTTCAGTGGAGCCACTTCTGAGCAGCCATCGGGGACCCCACTTTTGTGGAAGGATCTTAGACTGAACTCTTGTTCTCATCAACATATGTGCCTGACAAACTCCAAGACCCACACTAAACCCAGAGAGCGAATTTCATGATCCTTGTCCTGCCTTGAATTTGCACACGCAGCTATTGAGCAACAATCCTGTTTCAACTTGTACAGCAAGCATAGAGACAGATGAATAACAAAGGGAAGTTAAAAGAAAGAAGAATCATTTTCAGGGAGCTGCCAGGGACTGAACTACATCCACGAGAACACATTATGAGCTCACCATGGTCTTACAGTCAGCAACCCAGATAGGAGGACGACTGACACAGAGAAGAGATTTTTTTTTTTTCCCCGAAGATTTTATTTATTTGAGAGAGAGAGAGCGCGAACACAAGTGGGGTGAGGAGAGGAGGGAGAAGCAGACTGGGTTCAGTCCTGGGTGTCCTGGGTCTCCTGGGTGTCTCTGGGATCATGACCTAAGCCGAAGGCAGATGCGTAACCAACGGAGCCATCCAGGCGCCCCGAGAAGAGATTTCCAAAGAGCTCACTACGGTTTAGTTTTCAAGGTGATTATAGTAATTTTAATTATCAAAAGAAACCAAGCTCAGAAGCTTTGAGAGTAAGTCTTCAAGAAGCCTCCCAGGAAGCCGCCAACACCATTTCAAAGAACAGCTTCAGTTTGGATTTGGGGAGAACCACACCAGAGGACCCTACTGAAGCAGGCTAGTCCTTCTCTAAGAATTCGAATCATTTTTAAAGGGACCTGAAGTCCACACCCAGCGGGTGGACATCCCAGGGTGTGTAGGGATTCTGCAAATTGAAATAGCAATCTCTTAGAGAGCACTCTAAGCCTGCCAGGCACCTTTACACACTCCAAAGAGATGGGCCAGAACCATGGAATATAGAAAATCAAAGTCCGCCTTTGGTTCATTTGGTTCTAAAATAATGAGCAAAGAATTAGTGAAACTTGCCTTCCTGGGGAAAAGGGAGCTCCCTACAACGGAAATGGACATAGGAGTTCACATAAAAATTTTGAAGTTAACACTCTAAAGCTGATAAACTCAAGTCATTAATGACCAACCTAGCGAATATGGGACAAATTAGCAGAATGACAGAGCCAGGAACAGGGAAGACAAGCAATTAAAAAAATGTCATTAAGGGGCGCCTGGGTGGCTCAGTCGTTAAGCGTCTGCCTTCGGCTCAGGTCATGATCCCAGGGTCCTGGGATCGAGCCCCGAAACGGGCTCCCTGCTCAGTGGGGAGCCTGCTTCTCCCTCTCCCACTCCCCCTGCTTGTGTTCCCTCTCTCGCTGTGGCTCTCTCTGTCAAATAAAGAAATAAAATCTTTAAAAAAAAAATTACTTGTAAAAATGTCATTAAAAAAAATTTTTTTTTATTTAAGTAGGCTCTATGCCCAACTTGGGGCTGGAACTCACGACCCCAAGATCAAGTGTCATGCTCTACTGACTGAACCAGCCAGGAGCCCCAAGAAATGTCCTTTTTTAAATGAAGGCCAAGATATTCTAAGCTCAAACACAGAAATCCAACGGATGCTCTGGTATAAAGTCAGGGCTCGGGGGAGGAGATAGAAAATGAGCCTCAGTGCTGATTTCTAGAAACAGAATGCAGTGCCAGGATGTGTGAGTGGGCGGGAGGGAAGGGCATGTTGACAGATGAGCAGCTCAAGCACAGAACCTCCAGATAACACGACAAGCAGGAAGGGTCCATAACACAGGCCTCCTCTCCATCCTACTGGGTAAGAAAATCCACTCAAAAGGTGCAGGATTGGGGAACAGAATGCTGTTACTATGGGGGAGTGCAAGCTCAGCCACCACGGCCGGAAAAATCTCAGGGCCACCCAGCTTAACTTGCTGTTCACCGAAGAGGAAACCAAGGCCCAGACATGTGAGGCAAACTGGTCACCAACTAACCAACCGGTACCCAGGGACAAGCCTCCAATCTCTAAAGACATGGACCATTCCTTCCCAAACACCTTGGTCTTGTTTCTGTGGGAATTTATCTGAGACTCCTCCAAAGCCAAAAGACACTGTTCATCACACAAGGCCTTAAAACAAATTTCTGTGTACCAGAGGAGCACGTATTAAAGGCAAGGAGGAGAGTGAGCCACGCTTTATCCAGAAAGCCTCCTGACTACACTAGCTCTCACTGGTATCTGGCTAAGATTATGATCTCCCAAATGATTTAATACTTTACATAGAATAATGTGTTGCTTCCTACCTTCCCAGTAAGATTAAAAATTTCCTGAGCATAAGGACATCTGATACAGCTGTTTCCTAGAGCACCCCCAGCTGCGCCCAGTGCACAGTTAAGAGTTCAACAAATAATGTGCTTGACTGACACTTTCCAGCATAATAGACTAAAATAAAACCCTGAAAAGCTGGAGTCCAAAAGAGGGTCAGCAAAACGTCTCCAGTAACGTTTCCATAGGACAGCTGTATTAATAGTCTACGAAAAGTGTGGAGATGCTGTGCTCTTTTGAGCCACTGGTTGAGATTTTAAATAATGAGCTTTCTTATTAAATTATCAACTTTCTTATATGTCATCTTCTCCCTCCTGAAGACCTGTCCTATTCCTATAAAAGTTAAAACAAAAAAGCTCCACTAAAACGATTTTAAATGGTTCCAGTGTCTTAAACACAGACCACAGGTTTAGTTTTGATTATGAGATCAGAGGAAAAAAAAAAAAAGTTCAGAAAATAAAATTCACAATTTTTGGTCACTTATCTTCTACCCCTAAAAACTAGAAGTTAATTCTTTGGGCTAAAATTTAATATTTCCAGAGAAGCCTACTAAACAAATCCTACGCTCTAACATCCTTTTGATTCTACTTTTGGATATCAGGAAATCCTTCTGCAAATCCTTCTGCGGTGTGATATGTTCACCAATAATCCTACTGGTACTCAGAAGGCCCAACAAGGTGAATGCGGAGGCATACGAGGGTACCCAGGTAGAAATCACATGGTCAGACTCAGTCTCAAAAGCCTATCCTCTGTACTGCTGTGACTGCAGGGTCACTTACAGCAATACCCCAAACTCTGCAGTCCCACCCATCAGTTATTTATATAAAAAACTGCGTGTGAATCCTAGATGATGGAAAACACACACACATACACACAAAAAAAATCAAAACACAAAACCACTTCAGTACTGCCATCAAGGTACCGCAGAAGGCCTATGAAAAGAACAGCAGGTTGTGGAAAGGGATTATAAAAATTGCTTTTACTGCCATCCTCTGCCCTTCCCAGGACAGTTGGCCAGAATTTTGAGGGTGAACAACCCAGTTCCTGTCATGGAGAATAACTGGGTTTTTTTTTTTAGGGGTCACAAAAGCTCTGATATGCTAAACTGTTTAAAATGGGACTGAGACAGAAATGTAAATTCCACATCCTCTGGGTTGCTTTGGTGAGCCACGCTGTAACCTGGCAACTCCAAGGTCAAATCAAATGCTGTTCAGAGACCATTTTCAGTAATTTTCTGAGCAACGACTCACGGCTGGCAGAAATTTCACACACTAGAATGACCTCTGCAAAAGATACTTGTCCATTCAGAAGAGTTTAAAGGGGTCAGCCATCTCCATCACCAACTGGCTCCCTAGTCTGGGACAGTTCATGGGTTACTGAATGGATCCAAAGACAGGACTCAACATTGCTGCAGAGTCAGGAGGCAGAAATCAAGGCAGTAGGGAAAAGAAATCCAGCAAGTTCAGAATGGATCCTTCAAGGTGTCAAAGGAAGAGGTAGAGATGAAAATCCCAAGCCTCACTACCAAAGATAAATCAGTCTTTTTAAGTGAAGTCTAGGAGATAATCCATGGAAAGGGCTTAGCACAGTGGCCAGCACATAGTAATAATAACAACAGGTAACATTTATCAAATGCTTGACAACAGTGTAACCCCCTCAGCTGCCTCTCAAAAGTCAGCAGGAGTAGAAAAAATTTCTAAGCAAGTACTGACCCTGTCAAAGAATTTTAGTTTAAGTTTGTTTGTTTGTTTGTTTTGGTGCTCTCAAAAGAGAACACCATGTTTTGTGTGCCTTAAATGCAACAATCCCTAGAGCACCTTCCTTGAGGAATCAGAAGAGAGGCTTGCAGGGTAGAGATTTCAGACAAAGTTACAGAGAAGAGCTGAAGAAGCTCCTCCTAAAGTTACTAAATCTACGGTCCCCAAATCTATGGACTCTGCAGGCAAAGGGTTAAGCGCAGACTTGGTAAAGCTGGGAAATTTTAGAGTGAGCACATTAGTTAAACAATGTGAAAAATCAGCAAAACTGGTGTGCCATGAGCAGCAGTCTCCCTGAAATAGGCTCTCATTTGCTTTTCATTCCTTCTGCTTTCCAGTCTCCTCTTTGAAGCAGCTCTTGATTAGTTTCTTTTTTAATTGCAACTTAATTGGGAAATAAAATTAGAACACTTATTTGATATCAGTGATGAGGTTTCTCTTTTCATTTCTGCTTCGATCTAGTTTTGAAAAACCAAAAGCTGAAGGGAGAAATTAAGAAAAAGGGACGAAAAAGATTTCTTCTTTCCAAGAGCTAGATGTAGCTATAAGCCATCAACTAAATATGGAAAGAACCACTCTCGGAGAATCTGAAGAATAAAACAAAAGCAAGTAAGGCTGGCTTTACGGAATTTCGTTTCAAAAAGCCCTTTGTTTTCTCCTAAGTTTTTTCATAAGAGATAACAGCTCAGGACTAGTGAGGAAAACTTACAAGAACTCATCTTAACCTGTCCCCATGGAGTAAGAAAGCAGGATGGGAAAGAGACATCCTTATCAAAAGGATGGCTTACCTGCATCTCAGTGGTATCAATGACATTGCAAAATAAACTCTAAAAGAATCCTAGGAACAAAATAATATAAAAGTCCTTTCCTGTTCCAATCATTCAAATAAACTTTACTTGTTTGTTAACCCAAAACTAAAGTCTACTGCCAGCTAATAAGGTTTATCCTTTAGTAACAATTCTTGGAAAGTCTTTCACTAAAAACAAAAAGCAAATTAAAGCATACAGATGAATGGTGAACTGCATGGGGATACAGCATTAAGACGACCTTAGTCTGGGGGTGTGGTTCAGTAGGTTGAACGTCCCACTCTTGGTTTCAGCTCAGGTCATGATCTCATGGGTCCTGGTTTCGAGCCCCAAGTGGGGCTCTGCACTCAGTAGGGAGTCTGCTTGGAATTCTCTCTCTGCTTCTCCCCTAATTCCTGTGTGCACCTATGCGTGCACACACACTCTCTCAAATAAATTATACCTGGAAAAAAAAAATTATTGTAGTCTGACTCTTCTCTCAGTTGCTCAGGATAACTTATCTCAGGCGAGTAACTGGGGGAAAAATGCTGCCTGCCTTTGTTGAGTAGATTTTTTAAAAAAAACAGTGTACAGAAAAACTGTAGAGATACATAAAAAATACACACACACAAAATAAAACATATACATACACTGCGTGGATGCATGTGCACATATATGTGTGTTTCAACGTATATGTGAAATCTATACTCATCAAATGTTTATTTAATTATGGTTCTTTCATTAGTGTAAAGTACTGTGAGCCCATCTTGAGAGGAAGGCCTAAGAGAATAAGGGTTAGTTTGAACTATCATTAACTTTTGTTGCATATTGTACTTTAGACTCATTAGCATCAAAAGGAGATGCTCCCCTTCAATTCTTACATCACTTTTGAAAACATTTTAAGTAATAATAAGAAAATTTCAAGAAGCCAAAAAAACAGTGGAAAACTTCCAGGACAAATTGGAGGATCCCCGATTTCTGTAGGTATTTCACAGGAAACTGTAGTAAGGCTCACAATGAGACTGACTTGGGGTAAGAAACTGCGTTTGTAAGAAAAATCTGACACTCTTCCCCTCAGTGAGGAGAAACTCCACTGACACTGAACTCAGAATTTTAACATTTGCCATTTGTTCATCCAGCAAATACTCACTAATGCCCATTAAGTGCCAGGCATCTCGAAGACATGGTCCCTCTACTCAGGCACCTTACAATCAGGTGAGGCAGGGACTGGACACACATTATTTAACTACTGTTATAAAAGCTACAAAAAACGAGGTATGTGATAAGAGCACAAGCTGAGGAAAGGAGGACAGGGAAGATGTGAAGGAAGAACAGGAGGGAGGGGCCAGGCTGTATTCCCGATGTTATCTCATTTAATCCCTACAAATGGAGGGTAAGTAACTTTCCCAAGGTTATAGGACAACTGTCAGAACCAGGCTTTGAACCCCAAAATCCGTGCTCTTTCCGTGCCACACTGCCTCTTCCAAAATCATTTCCTCTGACAATTAATGGGAAAATATTAACTCCACCTCAGACTGAGTGCCCGAAGTAGCCTGTCCTCCAAGCTAGGTCCTGTTTTTCACCTGCCACTTCCAAACTCATTTATACAGACCTCTAGATTTGGGATGCTAATAAATTTGTTCACCCAGACCATATATAACCATGCACAACAACAATAACAACAAAACAAAAAAAAATTTTTTTAAGCTTATCATTTTGTTGTACTATAAATAAAACACAGACCTTTCTGCCAAATAGTTTTGCAAAGTGATTCACAGATCATAGGAAATAAAACCAATTAAAGAGCTACAGACACTGGTCAGGGCAACAGTTTAGCAGAGAAAAATAAAAGCAACTACACACAGAGCAAAGAAAAAGCCTTACTTTCACTTCTGAAATGACTTTTGAATTCAACAGCTCTCATCTATAATTAGGATTTGTACTCAGGAGGGCTGCATTTTCCCTTCTTCCTGTTCCTATTTCCTCTTTAAAAGCTCTTCCTTTCTTAGGAATCTCCAACTTCAAGGCTTTTGTTACATGAGATCTATTGTGAGTTATAGCAAAAGAACACACACTCTTATAAAACCAGATCTGACAAACTTCCTTTTTCTTTACATTCTTCTTGTGATTTTTTTTTTTAATGCTGGTCAAAGAACATAAAAGCTAGATCTTTTAACCTAAGGATTCATCACAAGCAGATTATAAACTACTTAATTAATCCTTTGTTCTTCCATCTTTACAAGGCAGTGGATTTTTTTTTTAAGTTTATCCAGAGATTGCAACCTTTTACCTTTACCTACAGGCTACTGCTAATACTGCAAATGACCTCATGGCTATGAAGATGGGACTACCACACATACACACACCCGCGCGCACAAAATCAGACCACCACAGACTCACCCAAAGTTATACGTCAAAAAGTCTCTCATAACTTTCCGTTAAAAAACATACTCGGAAATATAGACAGGGACAGAGCTTCAGCACCAGTTACTGTAACAATATGAAGAAAGAAGAATGACAGGGTGTGGCTTACAAGAATGAAAACTGATTTGGAAATAGAACTCAACACTGAAACGCCTGATGAATTTCTTCTGCCCAAGTAACAAACAATTACTAGCAGGCAAGAGAAGTACAGAGATGCAGTATTAAGCCCACTTCCAATCCCTGTCCAAGCTGCACCATCACTCAATTTCTTGAAGCGTTGAGGCTATTTCACAAAGTAAACAAAGATCCTGGAAGACCTAATTATATACTGTTCAGGAAACTTAGAGCTTATCTGGAACAACGGGCACTGTATACAGCAAAACATTATCATACAGTAATTACACTGTAGGGTTTATAAGGTAAGTTTGTATTTTGAGATTCTCCTGTTAGTGATATTTTACAACATAATTATGGTTTGTACAACCTGATATATTTCCTCATTGAAAGTGAGCTGCAGCGAAATGTTTTATTATTCATTTATTGCTAATCACGTTGTTCACACACCTCTGTAAGTAACGTTCCCTTTGAATTGTACTGTTACATTGACCCGTGTTGTGCCATCGAAAACCATCGTCCAACATGCTCTTTCCCCTGAACGCGAGTGAAGCACACGAGTGGAACATTACACAGAAGAACTTTTATATAATAAAAGTATTGAATGTCTCCGGCCCTTAATATACTGAGCACCCACCCTGCTAAATGACAAAGACAGCAACCAATCGCCAGGCAGGATCCCAATGTCTCAGCCAATTAGAATATGGGGGTGGGGTTACCCTAAGCTCCCGGTGACTTCCCCGCACCCCAGAGACCCAGGTTGTGGGAGACTGGACGGGCATTGGACTCCGAGGACATCGTTACCCCCGGCTGTAGCTGTTTTCCTCCTCGTTCTCGCAATCGCTGCAGTGCTCATGGCCGTTTCCATTCCCTTCCATCATCTGCGGCAGCGGAGGTGCCGGCGGCTTCACTGCTGTCTCACTCTCGTCCGCCATCTTGAGTTGCGAGAGCCGGCCTCCGCGCCTCGCTACATGGGGGGTTCCTATTGGACGAGAGGAACTTGCGATATAGTCTGGGTTTTGTAGTTTTCGTGTCGAAGGGAGCCGTGGTTAAGAACAGCTGATTCTCGCGAAACTGGAAGAATGTGGACTACAATACCCAGAAATCATAAAGGGAGGCTGTCCTGGATGGGGGGGAGCCGCACTACCCGGAAGTACTGGGCGTTCCTCCGCGTTTTGAGAAAAGAAGGGCCCCAGGGTTGGCGGGGCCGACGCTCCGCGACCGGGCGGCCGCGTGGCATGCTGGGAATTGTAGTTCGATGCTTGCTTAGGGTTTCGGGATGAAGCGCCAAAAGCCAAGGTTTGACCTCAGCCTGCCCTTGTCAGTGCCTCGGCCACAGGTGAGCCGTTATTGGCTGCCGTTAAGGACCGTTACCATATCCGGGTAAGTAATGAGGCCTGAGGCCTGCGGGTGCTACCCACCGGGACCCCGAATACGTCAGGCCTTCTTGGAGAGCCTTTGCTGTAAGAAGCCAGGTTGGCTCCTGGCCGCCTTTCCTCCCTGGGGACTCTAGGCGGCACTTGGTCGTCAGGAGTTCGAGGCCTCTTGAGAGGCGGTGGGTTGTGGTGTGCGGAGCACTGATCCTTAGCCGGGAGACCTGACTGCTCGGTCCGGCTTTGCCGCTTCTTGGTTTCCAGCTACAGGTCTCCACGAAACTCATACAGTGTCCCTAGGATTCTCCACATCCACTTTTTAATGAGCACTTATATGCCAGAGTCTGGGGTAAGGCTTTTCGTATATCTCATTTAAGCCTCTCAACAAGCCGAGAAGATGCGTTGTTTTATTATTCCCCTTTGGCACAGACGAAGAAACGTGGCCCAGATTGGGTGGTAAATCGGGCAGTGACAAAGCAAGTAAGTGGCAAAATCAGTGTACAAATTTGGATCTGTCGGCCCTTCGTCCCTCTGAGTTCTTTATCACTGCAGAAGTCCCATTGTCTACTTCATCCACCCAAGGAAATCAGTTATTAGAAAGTAATGGTGACATCTTAACCTAGTTTTAGCATTGACTGAATGCTTCAATCCCTTGGGTCTCACCCCTGTGTTTGAGTAATTGCACCTGAGGCTTGAGGCCAGCGCCTGAAGACATGGTTCCCATTTCTAGAGATTTCCCATTCGGGTTGGACTGTGGGTTGTACATGTTCTTGAACATGTTCTAAGAACATGTTCAACCCATGTTCTTATCCTCAGAGAGCTCCATGGCGGAAAAAAGGAATAATCTTTGCCATTGGGAAACCCTCAACGTGGAAAGAGGGAGAAAGTGGGAAGAAACACTTCGCATCTGACTCAGGGAAACAAAACAAAAAAGAGCTAAATATTGTCAATTAATTTTTCTCAGTGGCAGGCTTAGAAATAAATATGATCCGAAACAGCAGATAATCCCCAATCATTTATATCTGATTTTAGAAGGGAAGGACACCCACTCAGACTGAGCGCTGTCACCCACACTCATCTCTCCAGGACCAAGAGTGCTGTCAATATGATGTCTTCTTTGCAGCTGCGGGCCAGAAGAAGATGTCAGAGATAATTGTAATAAAGCCTTACATGTGTTAGGTGGATTTAATTTCTAAATGTTGCACTTGTTGTAGCTCATGTGACCTTGTAAAGTAGGTAGGGAAGGGGACTTGAAGAAAATTGAGCTTGCCAAAAAAAAAAAAAAATCACAATGATACCTAGTAGCAGAACCAGAACCCACATCTGATATTCTTTTTTTTTTTTTTAAGATTTTTTATTTATTCATTTGAGAGAGAGAATGAGAGACAGAGAGCATGAGAGGGAGGAAGGCCAGAGGGAGAAGCAGACTCCCCGCCGAGCAGGGAGCGTGACGCGGGACTCGATCCCGGGACTCCAGGATCATGACCTGAGCCGAAGGCAGTCACTTAACCAACTGAGCCACCCAGGCGCCCCCACATCTGATATTCTAATTCCCAACCCTGTATTTTCTTTTCTCACAGACATGAAGAGGTTGAACAAAAGCTAATGAAGCATGACCAGGGCAGAGTGATTGTAGGTGGAACCTGCCATTCTTGCAATTCAAAGCTTAGAAAGACACTGCCTTGTATTTTACTGCAAACTGAGCAGTTTTTGCTCAGTGGAGAGCCTTTCTGGGATGTAGACAGGCAATGTGACTGTCATGTCCAAGCTCAGAATGCAAGTACCAGTCCAAAGTTCTGGAATCCAGCACCTCTGAGAATTTCAGAGTTCAAAGGCACCTGAAAGGCACTTATTCCCGCCCCACCCACCCCTTAGGCTCTTTCAAGTTAGAATGCTCACTTAGATTTTGTAGAATCCGTTATTTCTCTGTAATAAAATTTAAATGTTATGGTTTTAAAAAGAAATTGGATATATGTGATACTTTTTAAAAATGACCACTGAAAACTGAATATTGCCACGTGATTTTGGAATGTAAGTTTACTTTCGAGTTTATTGTCACATTAGGACAGAATGATCACCAAAAGCAGTACAGTGTAGAGTTTCCTAAATTGGGTCTGTGATAGTTTCTTGGGATTCCAAGAGTTCTCATATTTGTTCCTCCCCACCCCCCTACCCCGTAACAGAGAGCCTTCCACCTTCAGACAGTTCTTATTGGTTGAAAGTTGGCCAAGTTCTGCCTTATGGAGTTACGTGGAAGCATATAATCCTGTGTCCGTCTATATAATTGTTACATATTCTTCAATTAATATCTGGTTCCCTAAAGTTCTTTTTTCCAAGGTAAACATTCCCAGCTTTCTGAGTGTCTCATCACATTAAAATAGCAGGATTCTCCCATCTAGTTCTGCTGGCTCTTTCTATCCTTACCATTCTGGCTGAAGCATTCTAGAAAGGCAGTGAGGTACAGCAGAACCCAAAGGGTGGCTGAGGAATGTGCCTGTGAAACTGCAGATTCTGGAGTTTACTTCTACTGTGGATACCTCTGTTATCCCTTCACAGCTGTTACTGGAGACAGTAGAATATAGTGATTAAGAGAACACGCTTCAGAGTCTAACTCCCTGGGTTCTAAATTCTGGTTCTACCTCTGCCTGATGAGTGACCTTAGGCAAGTCACTTAACCTCTCTGAGCCTTAGTGTCCTCACTTAAAAAATGAGACAATGAAGGCAAAACACTTAGTAAAGTGTCTGAGACAGTCAGTGCCTAATAAATTATTATTTCCCTTCCCAGGAAGTCAGCATTCCCTGTGATAATCAAAGAAAAACTTTCTCACGATGTCCATCACAGATCAAGGCCCTTGCTGTACTCCCAGCATGTCAGAGATCCATTTCTTCTAATGGGCCTAGGAAAGCATGAGCCAAGTTGTGGTTCATTTATTCAACACCTTGGAGCACTCACCACATGCCAGGCTCTATGGCAGGAACTAGAGAACGAGGGATAGAACAACACAGTTGTCCTCATGCTGGTTTTACTCTACACGTTGGCAGCTACACAGACTGACCATTATGGTACAGTGTGTGAGAGAGTGGGAACAGCAGATGTAGCAGGACCCTGGAAGCCCCCTTAGCCTGGGGAAAGAGGTTCTGGACAAAAAGATGGCTGAGCTGAGTTTTCAAAGGGGAACCAGACAAATGGGGTAGGGGGTGGGGGAGTCCAGCTGCCTGAGAGTGGGGTGCTGTTGAGGTCCTGCAGCAAGAATTATATGAGCCTTTTGGAGGTTGAGACGAGAGAGGCAGGCAGGAGTCGACCAGGAAGGGATGTGGAGGCCATGCTGAGGGGGTTGGGCTTTATCCTGAAGACTCTTGGAAGCTGCTGGAAAGGTTTTTAGCTGGGGAAAGAGATGATGACATTTTTGTTGTTGAAAGATCATACTAGGCAGCAGCCTGGCTGTCCTAAAGAAGAGAGATTTTCTCCTCTGAAGAACAGGGCTAGTGTGCTCAATTGTGAATAAGGGACAGGGAGATGGTCTTTGGCAGCTTCCTGTCTCCCCTGGAGCTCACTTTCCAGGAAGGGTACCCTTCCTTCCTATGACAGCGCCTGACATATGGGCCTGGAACGCAGTGGGTCCAGCCTTCTGTGGCTTAAATCTGTGGAATTTAAGAGTGTGCTGGCTATTCCCTGCTAGAAGGCACTTACAGTGAAGTTGGGAAAAACCAGGTGCAATTTGAAAAAATAACACGGCCTGACTGGGTATGATTAAATGAGCTAGAGAGAGAGGTTAACTGCAGTTCAGGGTGGGGTAGGGGGTGCAGATCTTTGGGGCAGCATTGTTAGAAAGGGCTTCCTGGAGAAAGCAGACTTTGAACTTGGCCTTGGAGGCAACTTAAGTGCCAGATCCTCCATTATAATTTCTGGGGGCCGTGTGGACCCCCCCCCGAGCTGGAATCACAGCCACAGTTTTACTTTTTTTTGTTTGTGTGGTTATACAGTTTGCAACCATTTTCTCCCACAAGACCCTGTATTCTGTGAAGGCAGAGAATAAGTTGGATTTTCCTCACCTCTGTATCCTTTGGACCAGCACAGAGTGGGCCCTCAATTAACACTTGTTGGATTATTTAATGTGTGAATGAATGAATAGTGAGAAAGAAGGGTTACAGGGAAAGGGCAGAGGCAGGAACACGCAGTATGGTGACCCATTGTGTTTGTTGGTGACCCATAGCGTTTATTGCTCACAAAATGTGCTAGCACACTGTTTCTTTGATCCCCACCATCAACTGTCTCTGATGCTGTGTAATGAGCAGGGCAGATGTTACTCCCCTTATTACAATGAGAACACAAGAAGTTCAATGATTAGTCCGAAGTTTCACTGCTACTTAGTATGAATTCAGACTTGAACCTGGTGTTTTAACACGAAGTCTGGTGCAGTAACTAAATCACTTTCCTTCTTGGCCTTTCCCAAGGGAGAACATATGGTGAGACATATGGTGAGACACATGTCTAGAGGGGTGATCGGGGCCAGGTCACAGAAGGCCTTAAGTTTCAGGCTAAGAAGTTTGGACTTTATCTTCCAGCTGGTGACAACCTATGGGAGGTTTTTTTTTTTTTTTTTGAAGCTGTTTAATAAAGGATAAATATTAATGGTATTTGTAAGGTATGGTATAAATTTAATTGCATATTAATATTTATCTAAAATAAACATACAGAAAGTAAATTTAATTTTAAGAACCAAGAGTCAGAGACCCAGGAGTCAAAGGAGTCATCTCTCTCGGACTTAGAGTGTTGTTCACAAACAACTTGAAGCAGCACCATATTCCATGTATCGTGCTTAATGCCAAGGACACAGAGGTGACTGAGATGCAGGTCATTGTCAGGATGAAATGAGACCGTGTAAGCAGCCAGAGCCAGTTTATTATTGCTATCCTGAGTAAAACAGGGTATGTGTTTGAGCCGAAAAAATCCTTGATGGCATCACCTCCAAACTGCCAAGGTAGAGCTTCAGTTCCAAGGATGTACCTGGGTCAAAGGCCCTGCAGCATCCTTCAGCCTTTCCTCTGGGATCATCCCAGCAGAGATGCAGAGCGGAGTCGCAGATGCTGTTGGCCCACTGGACCACAAGGACACCTACTTAAAAGACAAGGCCCCTGCCTGTACACCAATGCTCACAATACCGTAAGGCAGTGTCTGGGAAAAGCAGAATCATCTGCAGGGGTTTCCTAACAATATGCCCCAAGAAGAGCTTGATTATTTGAGAGAGGGGAAGGTATATTCCTCTCCCTGTCATTGCCATGGCAGCCAGGGTTACTGATGGGAGTATCCCTCTGATGTGTCAGGAGTAGGGAAAAGGTTGAGAACCACAAAGCTAGGTTAGCTGTAAATTGTTTGATGCAAGAAGGAAACCGGGCCATTAGATCTGGCCTTATGGAATAGGAATTGGAATTGTTCTGCATGATCCCACAGATTAGAACTAGGGGAGATACTGTATTACCTAAGGAAAAACTTTCTTACTTTTAGGACTAGACTTCAAATTTGGACCGCATGAAGCTCTCTTGAAAAACAGTTCCCTGACATTGGGCATGGCCAAGATTAGACCCCGGAGGTGATGTAGAGGAGATTCAAACACTGGATTGGTGTTTGGACCAAATGTGCCCTTTGATCAAGATGCAAGCCTATTTATTGGGTGATAGCAGCCGGTGCTGTTGACATTAAGAGGAAAGGTTTCAGGGACTGGAGTGGTCAGAGAAAGATATTGAATTACTTCATTCTTCAATGTTTCAGATCCCTACTGTGCTGGGCACTGTTCTAGGCACTGGGGATATTTGTGGTGAACATAGACAAGATTCCTACTTTAAAGGAAGCAGAAAGCAGAGGTCCAGTTTAGGGAAAGGAAGCAGGGTAATTAAGGACCACCTACTATATGTGAGACACCATTAGGTATTTTTATGTATTTCTAATGCTTTCAACAAACAGCATAGTAGTGAGTATCCCCACTTTAATAGCGGAGACAGGGTGAGAGGCTAAGTGACTTGCTGGGCTTGCACGGACAGACTGAGCTCTACAGCCAACTGACACTGTAAGACAGCAAACGGATTAACCTCTGAAAATCAGTTTCCCCTTGTGTGAAATGAGGACGGTGGCAGTATCTGCCACCTGTGAAAACTCAATGAGTGCCACACTACAGGTGCTCTTAGGACCTGGCGGGTTGAAGGCGCGCAGTTACGTGCCGTAGCCATTGCCAGGGGCTGCACAGCTAGAGATGGCCAAGGCCTGAGCTTGGAGCTAGGACTTTCCGGGTCTTTTTTTTTTCCCTCGGCGTGGGAGGGCTCTGGCTCCGAAGAGGCAACAACCCCGCGGTGCCCACCATGCCCAGCGCGTTGGGACTGCGCGCCTTCCCCGCCCACCCTTTCGCCGGCCGGACGTCCGGTCCGCGTGCGCGCGCTCGCGAGGCCCCGCCTGCCCGCCGGGAGCCAGTAAGCGCCGCTGAGATTGGGCGAGCGGCGACGGCCCAGGCCGGGTCAGAGGCCTCGGGTACGTAGCGCGCCGCGCGGGCGGGCGGAAATAGCCGGACCCGGCGGGGGCTTGGTTGGGGGGGGGGGGGGGCGCCTCGGGTCTGCTCTGTCCCAGAGGGCTGGGTCTACCCCCGAGGCCCCGCGTCCCGGCGCCGGGCCTGGCTCTGGGCGCTTCGAGCCCCGCCCGAGGCGCACCGGTTGTGCTGCGCCGTGGGGTGGGCAGTGCGCGCCTTGTTTTTTCAAACCTCGGCTCCAATTTGTTGAGCACATACTGTGTAGCAGCCCCTGGGTCAAATGCTTTGGCATCCGTGGCTCATCGCCTTGACAGCAACCCTATTAAGCAAGGTGTTATTTTCCCTGTTTTACAGCTGTGGAAACGGAAAAAGGTTTACAGCTAGAATTGTGGCAGAATGTGGTTTCAAACCCAGGTTCAGTCCAAAGTCAAAATGCTTCAGAACTTTGTGGTCAGATCTATTTTATTTTTGTTTTTGCTTTTTTTTTTAAAGGGAGAGATAATTTTTTTTAAAGATTTATTTATTTGACAGAGAGACACAGCGAGAGAGGGAACACAAGCAGGGGGAGTGGGAGAGGGAGAAGCAGGCTTCTGCAGAGCAGGGAGCCCAATGTGGGGCTCCATCCCAGGACCCTGGGACAATGACCTGAGCCGGAGGCAGACGCTTAACGACTGAGCCACCCAGGCGCCCCTGATCTATTTTATTTTTGAATCCGGCGTCTGCTCTTTCCAGTTTTGTGAACTTGCATACGTTTCCGACTCCCAGTTTGCTCATCTGGAAAACGGGAATGATACCTATTTCATAGGGTGGATTAAAACTGCTTCTCTGGGTACTGCTGTTTTGCTGAGTGATCATCTCAGACGAGGCTTTGCCTCCACTTTCCTTTTCCCCAGGAGGCTGGACTGGTTATAAAGTTTTAGGGAAGACCCCCCCCCCCCCGCCCCCCACCAGGCCTGGGTGGCAGCATGAGATTCCCACTCATCCACTAGTAAAGAGGGCGGCCTGGCCACCTACTTTTCTTTCCCCAATTTCCCAAATGGAGACATTGGTACTTCTGTCGTTGAGTTTGCTTATGAAGTTTTATTTCTCCCTTAGTTATGGGAAAATTATCACCCGAATGAATCTTGACATTAAGTCCTAATTTTAAAGATGAGGAAACGGAAGCCTTTGAATAAAGGTTTTGGGGGGGTGGAGTTGGGGGGACAGTGATGGCTGATTTTACCAGAATAAATCAGATGGATTTGGCGGGGTGCTGACCTAGGTCTTGGGCAATGCTGGAGCTCTGACTGATGAATAGAAAGTAGGCAGGTGGGTTGGGGTGGTTTTCTTTTCGCAGGGCCATAAATTCCCACTGGATCCTCTTCTGTCTTGTGCAAGGTCTGAATCTGTCCTCCTGAGTAATACGGTTGAAGGGTTCAGATCCTTTCTTGGTGCCTTGCCTTAGGAGAAAAGATTAGGGCTGGTAACTGAAGGCAGGCAAGCAGTGAACTTTGGTTTGTTTTGAAAACTACCCACTGGCACGTTTTTAGGTAGCTAAAAATTTTCTCTTGACATTTTCAAAGGAGATGATTTCTGGTTAATTGTAAATATTAGACACTTTAAAAATGAAACTGTTATATCAGGCATGTAAATCTGCAATGGAATCTCAATACCATAGTGATTTGATTTCCCTTATCCTTTGAAAAAAATATACAAACCAGTTTAACCTTTGAAATTTTACATTGCTATTTTTCCTCCAACTTATATTTCTACCTAATTTCCTCCCCAGAATCTTTTTCTAGTATGATATATTTTATGCTTGAAAGCCTTTCGTTTGTCGTCCTACGTCTCTGCAACAAATAACAAAAAAATTAAAACTAAAACATTTTTGAAAATTGTCTTGGGGTCATAATATTAAACAATTTTTCTTGGATTGAGTTTTTATAATTGCAAAATATACAATTGATCAAAATACCTGGTTTTGATCAATTGTCAAATATAAGTTTTATTTGAAATGCTTCTCTTAATACGCTAAGTGGAACTTTTTAAAGTTCATGTGTGTATCGTGTATATTTGCTAGAATGAGCAGAACCTTTATTTGTGGCCATAAGCACTGAAAAAGTTGGTTCATGTAAATAAATACATAGGACTTGAAGACATTTTGTTGTGGTAATATTACTCAGTTCTTTGAACACCCTCCGAGTTATGGCCAAAAAAAAAAAATCACAGTGATCTGTCATTGAAATCAATTAATAATGACCTGCCAGCAGACAGTTCTTTTAGGTCCTCCTTGAACTTTATTGAAGGCAAAGATTTGGAAACCACCTGACTCAGCAGGAGCATTTGTTACGCAGTCACTGTAGGCAGGCACATCCTTGGCATGAATACTGATGTTTCCAAGTGCCCCTTGGTGGTGCCAGGGGAATTTTGCACTAGGGACAGTGCACCTTAGTAAGATTTTGGCATGGGTGGGTAGTTGTGCCTTTCTTTGAAACCTGGGAGATGGGGCAGGGTAAACGGAGACCTGGGAAAGGAGAGGATGCAGGCATGTTCCAAAGCTGGTCTGTTCCCATTGGTAGAGGCAGTGGGCATTGAGTGGGAAATGTACTACTACACTGTGCCTTTGTGCCCCTTGGAATATCTTCAAGTATGCCCCAGGTGTCCTGGAACTACCATGCACAAATATCTAACTTCTTTTAGCTTTCATTTCCTCACCTTTAGAATGGGCATAAACCAAAGAACTGACTTCACTGTGTGGTTGTGCTGATCAAACGGAATGAGGGATGTCGCTGGCACATAGTGTTCAAATGGTGAGCGGCTACTCTTTTTTTTTTTTTTAGATTTTATTTATTTATTCATGAGAGAGAGAGGGAGAGAAAAGCAGAGGTGGAGGGAGAAGCAGGCTCCCCGTGGAGCAGGAAGCCCGATGCAGGACTCGATCCCAGGACCCTGGGATCACGACCCGAGCCGAAGGCAGACACTTAACCGACTGAGCCACCCAGGCGCCCACACTCTTTTTTTTTTTTTTAAAGATTTTATTTATTTATTTTAGAGAGCGTGAAAGTGCAAGTGGGGGTGCATTGGGGAAGGGAAAGGAAGAGGGAAAGAGCCTCAAGCAGACTCTGTAGACTCAGCACTGAGCTGTGAGCACCCCCCTCCCACACACACACACACAAGGCTCCATCCCACGACCCTGAGACCATGGCCCCAGCTGAAACCAAGAGTCAGCTGGCCACTTAACCGACTGAGCCACCCAGGTGGGGCGGCTCCTCTTATATCCTGCCTGTTGGAAACCTCGCCTTCCTAGTCACTCTCTGTCTCCGTTTCCTCATCTGTGAGTCAAAGATATTGTCAGCCCAGAAATGTAGGGATAGGAAGTGATGTGGAAAAGGTTTTGTTGTTCTATAGTAGGTTTTCTGAAACAGATATGCTGTTATTTTAAGAGTTAATTTTGAGGGGCCCTTGGTTGGTTCTAGTCGGTTAAGTGTCTGACTTCAGCTCAGGTCATGATCTCAGGGTCCTGGCATCGAGCCCTGTGTTGAGCTTCCTGCTGTTAAGCCCTGCATCAGGCTCTGTGCTCAGCGGGGAGTCTGCTTTTCCCTCCCCCAGCTCATTTGCATGTTCTCTCTCTCTCTCTCAAATAAAATCTTTAAAAATAATAAAAAATAAAATAGTCAGTGTTAAGTTCCTCCTTACCTATGAGCTGGACATTTGTCTGCATGCTTTATGTATTCATTCAATAGATGTTTTTGAGGGCCTTCTACTTGTCAGGCCCTGTTTTCAGCACCTTGGATACAGTAGTGCCCAGATTCTGGGGAGAGGCAGATTACAATAGATGAACATGTGGATATGTAATACGTTGGTAGTGATAAGTTAGTAAGTGCTATGAAGAAAAGTGGAACAGTGAGGAGACTAGAGAGTGAAATGAGGGTGCTGTTTTATATATTCAGGACAGTCTCCAAAAGGGTGATGGTCAGGCAGAGGAGGGTGTAAGCCATGCAGCCCTCTGGGGGGAGAGCTTTCCATGTGGAAGAACAGTATATCCACAGACCCAAGGTGGGAGTATGCTCGACATAGTCAAGGAGCAGCAAGGCAACCGTGTGTCTGGAGGGCTGAGATCAAGGGGGAGGTGATAGGAGATTCTGGGAACAGAGATGCCTGTGTCCATCGTGAAGCCCCTGTAGGACCCTGTAAGGACTTGGCTCGTGCTCTACATGAGAGAGGAACCATCGGAGGATTTTGAGCAAAGGGGTGAAATGATTGGACTTGCATTTTTAAGGGCTCATACTAGCTGGTATATCATGAGCAGACGGTTGGGGAGCAAAAGGCAACAAGAAAATCGCTCAGAGGCGACTGCAGTAATCCAGGAGCAAGATGGTGGTAGAAGGACCTAGCGGTGTCTCCCTGGGTTGTGAAGGTAGCAGGGAGCACAGCCAGCAGGGGGCGCAAGTGGGTAGGATGAAGATTGTGAGCGAGGAGCGGGGAGGACACCAAAGATTTTGGCCTGAGCAATTGAGGGGGTGGAGGATGCCCTTTGGGGAAGTGGAGTAGATTGCAATGACTGTGACATGTCACACACTGAGTTGGGGAAGAGGAGGTGGCCATGACATGTCACCTCCTTCAATCCTGACAAAACCCAGGAGTCGTCATTATTAATCACATTTTATATGCAAGGAACTAAGCCCACAATGCTGAAGTTGCCCAAGGCCACAGAGCTAGTTAAGGGACAGAGCTGAGATCCCATCTGAGGTCCCTGTGACTCTGAAGCCCCTGAGAGTTGGCATTCCCTGTGATCCTTCCTCTGCCTAAGCACCAGTATAGTATTCCAGTGCAAACAGCCTCCCTGGCCACCCATAAAAGCTCCCTGCACTGATGGGTTATGCTTGGAGAGTGCTCAAGAAGAGTGACCTGTTCTCTACCCTTCCCTTGGTATTGGCAGGGGAGAAGGGAGACAGGGACTTACCACCAGGACCTTCTCTTGGGGCTCCCTCCAGGTAATTGGCAGCTTAAAGGAGGTACTGACTTAATAGGCCTAGCAGATGAGAACTTGGACTGAGGTTTAAACGGCAGCCTCTCCCCAATAATGAAAGATTAGGAGTGGGGAAACCATAGATAAAAATAGCACTTACTAGTTAACTGGAAAACAATATATTTTTGCAACCACTGGTTACATGAGAAAATAATTGGGTCCCAAGGCAGGGAATGACTCGTTTTCATGAATGATTATATTGATCATTGGAGCAAAATGGATACATCCTCTTTGGAAAGCATTTGGAAGGAGAAGCGTCTGGCAGGTCATGCATGCCCAGTGTGAAATCCTGGGAGGCTGCAGGAGGAGGAGGAAGGGAAGCTGCAAGCTAATGAGGGAGCCAGGTCCTGGCCCCCCCCAGCACAGGCAGGTTGGGGCTGTTGATTGGGAGATGCAAAGCAACAGAACTTGCTTCCAAGTTAAGTCCTGAGCTCTCCCAAGGGAGGAAAGAAAGAGTGTCCATTCAAGTATCAGTTTCTTATTCTGCTTAACCCATGGGGTGTTTTGTTTGTTTCCCTTTTTTTCCCCCAGGAGGGATATACTATCCTCAGGCAGCATGTTCTCATGGAAAAGAGAGCAGGCTGGGAGGTTGATTCCAGCCTCCCCCTTGCCACTGACAGGAGAATGTGACCCCAAGTATTTTCTCTCCCCTTCCCTAGTCATGGACTCATTCAGTTGTTCATTCTATAAAGAGCTTTCAAACACCTTCTCATAACTAAGAGGGAGCATTGGTGAGTGCTTGGCATAAATGTGTGCTAGGCACTTAGAATGAAACACTTTCTATGTATGAACTCTTCTACTCTTCACAGCGACTCAGAGTACGTGCCATTAGCTTCACAGATGAAGAAACCAAGTCAACAAAAGGTTAAGTAATGTGACCAGTATCACTCATCTGGTACATGATGGATAGACATTGGGCACTAAGCTAGATGCCACAAAGGGTTGCAAATGACACAGCTTGTGGCCTCGTGGAGCTTATTTTATTTAACACGTTGAAAACAGTCACACAAACACGATGGGTACAGGGAAGGAAAAGAATGGCGCAGAGAGAGGTCAGGGACCTGATTTGAGTTGGGGGATGGACAAGGCTGCTCTGAGTGGAGCTGTGATGTGCCTTCTTGCTGCTTTCCAGCCCTCACTTAGACCTCCCTGGTCCTGATTTAAGATGATGACCCCCGGGGCGCCTGGGTGGCTCAGTCGGTTAAGCGTCTGACTCTTGGTTTCAGTTCAGGTCATGGTCTCCGGGTCATGAGATCGAGCCCTGCGTTGGGCTCTGTGCTCAGTGTGGAGTCTGCTTGAGATTCTCTGCCTCTCCCACTGCCCCTTCCCCCCACTCGTGCGCATGCTCTAAGAAATAAAATCTTAAAGACATTGACCCCCATTGCTCTTGATATGCTCCCCACCTAACATCACCGTACATATTGTGAGTTTATTGTTTCCGCCCTTGCCCCACCCCCCTACCTCCCACAGTAGAGTGTAGGCTTTGCTTGGAGGGGGCAGGCACTCTTGTTTTGAGCAGGGCCTGGTGCCTGATTGGCTGAAGGAATGAATGCAGAATAAACCTAGGGGAGTTAGCTAGGAAGTGAGCGTGGTGGCAGGGGGAGCAGCGTAGTACATGGAGGCTCTGAGGTGGGAAAGAGCCTGAATATTCAGGGACAGAAAGCAAGTGTGCAAGGTTGGACCAGGTTCCTTGACTGGGGGGATGGGGGAGCAGAGGGGTCAAAGGTGGGTAGGTTACATGGGACCCAAAGGCTTCTGTGAGAGGCTAGGAGGATAGGAGGAGAGGGAAGAAGGCAGTGAGGGTTTTAAGCAGGGGAGTGACATGATCAGAAGTCCACTTGAAGCCCTGACCCTGGCCATTTTGGGAGAAGCCAGGCAGGGGCTGGAGGGTGGAGTCAAGAAGCCACTGGACAGGTCTGGGTGCAGGGGATGGGACTTAGATTTGTAGGGTGGGCCTGGTGGAGTCAGAACTAGGACAGCCAGCAATGGGCAGCAGGGTTTTGTGTCTGGAGACCCATGAAGCAGACTACTCTCATTTTTCCCTAAGAAACACTGCCAGAAAAGATTCCAAGAGATGGGCGCCTGGGTGGCTCAGTTGGTTGAGCGGCTGCCTTCGGCTCAGGTCATGATCCTGGAGTCCCTGGATCGAGTCCCGCATCGGGCTCCCTGCTCAGCGGGGAGTCTGCTTCTCCCTCTGACCCTCCCCCCTCTCATGTGCTCTCTCTCATTCTCTCTCAAATGGATAAATAAAGTCTTTAAAAAAAAAAATTAAAAAAAAAAAAAAAAAGATTCCAAGAGAGACTTTTCTTTTTAAGATTTTATTTTTAAGTAATCTCTACACCCAACATGGGGCTCAAACTCACAACCCCGAAACCAAGAACTGCATGCTCCACTGACAAATCCAGCCAGGCGCCCCAAGACCATTCTTCCTTGAATGTTTTTTCTTCATCTTCTCTGGGCTGTTGGTGCCCAAGAGGTAAAAAATGAAAGGCAGTTTGGGGAAGCTCAACGAGAGGGACCCCCCCCCCCCCATTTACAGAGCACAGTGGAATTCGCTCCTCACTTCATGGACTACAGACTCCACCTCTGCGACTCAGGTCCCAACCCTTTTCTTTACACCCTGCTGTCTTTCCCCTGACAGGGAGAGTGAGGGAGAAGAAAGGATTTGGATGTGGCTCCCCTGGGATTGGAGGCCCACCTTGGCTGATGCAGACAGGCCTGGGATCATTTCCCAGAATCCAGCTTCCATTTCTCTTGTGCTGGGCATTTGCTTTTCTCTGTTACCATGGGACTCGGTGTCTCCTTCCTCCTCCAGCCAAGCTAGCTCTGGGAACAGCTTTTGGTATTGAGGAGGAGGATTCCCAGGCCACCAGCAGTCTCGTCATTCATTGGTCTCCCAGGCGAACATCTCCAGACAGCTCTGTGAAGTGCCACACTACAAAAGGGAAAAAGGAAGCCCCATTAGCATCAGCCCCTCGCTCACAGGTGTGGAGACTGAGGGTCAGACGGGGCAGGCATTTGGGGCATCAGCTTTTTTTTTTTTTTTAAGATTTTATTTATTTATTTGAGAGAGAGAATGAGAGACAGCATGAGAGGGAGGAGGGTCAGAGGGAGAAGCAGACTCCCTGCCGAGCAGGGAGCCCAATGCGGGACTCGATCCCGGGACCCCAGGACCCCAGGATCATGACCTGAGCCGAAGGCAGTCGCCCAACCAACTGAGCCACCCAGGCGCCCAGGGGCATCAGCTTTTTGTCATTTATGGAGCACTTACCACCCTGAGCCAGGCTGGTGAGAAGGCTCCCACTGTCACACAGTTTTATGGCAGAATGCAGAGAGACTGGGACCCAGGCTTCTTGACTTACAGTCTACAACCTTCCATTTTATTTTTATTTTTTTAAAGATTTTATTTCTTTATTTGACAGAGAGCAAGTACAAGCAGGGGGAGCAGCAGAAGCAGAGGGAGAAGCAGGCTCCCCGCTGAGCAAGGAGCCCGATGCGGGACTCGAT
Organism: Neomonachus schauinslandi; assembly: GCF_002201575.2. Taxonomy (NCBI): domain Eukaryota; kingdom Metazoa; phylum Chordata; class Mammalia; order Carnivora; family Phocidae; genus Neomonachus; species Neomonachus schauinslandi. The sequence goes on along the minus strand of NC_058417.1, from coordinate 42,279,743 downwards.
CCCAGGACCCTGGGATCATGACCTGAGCCGAAGGCAGACGCTCAATGGACTGAGCCACCCAGGCGCCCCTAACCTTCCATTTTAGCAGCGGTTTTGGTGCCGCGCTGGCCGGGACAGTAGGGTGGAGCCCGGGTTTCTGTACCTTTTCTGACGTTTCATAGGGGATTCAGCTCAGGTCCAGGTTTAGGAGTTGCTGTGAGGTTCCCACTGCCTGCATGTAAATGGCGGTGGGATGAGGGGAAACGAGAAGGACTTCCGAGCCAGCGCAGGAGCGGGGTCGGGAGCACAGGTTACCCGAGGTGCTCACTTCGCCATGGGTCTCCCTGGGAAGGAGCTGCCACACAGGTCTAGGTGAGTCTTAGGGGCAGTTGGAACCTCAGCCTTCTTTGCCTCCTTGCTAAGCCTAGAGCGGACGTGGGCTCTTGCTCGCTGCAGCTGCCTCCCTGGGCAGGGCCGTGAGCAGGCCTGGGAGTGGGTACGCGCACGCGCGCCCGCACGCACGCGCGCCCGCACGCACGCACGCACCCTGGCCCGGGGTCAGTCCCGCGTGATTACTCTGGCTCGCATGTGGCTGCTCTGTTCTTCTTGGCTGCTTTCATGTGTTACTGTCTCTCCGTCCAGTTTTCCTGAGGGGCAGGACCTACGTTTTCCTTTGGTTACCCGAGAGGTCCCCGATGCGGCGCTGCAAGGCACAGAGGAGCTCAGTCCTCAGTCAGCGGAGGAATGAGTTATGGACGGCTTGTAGGACGGGAACAGCTGTTATTTGTCCAGCCCCTTTCAGCCAGGGGCCCTCCACGGCCTCCCAGGGCATGTGCTTCTCCATCCCCTCGGCCTCCCTGACAGAGGCCAAGCAGCTGTTGGTCTGTTTCCACAGATGGTCGACCGAAGCACAGAGAAGGGTAGACATTCATTAAGTTACCCCAAGAGTCTGGGACAGAGCTGAGCCTGGAATTGACATCTGTGCTCTGGTTGCTGTCCATAAGACCTCACCCCCTGTTCTGCAGAGGGCAAACAACAATATGATCGTCTAGAAATCATTTTTCTTTGGCTCTGAATTGATTTGCCTATAGCCATATTCACCGTCCTTATTATCTCTTAGTCTAAGGATAAATTAATTGTTCATTTCCTGAGTATGTTAAGGCAGGAGTCTAGACTCAGAGGTGGGAGCCCTGAATTCATGTCAGGCTCCACTAATAGCTGTGGCCGTGGGTAAGTCCCTCCCTCTCTGGTCCTTAATCTCCTCACTGTCAATGAAGAGTTAAAGTCGATTCCAAGCCTGTGACTCAGCAGAGCTGCGCCATCGCTAGAAATTCCGATGTAGCGTGTCTCGGGAGGGGTCCTGGTCCTGTGAATGGGCAGGAGTTGAGGTCACATGCTCTGCTGGGCCCCTTCAGCCAAGTCTGGCAAAGTTGGGTGCCCAGGTGATGGTGGCTTATTTTCAACAGTGAGGTGCCAGGGCCCGGGGGAGAATTGGCCGTTGCCCCTTCTGTCCACCACCGCCTCTTCTCAGGTTCCACTCCCATTCTTCCAGATTGGTCTTCTGCAGAGGAGAGGCACGCTCACGGCTCAGGGGACAACGGGACAGAGCTGGGATTACAATGCTGTTGCTGGATTTTCCATTTCAAAGCTTCAGCTTAGTGAACAAAAAAAATTTTTTTGACAACTGAACCTTATCCTTAAGTGCTCTCTGTGTCAACTGGAGGGAGACCACCTGGGGGCGACTCCAGGCTCACAGAGGTTGAGGAGAAATGCTTTGCAAATGGTTTAATAATTGAGTTAGGTCTCTCCATTTGGGTGACGACTCTGGTGGGTATTCTCCTCTCTCCTCCCCTGGCTGCCCTGGGAGAACGAGCCTGGGCAGATTTAAACTTCTGGGTTGGTCACCCCCACCACCCACATCCGAGCAGCTGCCTCCCCGTGTCACTCGGTGTGTCCTCAGGGGAGGCAAACTCATTTCAGTATAAGCTCAAGCAAAGTGTAATTAGGACAGTAAATCTGCCATTTTACAAAAAAAAAAAAAAAAGTCCCATGACAGATTTCAAGGTCCTAGAGAAGTGATTTGATGCTGAGGGAGGGATGGGAGAGAACTGGCCTTCAGTGTAATTTCTTCCAGCCTGGGAGCAAAGTCCGAGACACGTAACCCTGTTTACTCCAGAAAATGCAACATGACTTTAAACAAGTCTTTTGTGAGATAGTCGGAGGCTGTAAGAATGGGGACCCTACTTCACAAACGTCTGTTTTAGTCTCCAGGCCTGGCAGTGTGACTTCGGCACCCGCCTTCCATCCCACATCTCCGTCCTCACTTCCTCTCCTGGACACTCCCCGTGGAAAAGGCAGTGTCCTGAGGGCTTCCGATGCATTTTCTCATTCGGGACAGGCGACTTGTCCAGGGTCACACAGCATCGTGCATGGAGAAACGGGGTCTGCAGAGGCCCCTGCTCCTCAGTCTGAGTGAGCTGCACACCCCTGCGCCGGCTCAGCGTTCCTTCCCGCAGCCTGTCCTCCTTCCCTCACATTCCTCCCGGGCAAGATCCACACTCCTCTAAACCTCAGGCCTCCTGGCCCCCGAGCCGCTGCTTCCTCTGGGCTCCCCATCTGGGCCTCTTCTGGTTGAGGAGGGAGGATTCTTCCCAGTCTAGACGAGGCACCCAGACAGTGCTGGTGCTAGGGGCGGTGGGCAGGCAAGACATTCTTCCCCGTGAGCCTCAGTGTCCCCAGACTATAAAGTGAAGGCCAGAGGGGGGCTCTGTGGGCATCTGAAAAGTGCCTTGGATTCACCACACCAGGTGTTCCCTTCCTATGCGAAATTTGCCTGCAGTGGGGTACTGTTCTTCCAGAAAGTGCTCTGCTTAACAGCACCTGACCTTGTTCTGCTTACTCAGCAGTTTGATTGCTAAATTTATACTGTGTTGGTTTGCCTTGTTTATGAAAGTTTTCTAAAGACTACTGGAGACCCGTCCGGAAAGAGTTTTCTATCTTAGGATGGATCCAGAGTTCCCCAAGTTCAGAACTCCTCTCTGCCTGCGCAGGCTGCATCTCCCTTCCATTCCTTCGCCTCCCCGGCCCCCCGCCCCCGATCCTGGGTCTTCAGGCCCAACACTCATCAGGCCTGCTGTCATCCCAGGCAGGTCCTTCTGGAATTCCTGGGGCAGGCCATCCCAGCCAGCCACGCGTGCCCTACTCCGGTGATTCCCCAGCTCCTGGTTCAGCATTCTTACTGGCCTCCTCTCTCCTGGGAAGATGTTCCTGGTGGGCCTCACAGGGGGCATTGCCTCGGGCAAGAGCTCGGTGATCCAGGTGTTCCAGCAGCTGGGCTGTGCGGTGATTGATGTTGACGTCATTGCCCGCCATGGTGAGTTGGGAGGGGCAGGTGGTGGGACTGCACGGCAGCTCCCCTGTACCCCTTTCTGCCATCGTGTCTCACCTTTTTCTAAGTCCTTTCAAGGCCTTGGAGGAGGGAAAGGCTTTCCTGTCTACCCTGGTCTGATTTCTTGCTCCCTGCCCCCCCTTTCTCATCCCTATCCTTCACTTCACCCTGTGACCCACTCGAGGGGTTCCAAGCGCTCTGCTCTTTTCTTCAACTGCCTTCTCTCCTGTCATTTGGTTTTTGCTCCAACTGAAAGAGGCACCCGTGGGTTCCCCCATCATTTTGCCTTTAGTCATTTGGGGGCCTCCGCCTGGCTTGGAGGCTCTAGAGAGTGACCCAGGCCTGTCCTCATTCCACAGTCGTCCAGCCTGGATACCCCGCCCACCGACGCATCGTGGAGGCCTTTGGCACCGAGGTCTTGCTGGAGAACGGTGACATCAATCGCAAGGTCCTGGGGGACCTGATCTTTAACCAGCCTGACCGGCGGCATCTGCTCAACACCATCACCCACCCTGAGATCCGCAAGGAAATGATGAAGGAGACCTTCAAGTATTTCCTCCGAGGTAAGACCCAGGGCCTGGGACAGGGGTGAGGCAGAGCCCTCTTCTTCCAGGGCCGGGGCCCTCCCCCTCTGCAGAAAGGTTGGCCAGGGAGAAGGGGAGCTGGCTGGTCCAGCTGTGGAGTTCACACTGTTCCTTTGCACCCCCCACGCAGAGCCTCATGGCAGCCCCAGAGGAAAGGTGCACATGTCCTTCAGCATTTAAAGAGGTTGACAATTGCGTGAGAAGAGACACTTGAGGCTTTTGAGCCACGATCCCCAGGAAGTAAGTGATTTTTCTAGCAGGGTTGGGAGTAGTAACAGCTGACAAATAATGGAGTCTGGAGACCTGGGTTTCAGCCCTGACCTCATAGCTTCTAGCTGTGTGACTTTGTCAAGTGAGCCAGCCCCTCTGCGTAGTGAGGCTAATAATGCCAACCTCGAGAAGCTGTTCGGGGGACTGGGTCCGCATCAGTGACTGTGGATTACCACATGGTATAAACCGTGGTCAGAGTCAGATTTGGTGCTGGTCAGGCTGCCTGGAAAGTAAGCTTACAGACTGGGAACTGGGGAGGACCCAGAATGGCCAGGGCAGGTGCGGGGCAGGGGCAGGGAGAGGAGTCCTTACTCGGAGGATAGTCCTTTGGGGCAAGGGCTCAGTGGAGAGAGTTAGCCTGGCGTGTGCCGGAACTAAAAGAAGGGACAGGGAAAAGCCGGGGTCTGTGCTTAGTTGGCAAGAACCTTCTGGAGGTTGGCAACCTTTCCCAAGCTATAGCCCCGGTGCCAGCCCTGTTCTTAGGACGCTTTTGGGCCGGGGTGACCTGAGCAGGTGCAGGAGGGGGTCAGTCACCGGAGTGGAGAAGCAGAGGGCAGTGGCTTCAGATCAGGCGGGAGGCTGGCCTGGGGCCCCTGCAGATCTGCCCGCCAGCCTCTGGCATATGTGGCCGCCAGCCCGGGCGTCAGAATGGAAAGCCTGGCTGCTTGTCTCCCCATCATCAGTCACAATGCTGAGACTTTGTTCCTGGAGGGTACTGGGGAGCCTCTAGGTTTTCTCGTGGCTTTTGCACCATGATCCTGGCCTTATTTTATCCTCTCATGCATCAAGTTCTCGAGTGGGGAGCCTCTCCCCACCCCATCTTCCTCTGCCCTGCACCTCCCTTCAGAAGGAAAGAGAGGACTTGACAGCCATCCACGGTGTTGACCTCTCCCCTCACCCCTTTCCCCTGCTCTGGCCGGGGGCGAGAGGGGGCTCCAGGCATCCTCCCTGCTGGACCAGCTTGTTCTGCATCTCAGGACCTTGCTGCAGACCTTCCTCCCTCTCTCCTCCCTCAGGAAGAGTCTCTGGACTCTTTCTGCCTTTGTCCTGCCTCTCGTGTCTGTGTGAGGACCCCTCCTGGCCCCCCACCCAGGAGCGAAGCCTTCTGTCTTTCAGTCCTGCCCTTTCGCGTTCACTCCCTGACCAGTTGCAAGTACATCTGCAGGGCTTTGAGGCAGTGGCGGCTCTCCCCTTGTGAAATTAAGCAGCGGATAATGTCACCCGCTCCAGAGTTCTCCTGCTGTGTCATCCACCCAGCCTCCCCTCTCCCCAACCACCACCACTTAAATAAAAGCCAGAAAGCTCTTTTCAGCTCGATAAGGTGAAAAATGGGGACGACAGCTGTGGCTTCCACAGTCCCAGTTTTTCCCTGATGAGTATAACAAATACAACTGTCAAAGTTGGTATAATCAAACGTCAGATAAGATCACCAGCTGTTGGGGAGGTCTCTGTGTAGGCAGACGGATGTCTTAATAGAGTCCGGATAGTTTGCAGAGCTTATCAAGCAGGAGGGATGTGACAGCTGAATAGCCCTTTGCCGGTGAACCAAAGAGCTGGCCACGAGCTCCCGAGAGGGGCCGAGGAGAAAGGACAGTGAGGGGACAGGGACGGGTGGGGGCAGAGCAGGAAAGGGAGATAAGAGGCCCAGAGAGGGTCTGGTCTTGGCTTCTGTTCTGAGCTGGGAGGGGAGTGGGGGACCTGGAACTGCGGGGCCACCCTTCTTCCAGGGAACGGTAGTAATAATAACCCTCATTTATGGAGCACTTGGGAGTGTCTGGGTGAGGCACTGGGAGTGGTTTTCGAGCCTTCGCTCATTTGATCCTTACTGTCTTCCTGGGAGGGAGGTAGCCTTTGCTCACAGATGAGGTTTTTCAGGGGCCCAGAGTCACATGGTGGGAAAGTGGGGGGCCGCGAACCCAGGCATGTCATCACAGCCCAGTCTCCTAACGCCCTCGTTCAACTGAAGGTTTTTCTGGGGCTTCCCGAGCAGCAGATCCTGGGGAACAAGAACCTCAGTGGCTTGGGTCGTCTGCCCTGTCCCCTGTGCATGTGTCTGGCTCTGTGGTGGGAAGTGTTTGCGGTGGGATGCTATCCAAGCCGGGCACGCATCTCTGGGTGGAGGCAGTGCCCATCCCTTTCCCTCACAGCTCTGGGACCCCTGCCAGCTTTTTACACCTACACAAGGGATCCTGGCCCAAAGAGAACTAGGAGTGTGGAGCCCGCGGTGTTTGGGGGTGGGCAGCCCCGGGACATGCCCTGTCACCGTGGGTGAGGGTTCCGCCCTTGGCTGGCCTTGGCTTGTATTGGAAGGGCCAGCCAGTGCCTTTTACCACACTGGAGTGACTTATATTTTCTTAGTCATAACCACCCACCACCTCCAGACCAGTCCCTGCGGTCCGTGGCTGGAGGCCTGCCTCCAATGCAGAGAAGCCACCTCTTTCCTTCTGGGGCTACTGCCACTGCCCCCCGTATGAGTCTCTCGTGCAGAGTTGGTAGAGATGGCCATGCAGGACTCTTCTTCAGCAGGGAGCCACACTCTTGTTTTTGTTTTTTAGGGTTTTTTGGAGCCAAGAGAGGTGAAGGAGGGCAGAAAGGGCCCAGTTCCTCCTGGAAACTTCCCAGTCTCCTCCAACTCTGTGTCATTTCCTTGCTCATAAATAACAACCCTTTAGGTGCAAGATCAAGGTGAACTCAACCCTTGGTGCCTGCCCTGCTCACCTCACCCGCTTTGCCTCCCATTGTACGAGGCCTCCACAGCCAGAGCAGTAGAACCTCGCTGCTCTTGATGCTTTGCTGTCCCCCATTCCTGGAACCCCCACCTCCAAACACTCATGTTCAAGTATCAGAAGCCCTACCTGCATTTCAAGGCCAGTACAAATGCCATCCCTCCTGCAAGGTCTTCCCTGATCATCTTGGGCAGAGATGACTCTCTGCAGCATTCTGTTCTGAGGGGCACTGGAGCTGGCTAGCGTTGAGGTGTTGCCTGTCCTCGCAGGATATCCCTTTGCTAGGGAGCTCCCGATGGTAGGGACCAGTGGCTCCAACTCTGTCCCCTAGCCTGGCACACAGTGCTTAGTGTTTGCTTGCAGAATTGAACCGTGGGCTTCCCGTCTTCTTCGCAGGATACCGCTATGTGATTCTGGACATCCCCCTGCTGTTTGAGACCAAGAAGCTGCTCAAGTACATGAAGCACACAGTGGTGGTGTACTGGTGAGTGTGTGTCATGGCCAGGCCTGACCAAGGCTGGAAAGGTGGGCCCCTGGAGTAAAGCAGGTACCTGAGAAATGGCCCACATCGCTTTGCCCTTACCCCACGGGGTGACCAGGAGGCCCTGGGGGTTTGGGTGGCTGTGTCCAAAACCTATAGGAATGACTTCTGTGCCTGACCCAGATATGCCCCCAAGTAGTTGTGGGAAGTGAAGGCCCCCAGGCATCTCTAGTTGCTTGGGAGGGGCTCCCCCTGCTGGCTATTGGGGGCACTTCAGCCCAGATGCCCTGAGCTACCATGTTGTTAATCACGGGAGCCCTTTTCCCTCCTTTAGCACTTCTCACCTTTCCAGACAGCTCCCACATTTATTACTTCACTCAATTTGCCTTTCAGCATGAGGTGTTTAGGGCAGGAGCTGATCCTTCTGAATTACAGAAGAGAAACTCGAGGGGGGAGTTACTTGAGGGGGTGTCCAGGGTCCCCCCTCCCGCCCCCTGCAGCACCTATGAATAGACAGTTGCCAGGAGGGAACTATCAGAGTCCAGCTAAGGAGGGAGCTTTGTTCTCAGAATCCCTCAGGACACACCACAAACCAGAATCCAGGTTTGGCAAACAGGCAGATCAAACTGTCAGAGAGAATGAGTCACAGTCCCAGTGGGGTGAGAGAGTAGATGAGGCTGCAGGGTGTCTCTGCCTCCCAGAAACCTCCTGGATGCCACCCACAAGTACAGCAGACAGACACAGAGGTGGGCACTTGGCTCTGTGGGTATTTTGGGCACAGGGTGGCTCTCCAGAGACTGGTGCGTAGGAGGTTCCCAGCACCACCAGAGGTGGGGCCTGGAGTGCTCATGCCCTAAGCTTCACCCTGCCCGCCCCCGCAGCTTCCCACCGAGGGCTGCCATGGAAAGCCTAGTCTGAATCTGCTGAGCCTCCTGGAGGGACTCGGGCATCCTCATAGCTGCCCCCCAGCCCGTGTCTCCCATGGAAACCGTCAGCCTCTCTGGCTTCTTTATTCCCTGTCTGTGAAAGGCTATCAGCAGAGGCCAAGCACACTCCATGAAGACTTTGCCTTGGAGTCTTAATACAATTGGAACTTTGCACCAAAGGGTCAGAAAAGGGGCTGAGGGGGAATCCTCTAGCAGAGGTGAGAACACTGGTTGTATCTGCAGTCACAGATGACCCAGATGACCCCATGCCTGCCCTGCCTTGCTGCACTTCCTTTCCAGCTTGGTCTGTTCGCTAAGAGCAGAGAGCACTGTGGCTCCTGGCAGGTACGCTGAGTTCCGTAGATGGGGCCTGTTCTGCAGGAGACCCTCCAGGCCTGCTCACCAGCTGCAGGAGCCTTTGCCGGAATCCTGGGTGCTGTTCACGCCCCGCTTTCAGGCTCGAGAGAGAGGCCAGAGACATGTGAATGAGTGATTATTTGCTTTTCATAAAACGGATCTACACTGGACAAAACTAAAGATCCCCTCATGGATTCCTTTAACTATCAGACTATCCCTGTATCCCTGGTGCATTTGAAATAATATGGGGCATTTACCAAAGTGTGATTATACCAAAATGGGATTATTCACATTTTTGAGAAATTGGCCAATTGCAGAGTAAGTGTTTGGGTAAAAATCCTATTCCCATAAATAGCATCAGTCCTTGAACATATGGGACTCTCTCTGGGCCCCAGAAGGGGCTGTAAGGGAGCTCTGCCTTCACATTCCAGGAAGCCCTGAGCCTAGGCCACATGTTCTGAAGGCTGTGCCCTCACAGGTGGCTCTAAGCCACCTCCGTTCACTCAGATTTCCCTAGGCCCAGATTCACAGCGTCCCTAAGATTCAGTCCTTGTTTTTAGCTAGGCAGGGATTGGCCCCGTGACCTTGACAGGACGCTGTCCCCCTAACAAAGGAAACGAGAAGTCAACTTACTTTTCAAACGCCGGTATAGACGCCATCCTTCTACAAAGTCTTCTCTGATTGGCCAGCCAGAAATGATTTTCTGGAGCATTCTGTTCTGAACGGCATTAGAATTGACCAGTGTTCAGGTTGTGTCTGTCCTTGGAAGGTGTGTCTTCACATCCCAGGAGGCCCTCTGGTCTAGCCACACCTAAGAGGAGACCAAACTGTAGTGATCAGACCCTCTCATCTTATACAGCTGGGAGAGCTCAGGCCTAGTGGCAAAGCAGACAGCCCCCAGATGGCAGAGCCCACTCCCTCTCATTCCCCCTGAGGGGCTCAGGTAGCCACAGAGCTAGAGAGAGCTTAGAGATGACTCCCTTCCAGAAGACAGCCTGGCAGCCTGTGTAGCCAAAGACAAGACAGTAAGTTTCCTGAGGAAGGACCTAGGTGGTAATATCAGAGTGGGCGGAAGACCTATTCTTTGAATTTCCTTCGGAGTCGGCAGACTGGGTGGTGTTTAGCTTAGTCTGTGATGCTTTGTTCTGTCCCAAGGACCAGATCCAGCTCCCTTGCTCCAAGGGGAAGCACCTTGGGGCTGGCCGGTCCCTCTGTGTCAGTGGCATCTCGCGGGGCAGCCGCTGTCTTGGCTCTCAGGGTCCAGGGTGGGAGTGGGAAGGCAAGGAGAGGGGTCTCTGGTGGCTCAGGAAGCTGTTTTGGACGAAGCAGGCCCAAGCCCCAGGGGAACTACAGGCAGCAGCTGGTTTGCAGGCACAGCCCTTCCAGTAAAGGTCACCCACCCAGGGACTCAGGATGTAGCTGATGCCAGATGACCAGATCTTCCCAGCTTATAACTGGGAAGTTGCAGGCCTAGTGGCAAGGCAGAGAGACCCCAGATGGCAGAGAGCAGTGGCTGCAACGCCCCCCCCCCCCCCGCCGTTGATGCTGAGGGACTTCCGGAGCCCATGGTGCTACTAGGGTCCCCACAAAGCGTGCGATGAGGTGGGAGTAGCCTCCCTCCCTGGCCGTGGCCCCGAAAGAGATTTGAAAGAAGGGACTGCCCGTGCCCTGCCCCCCCACCCTGTGACTTGCCCGTGGGAGGGAGGCCGGGGCCTGTGGTGCCTGAGCTGCCCTCCCGGCCCGTCCTCAGTGACCGGGACACACAGCTGGCGCGGCTGATGCAGCGGAACAGCCTGAACCGGGAGGACGCAGAGGCCCGGATCGAGGCCCAGCTGCCCCTGAAGGACAAGGCCCGCATGGCCCGCCATGTCCTAGACAACTCGGGGGAGTGGAGCATCACCAGACGCCAGGTCGTCCTCCTGCACGCTGAGCTGGAGCGCTCCCTGGAGTACCTGCCACTGAGGCTCGGGGTCCTGACAGGTCTAGTGGGCCTTGCCAGCCTCCTGTACCTGCTCACCCGCTACTTCCTGCCTTCCCCCTAGCGGGGCACTCCCGATGCATGCAGCGCCAGGCCTTGATCTCCTCAGAGGCTGAAGCAGGTAACAAATGCCTCCTGTTTCCTCCCAAGCCCGTCAACACACACACACACACACACACACACTCTCTCTCTGTCTCTCTCTCTCTCTCTCTCTCTCTCTGACTCTGGGCTGAGCCCGGCACGGCCCCCCTGCTCCCCCACCCTTCGGAGTGCATCCTGTCTGAGGCAGGGAAACGGCCCCGTCAGTAAATACTCCTCCCCACCTTCCCGAGGGCCCCTCTGTCTGGACCCGCCCACAGAATGGTGTCCGCGATGCGGCATGAAAGCCATGGTGGGAAACTATTGTAAATTTCTTGGGGGTGCAGGCGAGGGACACGGTCTCTGTGGCCACTGACAGTGTTCAAAACTGGGAGGTTCCCTGGGCTTGAACCCTCTCCAAGCACATGCCCCATCATGACCAAAACCTACATCCTGGACCAGGGAAATAATTGTGGACCAAGGGCTGCTACCTTCGGACAGGATTCTCGCCTAGGTTGAAGCCCTTGGCCAGGATGCAGTGAGGACTCCCTTGTTGGTAATGCTGTGGCGGGGCCTCTTGTGGGATGACCCACTGCCCCACCTTGGCATTTCTCCAGCCTCCCCCATACCCGCTCCCCACCTGCCACCAGGCTGCCTCCCACTCCGTGTCTTCCTTGCCCTGAACTCTTAGGAGTCCACATGCACGAGGCTGTTTCCTGCCTCTGTGCTTTCGCTGTGCTGTTCCCTCACCTAGAATACCTTTCGTTTTTCTATAGCTGGATAACTCCCAAGCACCATCTGGAGCCCCGGGCTGGGTCAGGTGCTCTGGGAAAGCCCCCTGCCCACCCCGCCATGCCATGTTTTACTTTAATCCACAGAATTGTAATCAGCCAAAAGCTGGCTGGTCTCTCCTACTAGACTGTAAGCCTTTCGGCGGCCGGGACTGTGTCTTGTTTATCTCCATGTTCCTGGTGCAGAGCCTGACTCGCCATTGGTGCTTAATAAAACAAGGTGTGTTGATCTGAAATGCCCCACACTGCCATTTTTCCCCTAGCACCGTGGACTGACTGAGGTTCCCAGACTTGGCCGATGCCATCTGGGGTTACACTTGGCCTCCTCCCACACTGAGGCCCAAGTCCCTCACTTCCCCGGGCACAGAGGTTCAGTAGCCCTGTGACGTCTCCTGAGGCCTCCGGAGGATTCCAGGTAGGCCCAGGTGTACCTTGTGGGAGGTGGGTGGAGGGGCTGGGGCAGCATCCCACTTACTCGCTCCATCTTCCTTCCCCAACCAGTTAGACCAGTGTAGACTTCGGCTTTCCCTTGCCACCGCCCGGCAGACCTGCTGAGGTGCTGGTCCTGCCCAGCAGCCTACTAAGGCCAGAACTGAGCATGACAAATGCAACAAGGCTGTGGTGGCCATGTTTTGTGTCCCCTTTCCCAGAGCTGCTCGTGCCTCGGAGGCCAGCTCATGAATGCACTGCACACACACACCCCCGGGGGCAAAGAAAGGCTCTGCAGGGAGGTGTCTGGCTGCAGGGTGGGGGCCAGGGCAGGATGGGAAAGCAGAAGGCTGCTGCCTCCCCGGGTTCCTGGGGCCTGGCCAGAGGAGGAAGAGGGGAGGCGCAGACCCCTTACAGCGCCCTGTCAGCCCAGTCGGTGAGAAAGTGACTCTTCACGAATGCCTGTGACCTTCTGGACAGTGTGCTGGAGGTATAACCCCTATGGGTGACGTGACTCTGATTCCAGGCCCAGAGAGGTCGAGGGATCTGATGCAGGCCCCAGAGCCAGGCATTGGGCCATGGCAGCTGTGCCCCTGAGCCTCACCAGGGAGGAGCAGCCCTGGGATCGCACTGGGGCTCAGCCTCCTTAATGGGACCTCCTGGCTGGTGTTTCTTCGATCAAGTTAGCTTCATGATGCCTGTGTCAAAGGACCTGATAAGTGGAGGGCAGTGAAAGCCCTTTGCAAACTGTAAAGTTCCAAAGAATTATTTTCTCTCTTGCTGAAGTTGATGCAAAAATGCCAGAGGATAGCCAGACTGGCAGGTGTGCAGAAAAGGCGGGCCAGTCTTCCCGGTACCCTGGTCCTGCCCCACCTCCCATCTCCCCATCATGCCTCTCTCCTCTGGCCTCCCGTTCCCAGGCTTCAGGGCCCTAGGCAGCCTTCTAGAAGGCCTACCGGAGGCGCCTGGCTGGCTCAGTCGGTGGAGCATGCCACTCTGGATCTCCAGGTCGAGTTCGAGCCCCACATTGGGCTTAGAGCTTACTTTAAAAAAAGAAAAAAAAACGAAGAGGGGGAGCCAGGCCACCGGGAGTCCAGCGCCGCGCCCGCGTGGGCGGCCTCCTCTCCGACCGGCAGGTGGCAGCACCCGCCCGGGTTGGGGTCGGGCCCGCGCGGCGGGCGCTCGCAGAGCAGTTACTAACTTTCCCCCGGTCGCGCTCCGGAACCGCGGGCGCCTCAGATCCCCCGCTCTGCGGCTGCGGCGGGAACGCGGACGCGCCGCCCGGCCCCGGGCGCTAATTAAAAAGCTGTGCGGCTCGCCGCGTCCTCTTTGCAGGAGCTGCGGGCCCCGCGTGCTCCTGGCGCCGCGGGGCGGAGGGATGTGTCCCCATCCCACCCTCGCGAGGGTGACCGGCCCGGGACCCTGGCCTCCTACCCTCCAGTCGCGCGCTCGGGCCCCCGCGCTCCATTCCCGGACTCTGGGCCTTACCCACCCCGCGGAGCAGCAGAGACACCTGCCATGGCCTCTCGGCCTCTCGGCGGGGGCAAGGGGACAGGCAAGGCCCCTAAACCGCCCCCATCCCCAGGCCCGGGCTGGTCCTAGCGTAACTAGCAGAGCTTTACAGTTTACCAAGCACTTTCACGCAGTCATCTCCTTGAAATCTGCCAACTCGGTGAAGGAGTGAAGGAAGCAGGGCTAGAATTTATGGTTGAGCCCCGGGGCCCAGGTAACCAACAGGCACAATCACCAAGCTTCTGGACTCCCTGGGACATGCCCCTCCCACTACCTGCACTGCCTCATTAATTACACCTTGACTCTTTGTCTAGGAGTTGCTGTCAACTTCTTCAGATGCCCAGCCTCTTCCTTTCCTGGGAGAGGTTGAAGGGAGGGGCCGGGGGGGGGGGGGGGTTGGGGATTCTCCATAATGAGCCTTCTTGGCTAGAACCCGGATGGGAGAGGGACGGCCATGTCTGCTAAGTGCCCCCTTGTTCTCACAAAGGCACATTAGTTCAGGAGAAACCAGTCCCAGGGGCAGGAGAGGGAATGGGGTGGCAGTGGTGACCCGAGGCCTCGGGGCCACGTAGACCCGGGTAGGGGAGACCCCCAGAGATGGCAGAAGAGAAGGAGCACAATGCAAGGGGTGGGGCGGCACTTTGGGCTGCTCTCCCGCTCCTTTCCAAGAGAGGTGGTGGCCCCTCTGGCTCACCCACAGAGCTGAGGCTGCACCCAGCGGGGGCCCAAAGAGCCTCCTCCCTTCGCTCCCCACCCGCCTCTCCCCATCACTCAGATTCCAATACAATTTCCAGCTAACCAGCATGTCGATAGAACAAGTCGGGCAGCCGGATTGCTGGCCAATTACAGGAAATCATTCTGCTCCACAGCTCAGCGCCCAGGGGGAGAAGGGAGGGAGGGAGGGATTGGGAGGGAGCCGGCGCCCAGCTTGCAGGCTGGAAAGAGGTCTGGCTTCAGCAGAGGAGTACTGCAGCCCCTAGGAGGGACTGGGGTGGGAGAGCAGGGGTGGATGGGGAGGCTTCTGAGGGTGGTCCAGCCGGGGCTCTTCCTCAACCTTACACTAAGCTCTGCATCCAGCTTCTCTGTAATAAAGACTGATGCTCCAAGCCACAGAGAGAGAGAACTGGGGACTGAGGGCCCATGAGGAGGGTCCAGGAAGTGAGGCTTGGAGTAGAAGGGGCACAGAAGGGAGGGATGGTGAGACCAATCTCCCCTAGAGCCCTGTGGTTGGGAATGAGAATGGCACCCAGGTCTCCCTGGCCCAGAGGAGCACCGCAGAGCCATCTGAGGGCCTGGAAGCTGGGCACAGAGGGAGAGCCTGTGATTCCACACCCAGCCATGAGCCAAGGGGATCCTCGGAGGGCAGGAGAAGGGGCTTGACGGGGAGGATGGGAGGAAAGGGGCTGCATCCTGCAGCTGAGTGGACCAGCAGCAGCCTCACTTGGTGAAGGGGTAAGTCTGGAAGCCACCCTTTTACCCCAGAAGGTGAGGCCCAGCAATGTGGGAGGCGGCAGGGCTTCTTCCTCACTTACCTTCCAGGCCCTCTGCCTTACTTCCCACTGCTGGGTCTCCAGAAGCATCCACTCCAATGGAAGGACCCCAACTCCCCTCCACTGTTAATCCATCTGAACTTACCCCTACCCTCCACACTGACGTGGATGTCTCTTTGCCACCCCCACCTCCATCCCTCATCACATCTTTCCCAGAACTGTCTTAACCCACCCCCCAGGCTGCCCCACCCAGCCGACCCTGAGATCCCTCCGCTTTGCAACACCCAGTGATTGATTAGCAACCCTTCCCAGCCTCTAGGGTATCTCCCCCCAAAGAAATGAAGGATCACTGAGGGACAGAAACTTTCCTGAGGACTAACTTGCCCAGGGGGTGACTATTGTTGCTATGTTCCTCTTGAACCCCAAAAGAAGGCAACTGTGACCCAAAGATCCTTTCCCTGCCCCAGGCTGAAGCCCCCTCCCTAGGACCCCTCCCCAATTCCCCAGCATCTCACTGCTCCTCCCAGTTCCAAACCCTCTCCTTCAGACCCCGCCAGGGGTGGGGCGTGGGTTGGATTCACCCTCAGCACTTAGGCCAACCCAAGGGTGGACAAATGGGCAGACATAGGAGAGGAGATGGACCTCGGAGTCCGGTGCACCAGGCACGCAGCGGCGCCCAGGGAAGACGCTGAGTGAACGCTGTTGAAGGGCAAGGCCATCATCCAAGTACCTCGATGGGCGCGCTGGGAGAGGGGGTCAGCGCCCTGGGACCCCTCCTTCCCCGGATCCCTGCCCGAGTACACTGGCTTGGACGTTCGGAGTGGGGTGTCCAGGCTGGCCCTATTCGTGTCCCCCGCTTGGCACACAGTGGGCGGCCCGCGCTCTGCGGAGCTGATTAAGCCGCAGCTCCGGGCTCGAAGCACCGCCTCCGCTTGCCCTCCCTCGGCTCTGCCTCTCGCGGGCCGGGCTCCCGGTGCTCGGCGATCCGGAAGGGGGCGCCCGCCCCGCCCGCGTCCGCGGTGCCCCTCGCCCGGCGCGCCGCGCTCGCAGCCCGCAGGCTCCGCGCCATCGATCTGGCGGCGGGGACCCGGGCGCACCGCCCCTCCACCCCTCGCTTTTCGCTTTTAATTGAAGTTTGTTTGAGCAGAGTGCGGAGCGGGCAGAGGCAGAAACCAAATATTTAGTTGCTGCAAATTGGCACCTCCAGATCAATTACCCGGCCCGTGTCAGGGCCCGCGCCGCCCCCCGCGCCCCGCGGAATCTCAATGCCGCGCTGACCCCGCCCGCGTCGCCTGCCTCCGTTCCGCGGCACGTTTCTCATCAGCTCCAGCCATACATCACCCGTGGCCGCGAGGGGAACAGATTTTCAATGGGAAAAGTTCCCCGGGAGGGTCCTCGTTGCTGATTCCCGCCGCGCCCCGCGCTGTCTGGCCCCCCGCCCTCACCCAGCCTGTCTGATGGGGACAGCCCCCGGGTAGGAGTGGGCTAAAAAGGGGGCTCAAAAAAAAAAAAAAAAAAAAAAAGAGTGAGCTCCAAAGCAAGGACTTTGGGTCACACGAACTTGACCCCATCCTAACTCCTCTTACCCTCTGGGTGAACTAGAAGTTACTTATGCTCCCTGAGCCTCGGTTTCCCCAACTGTAATGAAAGGCTCAACCTTCACCTCGCAATGTTACTGTGGAGGTCAACAAGCGCTGGGGGGAGCACATGGTGGCTCTCCATAGATCGCAGTTCTCAGCCCTGCTAGGGGGTAAAATAAGTTCCAGAACGAAGTGAGAAACACCGGGTTGGAAGTGACTCAATCAAGCCACTGGAAAATACCCGAGGGAAAGCAGGGGCCAGCCAGCCTCTCGGGGTCCCCAACAAAGGCTGAGCAGGCAGCTGGACCCCATCAGGCTGCATCAGGGAAAGGTTTGACACCCCCTCCCCCAGCCCAGGTGCATCTGGGTACAACCAGAAGAGGAACTGCTCCTCACTGTCAAGGACAGAGAGTTAGCTCGGCCTGGAGTGAGCAGACAGAGCCATGACCCCAAGGCTGGGCCAGCGAAAGAAAGAAGCTGGGAGGGTTCTGAAGGTCACAGAAGGCTGAGTGCCAGGAGGCTATGCCCCCATGGCTGAGGGTGAGGCAGTGAGCCCTGGGAACAGTCAGGAAGCGGGGCTGTAGCTGGGGCCTGCCTTTTCCCAGCTATATGACCCCGGGCAAGTTCCTTAACCCCAGTTTCCCCATGTGTAAGATGGGGCCAACACTCTCTACCTCCCAGAGCATTTGTGAAGAATAAAGGAGACAAGGTGTGTGAGGGGCAGGAAACTCACCGACAGGCATTAAGAAGATGGTGCTGCGGCAACTGGCTGGCTCGGTTGGTGGAGCACACGACTCTTGATCTCAGGGTTGTGAATTCAAGCCTCATGTTGGGTGTAGAGATTACTTAAAAAAATAAAATGGGGGCGCCTGGGTGGCTCAGTTGGTTAAGTGTCTGCCTTTGGCTCAGGTCATGATCCCAGTGTCCTGGGAAGCTTCCTGGGATCGAGCCCCACATCGGGCTCCCTAATCACTTCTCCCTCTTCCTCTGCCTGCCTGTCTGCCTACTTGTGATCTCCCTCTCTCTGTCAAATAAATGAATAAAATCTTAAAAAATAAATAAAATGAAATCTTAAAAAAAAAAGAAGAAGAAGAAGATGGTGCTGGGTTTGTGAGTTCTCATGCTCAAAGTTGTTTCCATTCCAAGAGCCCCTTGAGGGAACTGGAGTCAAATAGTTTGGCATTTTTAAATGGCTGCCTTGCCAGACAGAGTGACAGGCATTCTGGATGGGAGGAGAGGTGTGGGGAGAGGCTGTGGGGCCCAGGCTTAGGGCTCTGAGAGCCTTTCCTTCCCCCATCCTACCTTAAAGAATGAGAATCTCCAGACTGTCTCTCCTCCCCCTGGCTTCCAACACCAGCACCTTCCTCCAGGCAGAGATCTATGCGCCCACCTTGAGTCCTCAGGGCAGGGGTCACCCGTGCCTGGAAGAAAGGTTCTTTCCCATCAACTTTCAGAGTCCGGATGGAAAGCCGAGGCTGACCTGGACTCTGGAGCCCCAGTGGGAAGTCAACTCACTCCCCAGCCTCTCGATTTTCCCAACTGTGAAACGGGACCGCAAATGTCGAGCCACTAATTACCAGGTGCTATTTGGACTGGTGGGTGACCTCTAGGAGTTACCGAATCCATTGCCCCACCTTCCACACAGGCTCCTACCCATCTCTTTCCCCACCTGCAACAGGACTATCTCTGCTGGCAGGACAACTCCCCCAGCCTCCTTGGGGATGGCAGCCACTGTCAAGACAGGAAGTCCTTCTGACAGTCTGTCTTAAATCCCTCACTGCCTCCTTCAGGGAGAAGTTAAAGAACAAACAACAAAAGATAAATGTTTATGGATAGGCAACGCCACACTATTTTCTTTTAAAAAATGCCCTCAAAGAGGGCAGGGGGTGGGAATTAGCTTCGGACACAATGCTCTTTACACTAAACATCTTGGTGATAAATATAGCTGTGTAATTCTTTTTTTCTCCTTGGCAGAGAGAAAGGCTGAGGCTGGGCAGAAAGGCAGAGGGACCCAAAAATATAAATCAATATGTGACTTTAATATATGTGCTCTCAGTGTCTGTGTGTGCTGGGGGATTATTAGTAACCTTGATTCCAGCTCAGTGTCCATGTGAGGCGGGGAGACGCGCGGCCCCCAGGGAGGAGAAGAGAAATTAGGAAGCCAAATTCTTCTCCTGATTGACACCTGGGTAAACATTATCCCCGGCAGAAGGGGAAGAAAAAAAGATCAATGCCGGGTATTTTTATCACGTTCCAGGGAGGGACGGGGGGGGGGGATTAAAGATACAGTCCCCTCGCCTCATTGAATATGCTCATCTCCGAGGAGAAGGCAGACCGGGTGGAACCCAGGTGGACAGGCGTCAGCAGAGGACCAGGATCACAATGGGGAGAGAAAGTGGGTGCGCCCCAGGGAGCAGTGCCCGCTGCTTCCTCTGCCCTGGGGGCACTTCTGTGAGCGGCAGCAGGTACAAAAGAGCACGTTCTTAATGGTAGGGCAAAGGCACCAGCTTTGCTGGCGAGAATCACAGGCCACGGAGTCTAATGTGAAATAAGACTCTGGCTTCAGGGGCGCCTGGGTGGCTCAGTTGTTAAGCGTCTGCCTTCAGCTCAGGTCGTGATCCCAGGGTCCTGGGATTGAGCCCCGCGTCGGGCTCCCTGCTCAGCGGGGAGTCTGCTTCTCCCTCTCCCACTCCCCCTCCCACTCCCCCTGCTTGTGTTCTCTCTCGCGCTATCTCTGTCAAATAAATAAAAAAAAAAAATTAAAAAAAAAAAAAAGACTGGCTTCAGTGGAGGGCCAAGAGGCGTCCGTCTTCATGGGGTTACCAGGGGGATGTTTCTAGTGGGAGGTTCCCGTAGCATGGGGACGGGAGAGTGGTGTCAGCAGGGGCCTGGGGAGAGGGAGGGGGTGGGGGAGGGTCAGCGCCAATGTGGAGAAAGGGGCATCTTTCTGGATTGTCTTGGGAAATGGGTCTCAGTTCTAGAGTCAGGAAAACCTGGGTTGGTGTCTGGCCTCCACCCCTTCCTGGCTGTATGACCTTGGCGAAGTCATTTGACCTCGTGGGGTCTTACTTTCCTTACCTGTCAAACAGAGGCAGGTCGCCCCCACTCCTCTCTCACAGCTGTCAGTGAGATTATATAAAATGCCGCACAGGGGTGAGGGGGCTATTGCTATCTAGAGTAGCACTGTCCGGAAGAAACATAAGGCAAGACACACATGTGCTTTTCAATGTTCTAGTAGCCACCTTGAAACAGTCCAAAGAAATGGGTGAAATTAACTTGAATCATTTTTTAAACAATGTAACCCAATATATACAAAATATGATCATTTCAACCTGTGGCACCAGCCACATTCCAAGGGCTCCATCCCCACGTGTGGCGAGGGGCTACCACATTGGACCAGCACAGATCTAGAATAAGAACCACAGGGTAGGGACTTTTGCTTCTATGACAGTGTGGGGGCAGAGGGAAAAGTGTGCCCCTATGATCTAGGAAAGAAATTGACGGCTGCTGGAGGGGAGGGGAGTGGGAGGGAAAGGATATTTGGGTGATGGGCGTTAAGGAGGCACTTGACGTAATGAGCACTGGGTATTCTATGCACCTGATGAATCACTAAATTCTACCTCTGAAATGAATAAAAAAATAACAACATAAAACAAAAATATTGTACCGATAGGATAATTCAGTAAAGTCATCAAAAGCATATAAAATAAAACTTCTATTTATGATCTTAAAAAATGCAGACTGCCCCTTTGTGGCCCCAGCACCCCAGCAGGAGGCTCTCTGGGGGGAGGCCGACTGATGGCAGCATCTTCCTTCGGTGGGTCACCACAGGTCCCCCGCTCCCCTGGGCAGGACCTGGTGCCAGGTGGATGCCGAGCTTCCTGGCATCCCTGGGCACCTGGGGCAGCCTGGTGTGGAGGGACAAGCCTGCCAGCTGAACTTGGAAACTCTTGTCATTCCTGGTGCCTCTGCTTCCTGGAGGCGGGATCTAAGGCAAGGCCCCTCCCTGAGCTTGACCGGCTATCAGTGGGGATGGTCCTGAGCAGCTCCACTTCAGCCAAAAAAGAATGTATACTCTGTAGGCCATGAGCCTGTGTGAGGAGAGGAGAAAGTGGGGAGGATGGGCTGCCCCTTCCGTGGTGGCTATTGCTGGGCGCGTTCTCAGGGTCTGCAGGGGGCCACCCTACTCCTGGGGGAGTCAGGCTCCAGCTGGAGGAAGAGCGTAGCGGCAGAGGCCCAGGAAGGGTGTGATTCTCCAGGAGCCACACAGCAAACCCAGAAACGGCTTAGCGGAAGCTTCCAGGTTTGGAACCAGGACACCTGGGTCCTGCTTCTCAGCTGTTCTCAACACTAGGATTTGTGGGAAGGAGTGAACGGGGCTTATTTCAGGGCAATGCAAAGGGTGCTCGGTGCTGGCAGGGAGGCAGCCCTCCTGGGTCCAGCCTGACATTTTCTGCGGATGCTGGGAGCTAGGGAAGGGGAACCAGCAGCCTGGAGTTCTCACGCCTGGGCTGGCTGGGCCTGAGCCCGAGGGGCCCCTGCCCTATTGCCCAGCGGTACTCCCAGTCCTGGCTGCAGAATTGTCCTGCCGGGGGACAGGTGTGGGGAGAGGCACCCAGCTGCCCAGGACCAAGTGCCCCCCCGCACTCCCGCGGGGTCCCGAGAGCCATGCTAAGCTCTCAATTATACCTTTTGCAGACTCTGCAGCGAAGGGGAAGAGCTGGGATTTGGGGAGATCTAAACCCTAGGAGGTCCAGCACGTGGACTTCAGAAGATTCAAGGGCACGCCTCCCGTCCCCTTCATCGAAAGCAAAACCTTGAGTATGTGCACTTTTCTAAGCTAAGGGTCTAAACTTCTGTGACGGCTTAGAAGGGTCTGTGAGTGCGAAAAGGGTAAGAACTACTCTAGACACACACACACTCACAAATACACACACACATGATATAAACAGACTCATGCAGACACACAAATGCATATACATATCCACACACACACACGTACACACACACACTCTCTCTCTTTCTTCCTATTTCAGGTTTCTTCCATCTTTCCATCCTGCACAGAACTTCCTCCACATACATCCTCTCTGCAAAACTGCTTCAAGCCCATTCTTCCCAGGGAGAGACTCGTGGTGATCCCTAGTGCCCACCAAATGCATTTCAGGCGTGTTGGTTTGGCATTCAAAGGGCCCTCCACCATAAGGCCCTCTCTCCCGGACACAGACGGGAGCCTCATTTCCAGGCCGGCTTGCGAGGCTCACGGACCCTGCCGTGTGTGCCGTCCACGCTCCCTGCCTTTCCCCGGGCGATTTTCCCTCCCTGCCATAGCTGTCCTCTCCTTGCTCACCTCCACTTGCTACGGTCCCACCCACCTGCGGGTCCCTCCCGCTCAAAGGCCACCTCTTAGGACAGCCTTTCACAGCCTCATCTGGAATGCCTGTCTTCCGCGCATTCATCCCGCAGAGTCCCTTGCGTGTCCCCAGCCCTGGACCCTTATCTCTCAAAGTCTCACACTCTGGGTCTCTGGGGACTGCACCCAGCTTGCCGCCCTGTGCAAACTAAGCCCATGAGGGGGCAGGGTCTGTCGGGGGTGTCCGTGAGTCTTCTCTGAATCCATATCCCACCATCACCCTTCCTGCACTGAAACCCCCACCCCCCAAGGTAATACCAAGGTCAGATATAAGAAAAAATAGAGGAAACAACATTTTGCAAATCACGGGGTAAACTCCATTCAAGTGCTCCCCCCTTCCCAGTATTCTTCCTGGACTCCTGCCCGCCCTTGGCTCTGGTTCCCCTGGCCTCTCCCCATCCCCCCGGTCCAGATGTCCAGAGCCTGACTCAACTCTCAGCCTGGGTCTCTGTCTGTGTCTCCAGACATCTGGTCTCCCCCATCAGACTGGGATCACTGGGAAGGTGAGGACCTACCTTTTTTTTTTTTTTTTTTGGTCTTGTTTTTTCTTTCTTTCTTTCCCCCACTCCATTCAAATAAGGATTTCAAACAGCTTTCAGACACACGTGACAAGATAAAAAATGAGAGAGGAAGCCAGGGGTGGAAGAGGTCCTGCCTTCCCCTTCCCCAGGCTCTGTCTCTGGCACCCAATGAAGGGCACCTTCCAGAGCAGCGCCTCCTGGGCCTCTGCTGAGCCCCTTCATCCACCTTTGCAGGGACCCCCGGTGTGGCCTCGGCCAGCGCCCTCCTCCCTCACCAAACCACCAGGCTCTGCCGCCAGCCACCGCTCACCTGACCCGGACCTTCATGCTCTGGCTCTTTCTCTCCGGCCTCCATCTGCAACCACAGCACATCCCAGCTGTCTGATTAACTCAATTGATTAATTAAGCTCTAATGGGAGCTGTGACTCACCCCTGCAGCTGCTGACCAGGAGGCCAGCCATGCCAGGAAGGGCTTGGGGGCCACAGGCACGGGCCTCGGAGGGCCCAGGTGACAGGAAGCTCCACGGCAGGTGCCACTGGTGAGGGAGGCACAAAGCTCGCCCGTGGCTGGGTCTCCTCCAGAGCCCTCGTG
The DNA here is from genome assembly GCF_002201575.2 of Neomonachus schauinslandi. NCBI lineage: Eukaryota > Metazoa > Chordata > Mammalia > Carnivora > Phocidae > Neomonachus > Neomonachus schauinslandi. Next base: position 42,256,651 of record NC_058417.1, on the reverse strand, counting down.
GGCGAGGGGGTTCTGTGGGCTCTCTGGGCCAGCCAGTCAGCTCCGGAATGACATATCTAGCACCGAGCCTGCTGAAGGCAGGGAGGGCAGAGCAGGGATCGACTGGCGGAGAGGTGCAGGGAGACGACTAGATCCCCTCAGTCTCACTGTGACTCCCCGGGGCCTGGACTGCCCAAGGGCCCAAGGGCCAGAAGGCACTGGCCACGTGGAAGCTGGCCCACCGACCACAGAGGCCAGGCCCAGCCCCGCCGGGAGCTACCAGCTTGGCAGTTTCCGGCCCCCACAACTCCCAGCCGGGTGGTCTCCCAGCTCCCAGTCCCAGGTAACCTCGAGGGCTCTGCAGGGCAAGTCCTGAATTCCAGTCCCCCCCCACCTCTAACCTGCCCACCAGGCCTTACCCCTGACCAACCCTCCCCCAGGGTTCTGCCCCCTTGTCTGGGGTGGGGGACAAATGCCCCCCATTAACAACAATAGTCATCTCATCATCATTTTCCATCTCACAGAGAACATCCATATCCATTCTTCTCCAGAAACCTGTGAGGCAAACAGAGCAGGGAGCCCATTCTAGAGATGAGGAAACTGAGGCCTCCGCCTGCCCAAGATGATACCTGGCTTTTTCTTGCTCCTCGGCATTGGCATTCATTGTGAGAAAACACTCCTCTTCAGCTTGGAGACCTCGGCTTCGGGGTCACTTCGACCAGGAAGCCGCCTGTCTCCCCGGCTGCAGGAAGGGACTTCCTATCACGTCCCACTTGGGAAGTTGTTCGTGTTGGCCATCAGGCCATGAGGGCAGCTGCCAGTCTGTCCATCCCGACGTATCCCTGTGCCCTGCTCAGGGCCTCATGTGCCATGAGGCATCATGAATATTTTCGGGAGGAAGCAGAGAAGGAAGAAATGAATGAGCCACCACAAATGACAGATACTCTGATCCCCAGCCTAGGGCTGGGAGAAAGAATGCTGCAGAGGACAGGCAAGTCCGACTGCTGTGGGCATTTCAGCTGAGGGTGTGCAGGGAAATCACAGCAAGCCGCCCCCCGGGACCAGGGAGCCAGCTCGGAAGCCCTTCCCCTCCCCCCCCTCCCCCGGAGAGAGAATGTGGTGGGGCCTGGGGTGGGGGATGGGAGATGGTAGGTGCAGGGCAGGAGAGGGTGGGGAACGGAGTAGCTCTGGGACACTGGAGCTTCCTTCAGGGGAGACAGGAAACCTGGGGTGGAGACAGAGCACTGGCCGGAGAGGAAGACCAGGCTGGAGTCCTCGCTTTGCTTGACCCCCCCCCCTCCGGGTGACTTTGGGCATGTGGCCTCCCTCGCTAGACCTGTGAATTGAGAAAGTCCCATGACATGGGCTCAGGATCTGTCGTCCTCCCCTGGTCTGGGAGCCCTGCAGCCGCAAGAGACATGCGTGACCAGGGGAAGCGAGTGAATGGTGATGGGCAGTAGGAGCTGGGGTTGTGAACACAGCCAGGAGCCTCTGATCCCCACCAAGGACCCCCTCCACTCCTCCCAGCTCCTCTGATTCAATTACCAGCTCAGCTTTCAAATCGGGCTCCAGCCAGTAACTTTACTAGAGAAAATGACTATGTGATTATTGCAACCTTGCTCCAAACACCATTTTAATTGGATCTGGGAAAAGGCTATTTGGGTACGGACGGGCCATTTGCGGGCAGGAGCCGAGCAGCACGGGAATGTCAAGGAGGGGCCCGCTAGCCCCTGAGCCTTAAGCAGCAGTGGATGCTTCTGAGCCACTCTTCCCAGACCCCCACCCTTTCCCTGATCTTCATCCTGGACCTGGGTTTAGCTTTAGCAGGAAAGAAAAAGTTGGTGGTGGTAGTGGGGGGGCTTCACAGGCAAGCAGGTTGGGAGCAGGGGACGATTCCAGCAACTGAGTTTCCTGCCCAAAGCAGTCCTCAGCACCTTAGGAAACTGCTTTTCTGCCGATCTCCTTTCTCTGCCTTCAGCCCCAGCCCATCTGGGAGCAAACTTTTGCTCCAACACTAGCCCTGAGAAAGCAGAATTGGAAAGAACATCTGATTTTCCAGAATCCTGCAGAGGCTTCTAGAGGGATTTGGGATTATCTGCTCTGGGGATCACTCTGCCAGCTTTCTCCCTATTAGGCAGATAATTGGGATTTGACTACATACTAATCTTTCTGAGCTTCAGCTTCCCCAGCTGTCAAAGGGACAGTTGGTCCTAGGTGACCCCGAAGGCCCCCTCCCAACTCAGAAGGAAGCCGTTTCAGCTGATTCCCCATGTGTCCTCCACGGAGGACTGGAGAAGCCCAACCCCAACTGCTCAGTGGCCAATTCTGCGGGTGGGCTCCAAGCCTTGCATGGTCCATCGACCCCGGCAGCTGAGATATCCCTCCCCACCCCTGAATCAGAGCTCGGCCAGGGGCAGGGGGAGCGGGCAGAGCGGCGGGGGATAGCGTGAGCCTGGGATTGGGGCAGGAGGGCAGGCATGGGATGTACCCCAGAGGTTGAAGGGTTGGGAGAAAGGACCCAAGAAAGGACCCCCACACACATCTTGACTCCATCTTCATGTGTCTCCAGGTCTGGCCTTCCCAGGGCTCTCTCTAATGACTTTTTTCCATTTCCTTAACGAACACTGTGTCAACGCTTTTAAAAAAATTGCTTAAGGGCACCTGGGTGGCTCAGTCGTTAAGCGTCTGCCTTCGGCTCAGGTCATGATCCCAGGGTCCTGGGATCGAGTCCCGCATCGGGCTCCCTGCTCCACGGGAAGCCTGCTTCTCCCTCTCCCACTCCCCCTGCTTGTGTTCCCTCTCTCGCTGTGTCTCTCTCTGTGTCAAATAAATAAATAAAATCTTAAAAATAAATAAATAAAAATTGCTTAAAAGCCGCCATTTTGGTGAATGGCTCCAGGAAGCTACTCACAGCAGGAGTGAATGCGCCCCTCTGCACCTCCCACCAAGACATGGATGCTGGGATGCAGGACAGACTGGCTGGGCCCTGGCACACCCCAGCAACAGCCAGCCACCAGCAAGCACTTACAGGGTACCTGGTGGGCATGGGTGGAGGCACAGTGGGGCAGGTACAAAGGGAATAGAAAATGTTGGTTAAATTCATCCACCTGAATTTAGCACCTCGTCGTGGTGCCAGGGATGGGGCCAGTGTGGCCCCAGGGAAGTCGACAATCTTGTCTGAGAGGCAGGATACCCCTTTCCCGGAATAACCTGGAACTTCAAGACATGGCAGAAAAGAGGGCAAACTTAGGAGCCATCAGTGTCCCTAGGACGAAACCCAGGAGGACTTCCTGCAGGAAAGAGGTCTGGGTGTGATTTGGCCACGGGGACATTGGTGGGCATTCCGGAGGACCACACAGCTGGGGTGCACAGGGAGAAGAAGCCAAATGGGAGAAAAGCAAGCAAGCAAGCACCCTGGTTGTGTATTGTGCCTCGCAACACCCGAGAGAGGGGGCAATGGTTATCTCCATCTTAGAGACCAGCATCCAGAGATGAAGAGAGGCTCACACACTTGCTGGGGCCACGTGCAGCCAGAAGGGACAGAAAGAAGGTCTGCCTGCACCTCTCCCGGAGCCTCAAGCGGGTCGGCCTCATGCTGAGAGCACCAGCTAGCAGAAGCCCAAGGCTCCGCTGGGAATTCGGAGGCCAGTGCCCTGGGGATGTCTGGGATCCACAGGATCCAGGAATGAGATCTGAGACAAACAGGACCCCAGCCCTCCAGGCGAGTGCCTGCTTGGAGGAGGGGGGTTCAAAGGCACGGATGAGGGGAAAATTATACTGTCGAAGAGGAAAGCTGGGGCTGCCATCCCTCTTTCACTCATTAATTTCTGGGGAAGTATTAGCTGTCAGCAAGTAGCGGCCCTCCAATTCAAATTACAGAATTTGAATTCTTAATTTCTCCTAATCCATCAGTGAGCTGCCTTCCCTGGGCTAATATTAGCAGCACTGGAGAGGCTCATAGGACCGTCATCATTGTCTCCCCCACCCCCAAGAAAGCCCTAATCGATAGGGCTGGGCTTGGGGTGGGCCCTCGGCAGCAGGGACCCCCTCCCTACTCCTCAGCTGCCTCCAGTCCCAGGAAGAGTGCGGAGTTTGGGGGAGGTCCCTGGAGAGACAGGAGAGCAAAGGAGAGATAGGGAAGGCAGAATCAGAGCCTGAGAGACTTGGAACAAGAGAGGGAGGGAGGCTGAGACCAGGGTGGGGCCGGGGGGAGAGACAAAATTAGCGAAACTAAGAGAGGTGGAGGCAAAGTGATGGGGAGATTGGGCCAGAGGCCCAAGGAGATGGATGGAGATGAGGTGGAAGAGAAGGGAGGGAGTCCTTCAGAATCTAGGGTTGGAGCAACCCACACACTGACTTTGTTCACAGGAAAACCAAAGCCCTGTGGGACCCCACAGGATCATGAGAGTATTCTGTCCTATAGATAACATGGAGCCCATAGTCCACTTTGCCTATAGATGTTCTGGAGTCAGTCACTTGGAATCAAATCATAGCTCAAAGGCCTCCTCTGCCAGGAAGCCCTCCTGCTTTCCATCTGGCAGCACTACCTCCCTACCTTTGGGCAGTAGCGCCCTCTCCTGGTCAGCTATCTGGGTCCTGGAGACACTCTGTAAGGATGCTTCTTTGCACAGGTGGATTGAGAAAGACAAGACAGGTGGGATGGCTGCTAGGCAAAGCACCTTATGTGCATTTCTCTCTCTCTCTTCAACAAGGCCATGAAGTAGGAACTATTCTTTCCCCCATTTAATAGGTGAGGAAACAAGTGTTAAGTCACTTGCCCAAGGTCATGGGGCAATGAAGTAGCAATGTTGGGATTTGAACCCAAGCAGGCTGACTCCAAAACAAGATGTTTAACACCATATGACAGAATCTTGAGGGAAACCTCCAGGGGATTATACATGGTGCAGTCCCTGTCCTTGTTGAACTATGGAAGGGTGAAGGACACGTCAGGCCAGCCCCATGATTTCCTCACATGACCCTGCTTCCATCAGCCAGTCTTATTAACATTCAGATAGTCTTGTACCTTCCAGCCCCCTCCCAGCTCACACCTCTCTTTCCTGCTTTTCCATCTCCCCAGATCTGACCCTTCATCCAGACAGGCCTGGTTCAAATCAGGCCTTCAGCTGGAAGCCTTCCCGTAGCCCCATCTCTGACCTCCACAGCCTGTCCCTCCCTGGCCCAGTCTTCCTCCTTTCTGTGAATGTTCTGCCTCCTCAGCAAGTTGTGAGGCTCCCTGTGCACAACCCAGGTGCCCTCTGATGTCCTAGGAACTCAGCCTTGCCCAGGCGAGTGCTCGTAAATATTTGTGGACTTTTCTACTGATTGATTGGGGAATAAAGGCAGGAGGCTTGGGACAAAGACATGTCAACTGAGCAGTGTCCCTCCCATCCTGAGCCCCAGGGAAGTGTTCGGGAGCTGGAGACACACAGATGGGGACTCCAGGCCCCCGCACCTGTAAATGGCCCAATGTGGGCCATGCAGCTCTCCAGACTACTCTCCCAGCTGCCCCTTGAGGGATCATGTCCCCCCAGGCTGAAGGATTTGGGAATATGAGTGGGGAAGGGAGAAAGAGGGGCCCATCAGCTTGGGAAGGGAGCCCTGCAGGTGGCTCTTAAAGCTCCTCTTTCCTCCCCAGGCTCTTCCCAGGCACCCGAGCTAAAGGCCAACTCCAGGATCTCCCCCAGGGTTGAGGTCACTGCCCCCACTCCCTTTGCCGCCCTGGCTATTCCTCCTCCCCTGTCTGAGAGGCTGGGCCCGAACAGAACTATTTCAGGCCAAACCTCTGAATTATAGATGCTCTGGCCAGTGAGGCCATCACTCCTGATCCATGGCAGTGGGGGTTGGGAGTAGGCGATCACTGCGTTTCACTTTGGGCTCAAGTGTTCTGTGTTCGTGCCCATACCAGAAGGAACGTGATGGGGTTGCATGCATGTGCTAATGTAAAGTTTGTGACCAAAGGATTGTGGGTGTGCATGAATAATTGTGGGTTTGCGGGTAGGACGTATAGATTCTCTCTCTCAGAAGCTCCAGGATGGTGCTGGCCCAGCACCTTGTGGTCTCCCAATCTGTGTTTGAGGCCAACGTACAGGATGAATGGAGGCCCAGATTCACATGGGATGATACCACAAGTCATTCTGCCTTGGCTGGTGGTGGGATCCTCAGGAGCCAGCTGGACAGAAAGGATATATTACCTCATCAGGACCAGACACAGGAGAAGTGAAGGATAGGCCTTTAACTGCCTGAGAATAATGGCAGTAATGGCCACAATGAGTGGAGGGCCTCCTCTGGGTTCAGACATTTTACATATAGGAACTGCGTTAAAAGTCACAACATCTCTGTACCATACGTACTATTATCCCCATTCTACTGATAAGGAAGCTAAGGGTCAGAAAGGCTAAGCAAAGGGGCGCCTGGGTGGCTCAGTCTTTAAGCGTCTGCCTTCAGCGCAGGTCATGATCCCAAGGTCCTGGGATCGAGCCCCGCATCAGGCTCCCTGCTCAGCGGGAAGCCTGCTTCTCCCTCCCTCGTTCCCCCTGCTTGTGTTCCCTCTCTCGCTGTCTCTCTGTCAAATAAATAAATAAAATCTTTAAAAAAAAGAAAGAAAGGCTAAGCAACTAGCTCAAGATTGCACACAAGGAACTAGCAGAATCAAAATTAAGACAGCTAAGAAAATAATAGGGCGAGCCACAGCCTGGGAGAAATTATTTACCATACCTATATCTGACAAAGGAATTGGATGTAGCAAACTCTTACAACTCAATAACAAGAAGACAACCTGGGGTGCCTGGGTGGCTGAGTTGGTTAAGCTCAGGTCTTGATTCCACGGTCCTGGGATTGAGCCCTGCATCAGGCTCCCTGCTCAGCAATGAGCCTGCTTCTTTCTCTCCACCCCCAACCCCGTGCTTGTGTTCTTGCTCTCTCTCTCAAATAAATAAATAAATAAATAAATAAATAAATAAATAAAAATAAGAAGATAACCTAACTTTTTAAATGGTCGGGAGAAGATAGAGAATGACTGATATGCACATGAAAAAGCTAGAACTCTCATACACTGAAGGCAGAAACGAACAAGGGTGCAACTACTTTAGAAAGCAGTCTGTCAGTTTCTTAAAAAGTTCAACATACGGGCACCTGGGTGGCTCAGTCGTTAAGCGTCTGCCTCTGGCTCAGGTCATGATCCCAGGGTCCTGCGATCAAGCCCTACATCGGGCTCCCTGCTCCGCGGGAGGCCTGCTTCTCCCTCTCCCACTCCCCCTGCTTGTGTTCCTGCTCTCACTATCTCTCTCGGTCAAATAAATAAATAAAATCTTTAAAAAAAAGTTCAACATTCAATGACCGTAGGACCCAGTCGTTCCACTCTTAGGTATTTACCCCAGAAAAATGAAAATATACATTCATGCAAAGACTTGTACACACACGTTCATAGCAGCTTTATTCACAAACAACCAAAACCTGAAAACAACACGAATGTCCATCAACAGGTGGCCAAATTATCACATATTCATACAGTGGGCTCCAACTCGGCGATAAAAAGGTATAAACCACTGACAAAACAGCAACACGGATGACTCTCATAAACATTATGAAAAGTGAAAAGCAGCCAGACACCAAAGAGTACATATTACATAATTCCATTTATATGAAACTCTAGAAGAGACAAACCTAATCTATACTGACAGAAAGCAGATCAGTTGTTGCCTGGGGCTGGGGGAAGGCTAGGGATCGACTGGGAAGGGGCATGAGGGAGCTTTTGGGGATGATGGAAATGTTCTATATCCTGATTGTAGTGGTGGTTATATGTGCATATAAATTTGTCAAGACTCATCAAACTGAACACTTAAAATGTGTGCATTTCGTTGTATGTAAATTATACTTCAACAAAATTGAAAAGAGAAACCCAGGTAAGCTGAGCTGAAATCCACACCTGTAACTATGATGTTCTGTGTCTCTTGAGATAGTGGCAGGTGAGTAGTGGGCAGGCGGGTGAGTAGGAGGAGGAGAAAGACCTGGAGATCTAGAATTGATTACCTGCCCCCACCAGGAGGAAGTTTCGAGCTTTCCTTTGCCTTACTGCCCCCTACCACTCAGGCTGTCTGTGGCTTTCCCAGGATCTGGGGAACTGAACACCTGGGGGTGTCTAGTCTCCTGCCGGGGGTCCCCTCTTTGACTCACAGCATCCTGTTTGGTGGGTCAGGAATCCCCAGGGGAGTCAGTATTTTGTTTCCTTCCACCTCTAAGGATCAAGTCTAACCTGCGTATCCCCCCTGAGAGGCCTCTCCTCCCCACCACCCAGGGGACTGGTTGGTGCTGGGCCTCCAGTGCTATGGGAGGGGGCATGGGCACTCTGCACTGGGGCAGGCATCAGGCATCAGGCTCACCCACCCAGGAACCCCCAGGAGAGGCGAGCGTGCCTGTGCTCAGAGCCCTTGGTCCTTGCTATTATCATCAATCGTTTCTTTTTTTTAAGATTTTATTTATCCATTTGACAGAGAGAGAGAGAGCATGTGCATAAGCAGGGGGAGGGGAGAGAAGCAGGCTCCCTGCTCAGCAGGGAGCCGAACTTGGGGTTCAGTCCCAGGACCCCGGGATCATGACCTGAGCCGAAGGCAGACGCTTAGCTGACTGAGCCACCCAGGTGCTCCTCATCAATTGTTTCTTGAATGCCTATTGGGTGCTAGGCTTTGGATTAAGCCTTATGCCTGCGTTTTCTCCAGTGATCCCCTGGGCAACCCTAGGAGGCTAAAGCTGTTACTGCCGTCGTGTTACAGACGAGGATGCTGAAGCACAGAGAAGGTAAGTAAGGGCACACAGCCAGCGGGTGGGAGGCAAGCTGCCAGCAGCCAGTGCATTTCATCTCCCAGCCACACCTGCACCAGCCCCATTCGGATCCCTTGAAAGGTTTTTTTAAAAATACAGATTCCTGGGACGTCTGGGTGGCTCTGTCGGTTGAATGTCTGCCCTTAGCTCAGGTCATGAGCCCAGGGTCCTGGGATCGAGTCCCACGGCGGGCTCCTTGCTCAGCGGGGAGTCTGCTTCTCCTTCTGTCTGCCGCTCCCCCTGTTCATGCTCTCTCTCATTCTCTCTGACAAATAAAATCTTTTTAAAAAAAATACAGATTCCTGGACTGATGCTTTGCCTTGTCCTTATTTCCTCTAGATTCTCGGGAGTGTACCCAGGTAGAGGATCAGCGCTGGCCCCTCCGGGCCGAGACACTCCCCACCCCCAGGTAATGAAAACTAAGCTCCGTTTGGCTGGGTGCAGTGCCAGTCCATTTGACTGGGGAGGGAGGCAGGGCCGAACCTGGTCAGGATGGACTAGGGTTGGGGGCTGGCAGGGAAGGAAGATCTACAAATAGCAGCAAATTGCTCATTGATTTCTGTCCTGTTGCGGGGAGCCCTGGGACCAGCAAGAATGGGATTGGGTTTTAACTAGGGAAGTGGAAAGGGCAGGCGTGCAAAGTCAGCAGGCAAGATACCGGGGCCCCTGTGCCCCTTAGGTACCAGGGCCCCACCCCCACCCCCACCCACCCCTGAGGATGAAGGATCCTGGAGGCTGGCCCCAGGATCCAACTGGTATGATCTGTAACTGGGGAACGGGTGAGGAAAATGCAAGAGTTGCCCAAATGTTCCACCGCCCCAAATACCCGCTTTTCCAAGATGACCCATATTTCAAACATCCGCCCCATCAGACCCTTAAGCACACAGACCAATCACACCAAATGCCCAGTTTTGGGGGTCAGAAAATAACCTGCATGCCTGGAAAGAGCATTGGAGAGGTCCTCTAAGTCTTCCACGTCCTGCCAGCACTCCAGGCTCCTTGGAGTTGGTTACATGTTCCGCATGCCTCCCCCACCCCAACCCCTCCGTATCTCTGCACAGGCTCTTCCTTCTGCCTGGAACATCTTCTCCATCTCCTCTCCACCAATCCATGCCCTGGGCCATCCTGAAGACCCAGACTAACTCTGCTTCCTGCCCAAACCTCCCTAGCGGTCAGTAGCCTTCTGGAGTACTTCCTCCCCTGAAGAACCTCACACCTGCTGTCTCCTTTGTGTGCATGTGTGCGTATGTGTGTGTGTGTGCGTGTGCATGTGTGTGTGCACGCACGCGTGCATGTGTGCGTGGGCGTGTGTGTGTGTGTGTACAAGAGGAGGCTCAGTGAATGCTGCACTCCTGGGGTTTCTTGGGCAGGAGTCCCATTTCCCCACTGGACAGTAGGGGCCTGGGCACCAGGAGCTATGCCTTAACCATCCCCATCATGCCCCCTCCCACAGCAGACAGAACAGCACACAGATGCTGCCTGGTCAGCCTTAGACTCATGGCCTCAGAAACCCCTGCAGCTGGAAGGAACCACAGCAGCATCTTGTCCCCTTACCCCTGCTCAGAAAGTTCTAGCAATGGAGGGCTGTCCTTCCATCACTCCAGGAATTTCTGCCCCGTCATCTGGGATTGACAGATATCTTGACCTTGGTCTGCCTTTCATCTCCTCCATCTCCAACTCCTTCAGCTCCCAAGGCCCCCTATGATTCCCCTGACCCGTCCTCTGTCATGACCCAGTGGGCCCCAAGCTCACCCTGCCTCTGTGCTTCGGGAGGATGGTGACTCTCCTTGGATCCCTGAGATGGGGCTAGAGAGCAGAAAAGGGTAGGAGAAGCCAGGAGAAGCCATTGCCATCAGGCTCAGCCTTGTTTTCAGCTCAGGACAAGTTATGGGCCCTCTGGCCGGGCCCAGGAGAGGAGAGGAGCCCAGACATCACCCCTCGGGGCAGTGGGGGCAGCAGCCTTCCTCCTTGGAATGATGGGGAAACTGAGGCCTGGGGAAGGGACATGACTTGACCACGGACGCACATGTTGGAGTCCAATCCAGGAGCCAGTTTCCCACCTAGTGTGTGGGGTCTGCCGCGCCCCGGCTCCAAGGTCGGCAGCAGTCAGTGTATCACGATGGCACGTGCAGCTCCCTGGGCGAGCCCCACAGAGGATAAGGGTGGACAGAAAGCCTCCCGACAGAGCTTTCACAGACAGACTGATTTCCTGTCACTTGGCCCCTAGGCCCAGAGCCCCTGCTCCCTCGTCTAATTAATGGCCCTGGTTCCAAGTCCTTGATGAAGGGGGATCATAAGCAGTCACTCTCTATGAGCCTCCATGGAGCTTTCCATTAAGCAGGGAACCAAGAGGGACCGGGAGCAGCCGAGGCAGCGCACAGGCCCACCATGCCGAGGACTGCACCCCCTTCCCGCCTCTCATCCTCTTCTCTGCCCCTGCCATTCCTCAGCTCCTCACTCCCTCCTCCCCTTGGCCATGCTGCCATCCATCCGGGGCCCTTACAGGCCTCCTCTGCTTCCAGTTCACCTTAGCACCTGCCCCCCCTCAGAGCCTGCCCCTAACTCCTTCACCTTGAGCCCCCACCCTCCCCCGCCTTGCCTGGCTTCAGGAAGGGAGTGGGCAGGGAGAGGTGTCACCTTCCACCCAGAGCTCACATAGAGGGCAGCAGTCTAGGGGCTTTCCCTGTGAGATCAGCCCAGGCCAGAGCCATGATCCTCCATAGACTGTCACTCCTAACAACGAACACCCTGGCTTGGGGGTGGGGGGTGGGGTGATGGAGGCATCCAGCAAGCAGCAACCAAACTTCTCTGGGCACAGCCCAGAGACAGTGAGGAAAACCCTCCCAGCCAAACTGCAGCTGGTCGGCGCCGGCTGGGAGGAGTCCTCAGGGCCTGGTCAGATGAAAAGGAGCAAGACTAGAGATCCAACAGTCCACCACTGGCTGACAGGACAGGTCCCAGGAGCCAGAAGAAGTTTAGATTAGTGCCCAGTCAGGGTTAGGGCAGTCCAGCTGTGACCAGCAGACATCTGAAGAGTGGTAGGTAAAGCACAGGATCCAGCAGAAAGCAACAGGTGACAGTCAGTGACTAAGGGGTAGGGTCCTTGTTGGATACAATCTTAGATGGCCAGTGGAGAGTGGGTTGGAGTGGTTAGTCTGGGGAGCTCTGTATTTGAGGGTCACTACTGGATGTTGGGGTAAAGAGGTTGGTACGGGTGGCCAGTGCTGAAAGGATGTATTAACATACTGATGTTGGGCCATTAGGTGTGGCTGGTCAGTGATGGATTGTTGACATTGGAGAGCTGGTTGGGCTGGGCCACCAGTGTTGGGAGGTTGGGCTGGGTGAAAGGGTGGTCAGGACTGCTGGAGATAGTCACTTGGCTAGTCAGTGTTAAGAGGTAGACATGGAATGGTCAGTATTTGGAGGCTGGGGCATGGCACCCCCTTTCCCACTCTGCATGATGCATAATAAAGCAACTCTGAGCTCAGCCCCTGGTTCCCTGCCCCAGGGCTTCCTCCAGTGCCAGGCTACATTCCTGCCTTTGTCAAAGCAAAGCTGTTGTGGGGCTGAGGTGGGGGCTTAGTGTCAGAAGGCAGGTCAAGGTCCCGAGAAGTGATGGGGGTTGGGGGGGGCATAAGGGGAGGGCAGGGAGCTGAAGTGCTTAGAGATGCAGCAAAGCTCCACAAGGGCTGTGGGCCTCAAGGCCAGGATGCTCATTGATGAATTGATTCCCATTATTGATGCTGCTTGGAGAAGTTTCAAAAGATGGAGCTGAGGGAGAGGATGGAGTTCTCCCGGAGAAAACCATAGCACTGCCTGGCTGCTCAGAATACAAATAAGGCCCATCTGCTCACCTGGCCCTTCACGGCTGCCCCCAGCGGTGCTGATGAGAGGCGGGGGCATGCACTGAACTGCAGACGGGGGTGCCGGGGGATCCAAGGTCAGCAGTGGGCTACAGCTCTGGGGGGCAGCACCCCAGCTCTGGGCAAGCTGCAGACTTGCAGGCAGATGTGCGGGGAGCATCAGGTTTGCATGCGGCTGTCACAGGGGATGGAGTTCGACCGCCTGTCAGAAGTTTTTCTAAAAAGCAAGTCGTTCTCTGTAAGAGAAAGCTTCCCTACTTCCAGACTCATGGAGTACCCTGGACTGAGTGTCCAGCAGAGTTTGGAAGACCCCACTCAAGAGCCCCCAAGTCTAAAGGGAAAGAAAGACTGTGCCTGCCCTGAGTGTATTCACAAGGAAACAAGGAAACAAGAAAGACTGTGCCTGTCCCGAGGAAAACAAGACGCAGGTTGTCCCCAGGCACCGGGCTGGCTCAGCCGGCGACTCTTGATCTCAAGGTTGTCAGTTTAAGCCCCACCATGGGTGTAGAGATTACTTAAAAATAAAATCTTTGGGGGAAAAAAAAAAAAGAGGCAGGTTGTCCTGATTGGAGGAGGTGGTGGAGCCCCAGACCTGGGACTGGAGGCAGGAATGTGGAGGCCGGCCTGGTGCCAAGTCTGTAGGGAGAGGGGCGGGCTGAGGACCCAAGCACGCTGACTTGCTGTCTCCAACTTCCCAGGGCTGGCCTCAATTCACCACCACTTGCTGTGACACTCTCTACCCCCCCCCTTCTGCTTGCTGTTCCCAGCTCCTCTCTGTCCCTGATGAATTATTGAATATACTCAAACCAGCAAGAGGCCGGGGCTGACCCTCCCTGGCAGAGAGGTGGCCTTCTCTCTGTGTGCCTCCCTCCGCCGTGCACCCTGCCCGCTCTGGCTCCACACCACCTCCCAGGAGGCCCGTCTTGTCCACCTAGTCACCCCTCACCCAAGCACCCCACCCACAGGAAGTCTCCAGGGGGATTTCGGCTCAGAAGGTGCCGCAGACCTGAATCTGCAGCTGAATTCTGGCAACTTGTTTTGGGACTTTGGACAAGTCCCTTTCGCTGTGTCCCTCTGGACAATGAGTGGGTTGGCCTCCCAGATCCCTGCAAGCACAGACCCTCTCTGAGCAGGAGTGATTAGGAGCCGTCTCTGCTTGAGGTTCTACCTGAGCAACCTGTGACCTCGGACAGTGACTTAACCTCCCGGAGCCCCTGTTTCCTGTAAAATGGGCACAAGGGGAAAAAAGTGGGCCCAAGAGCTGCATTCGCCTCCTGGAATCATGGTGAAGAACAATGAGATAAAAGCAGGAAAGTACTTGGTACAGGGCCTGCCATGTGGTCACCTGCTTGATAAACGTTATATTTATGGCTCTTGTTGTTGTTATGATTCTCCTGCCAGGAGTAGTAATATCGCTGACCACTCTTCTTTGGACCCCGTTCCCCTTCTCCAGGCAGCTCGGCCACGGCTGGGCCTTCTGCCCAATTCTTGTCCCACGTGATCAGCGCCCGCACAGCCTACCGTCCTGTTTCCGTAAGTGCCACCTTCACCCGGCTCCCCTTCCCAGGGACAAGGCTGCGCAGCCCCCTCCCTATGCACCCGCTACCACTCCTACCACGCGGAGGGCCCCCTCCTGGCCCCCCTCTCCTGCAATTATGTAGAGCAAACAAGAGCAGCTGATGGGAGAGTAGCTGCTATTAGCTTAACCTTTGGGACTGGAGCTGCTGGGACGATGTGGGGAGGCCCATGGAGAGGGGGCTCCTGGAGCAGGTGGGGCCGGGAGAGGGAAGGCAGAGGAAGGGAGGCCGGGGGGGCTGGCACACTTACTCTGAACTACTAATGGGTAGGCGCAGGCCCAGAAAAAGCAAGAAAAGGGACAGAGAACAAAAAGAAGACATGGAAGTAGAATGAAGGAGACTGAAGCAAGGAAATAGGTATGGGAGAGTGGGAGGCTGAGAGAGGCTAGGAAAATAAAGCCCAGAGCTGTGCTGCAAGCTCCTCAAGGGGGTCAGAGCACAGCGCCCCTTCGCACAGTCAGATGGGACGTCAGAAGTCACAGGCAGATTTTCTCCATCTGTCACTGTGGAGAGTTGTAGAATGAGGATTGCAGAGCTGCAACAGGCCTTGGACACCACGTGGCCCAGCTCTCCCACTTTACAGAGGGAAACTGAGACCCAGAGAGGGCTTTTGCCTCTCCCAAAGTCACAGCAAATGCTCACAGAAACCAGGTGAGCATTTAGGTTCCTGACCTCATGATGCTGAGCTCTTCCCTCTATATCACTTCCCATCCATCCTTCTGTCTCTGCATCCATCCATCCATCCATCCAACCACCTATCCATCCATCCATCCATCCACCTATCCATCCATCCATCTGTCTATCCATCCATCTATC
>NC_058417.1:42038241-42241589 GCF_002201575.2 Neomonachus schauinslandi | reverse complement strand
ATCCATCCACCTATCCATCCATCCATCTGTCTATCCATCCATCTATCCATCCATCCATCCATCCATCTATCTCTCTAAGCAGACCAGCCAGCCAGGTTCCCAGTCTGAAGGAATTAGGATATGGTTGGGGCGACACCACAAGGAAACAAAACACAGGATGGAGAGAGTCCCACAGAGAGACAAAGTTCCCACCAGGCATGATTGCCTCTCCTCTGTAAATTTAATATTATGAAAGTGTGTCAATATGTACTGTGAACAAATACCTCCTGCCGTGTGCATCAGGGCGGCTTTGGGGAGGAGGTGACTTTGGTGCGAGGCCTGAGGGATGAATCAGAGGAAGCTGTGACAATTGCAACTTTCCTGGCAGAGCCAGGCTCGGGTGCTGCTAGAAGCGGGGGTTTCAGGGAGGCCCTTCCTCCTTTCTCCTCTGAGTTCTGGGTGGGAGAATGAAGCAGGTGTTCACGGAGCTCGGACCTTGGCTACATGTAGGCCTCTCCGTCCAGGCGGGCAGGATGGTGGATGGGACCGTCGGTGTGAAATTGGTCAGGAGCTGGGGGTGGGGGCGTTGCTGAGGGTGGTCAGGTAGCAGAAGGGACTTCTCTGCCTTTCTTCCTGCTCCCACCCGTGTCTCATTCCCAGCTCAGGTGGGCCAGCTGAGGCGGGGTTGGTGAGTCAGAGACCTGTGGAGCCTGGGCAAGAGGCTTCCACCTGACCTGAGCTTAGCCAAGCACTGAGCCTGGCTGCGACCCCTTCATCCCGCAGCCCACTCTGGGGGCCAAGGCAGGGGCGGGGGAGGGGGTGGGAGGCTTGACTCACACTTAGCCCACAGCCTCGTCGAGACAGCAAGGAATATTTTTAGGAGCTCATTAAACAGGGAAGAAAGAAAGGGAAGGGAAGGGAAGGAAGGAAGACGAGGATTATGCATTATTTTTCATCCAAGTGACAGCTCTGAGCATCTCCACTGGAACTGTCATGCAAAAGAAATGGCATGTCTAATATTATTACAGAATGGGTGTGCGTGTGCGTGTGTGTGTGTGCGCACGTGAGTGAGTGTGCCACGGGTGTGCAACCCTGTGGGGTGGGGGCCCTCCGGTGAACCTGGTGAGCCCACGTGGGTGACACCGGCCAGCGTGCTTGTGTGTGCGAGCAGCGGGGGGGCGGCTGTGCATGTGTGAAGGCGGCGTGTGCACTGCATGAGGGGACAGGAGCCCCGTGACTGTCACTGTGGGGGAGACTCTGCGGAACTGTGTCTAATGGGGCATGCACACTGTGTACAACTCTGTGTAATTGGGTGTGTATAACTCTGGGTGCGTGAGACGGTGCTGTGAAGCTTGTATCTCCCCACCACAAGAGCTGTGTGGGGTGGGCATGGGGGTGAGGGAGGGCACAGCATACCAGGTAAGGGGGCAATGAGGATGTCCGGCAGGGTGGGGGTGCACAGATTGGGGGGGAGAACGGGTGCAGAGGTGATTCAGAGTCACGCCCCCCAAAAGGTGATGGGGAAACAGGAGAAGTGAGGGGGACACTGGGCCCACCTGCCCTGTCCCCGGTTGACCTGGCTGACTATGCAGATGGAGGGTCCCTGCCCCACTGGTGCCAACCTCAGCGCTTTGGTAGGCACCGCGGGAGAGCTCCTTGGCTTTCCACCGCCTTCTGGTGAGGCAGGGACTATCATCCTTTCTATTTCATGAGTGAAGTGCTCACAAGGTAGCTGAGGCTCAGAGGGGTTCAAAAGCATCCCTGACCTCCCAGAAGCCGGCAGGGAGCTGAGCTGGGATTTGAACCAGCCTCTGCTGAGTCTCCATGTGCTTGTGGTCTCCAGAGTTTGCAGAGCTGAGCCCGTGGTCTGGGTCAGTGGGAAGGGGTCAGCCAGGGAGGCTGTGACCATGAGCTGGGAGTTTAGAGAGATTTGCAGGGCTTTTTTGGGGTTCTCAGGGGTCTATCTGGATGACAGGTGCCCAGCAGGGGGAGGCCCCCCACCCCCACCCCAGGAGAGCTGGTTGGACGCACAGAGCAGCAGGCCTGGTGGGGTGTGAGAGATTTGCTGCTGTCAGCGGCTGAGCTGTGGCGCGGGCCCTGCCGACTCGGTAACTAAAGCCAACCTCGTAAGTGGCTAATTGATTTCTGTTCCCTGATTAAACGTGCGGCACTTTACATGGCAGCAGAAGGAGGTCAGCGCTCCCCCCCACTTCTCCAGCGCCGCGTGCGGAGAGACAAAGAAATTGATTTTCCAATCGATGCTCTGAGCAATGATTAAATGTTCTCTGCACAGCGGGCCTAATGAGTCCCCGAGGGGCGTGCCGGTCCTTTAATTAGAGACTCCCATGGGGGCCTGGGGTAGGGACTGCCCTGGAGTGAGTGGGGTCCAGCCAGGAAGCAGACCTCACCCCCAGGGGCTGGTGGGCGGGGTCTCTAGGGGAGCACCCTGGTCTAAGAGATGCTGTCTAGGGGCCCCTGGGCCTAGAGACCCCGTGGAGGGGTCCCTGGGGGCACAGGCCCATGCCAAGGCCTCTCTGCCCCCTGACCCCAGCATCCAGGTAGCCAGCAGTTCTCCCTTCGGTGGGTCAGTCCTGCTCCTCCGTGACGGGGGTGCTGGTGACGGTGATGATGGTGCTGGTGATGGTGGTGGTGGCAGCGACGGTAGCCGTGATCAGACCGGACAGGGAATGAATCCCCTGTAAGCAGCTGCGTTTTCATTACCTGGCTGCCCCATTGGAGGCCTAAAGACTTTAGAAATTCAAATGAGGCTCTCGGGGGAGAGCGGGGCTTAAACATTCCCCTGCGCAGGCGGCTTTATTGAAGGAATAAACTATATTTGCAAAGTAAGATATTGAGGCTGTCAGTATCTCTTAGGGATATAATGAGATCCTGGGAAGGAGGGAGGCCAGCAGGATGGAGCTCCCGAGGGCGGGAGCCCTAGGCAGGAACTGGGGTGAGCTGCCAGCCGTGGGCCAGGGAAAGTGGCCCCCCCTCCCCCATTCTGTGACCACCAACTGGTGGGACCTAGACTTCTTCCACAGATCCATGATCCCCACCTCCCGTCAGAGCTCCCAAGAGAGATGAAGGCAAGAAGATAGTCAGATGGCACTGCTTGGCCATAGAAACCTCAAGATAGTGGAGCCCCTTAAAGTCCCCCCCTCCACACACACACACACACACACACACACACACACACACATACCAGCTCTCTTGTATGTATAGAGTTCTGCCTCTGGAGTCAAGACTCCGGAGTGGGGCTGTGGCTGAGTCTGAGTCTAGGTTCTGCTACTTGCTAGCTGCATGACCGCAGGCAAGTTACTTAACCTCTCTGTGCCTCAACTATATTATCTCTAAAATATTCGTGCCTGCCTCACTGGGCTGTTGGGAGGATTAAATGAATGATTACATATAAAGTACTGAGCATGCACTTGTTTTATGGGCAACATGCAACAAATAGTAGCTGTTATCAAAGAGGTGGGGAAAGAGGTAGAGGAAGGTAGTGATCAGCCAAGCTCCCCTTCTCCCTCCAGGAGGCCTTACCTTATTCTAATCATCCAAGAGCTACTATCACAGGCCCTACAGCACCACCATCACCGCCATCTCCATCACCTCTACCACCTCTACCACCATCACCACCACCTCCACTAGCACCACGACCACCTCCATCATAACCACCATCTCCACAACCAACAACATCACCACCACCCCCACCACCCTGCACTCACCACCACCACCACCCTGCAATCACCGCCACCACCACCACCTCCAACATCATCATCACCATGACTCAAGACTTAGAGTCAGATAGATAGTTTTGAGATGGAAGGAATGGTCAGAGGAGTCAGAGGGAATGGAACTGTGGGATGAACCCCGGAAGGCTTCCTGGGGGAAGAAGTTTGTGAATGGTGTGCAACCTAGGCACAATTCTTCTGCTCTTCTTCCTTTTTTCATTAACTCCTGGTGGGTCAAGGTGTGTCCTTATCTGCAAAAGGAGATAGTAATCTCTGTGCATTGCTATGAAGATGATGCAAGTACCACAGGACCTGGCACATAGTAGGCCCTCAGTGGATTAGCTAGAACTGAGCTCTCCCCTAGCTCTCAAAATCTGAGCCTAGGATTCTGAACTGAGCTCCTACACCACCATCATCTACCCCAGCCATACCATCATCACATCCATCACCACCTTCGCTGTCATCATCACTACCTCCATCACCATCAACACCACCTTCACCATCACCACCTTCACCACCACCAATACCATCAACACCTCCACCATCACCTCCATCACCACCTCTGTATCACCACCACACACTCACAATAATGCTTTTTTAAACTTGAGAGTCAGAGAGAGGCGAAATAGGATGAAGAAAAGGGCTGTTTCTCTGGAATGTTCAGATAGTCCAGGTGGCAAAGCCAGGCCTCTCCACCCTCTTCCCCTCAAATAAGAGGCTCCCCTCAGAGCAGAACTGGACTTCCTGGGAGGATGGCATGAAGCATCGACTCATAGTGCATGGACCCCCGGGTTCTCCTGCACCCTCCCCACCCCAGCTTCTTCCCCCTGCCAGTGAGGAGAGATGCAGTGTATAACACTGGAAAAGGGCCGGTGGGGGGGGGGGGGCGGCTAGTATAAGCTGAGGTCCTACTGTGTGCCAGGCACCATCTTTGGTGCTTTATATACTTAATCTTATTTGATGCTGATGGTACCACTGTGATGGGTACTAGTTACTGTCTTTTAACAGAGAAGGACACTGCAACTGGGAGGGATGAATGATTTGCCTGAGGTTACCCGGGCAGTTGAGATTCAGTCTCACCTTCACACTCTGTCCACCATCCTCAGATGGTCTGGCTGCCCAGGAGGCCAGACCTGTAGATGCGGGAGATGCGGGGTGGGGATGGGGGGAGGGATGTTGACCCTGGGATGAGAGAAGGATTCTGCGTCACTTTCAAGCATTCAGCTGGAAGAACAGGACATCTGGGTCCCCAGGCAGGGCACTTGGACACGGCTCCCTGGCCTCCTGGGGGCATGATGCTTTGTTGTGCATTTGTTTGTCTTCTTCGATCAACTCTAAATACCGCACAGGCAAGAGCCCTGGCTGGCTTTTGCACTGGCTCCCAGGACGCAGCACAGAGCCTGGCACCTGGATGATACATGGCCGTTGAGCAAATATATGAATGAACCCGTGAAAGCATGAATCAATCAGGACGTCAAAACCTGGGTGGAAGGCTGCACCGACGATTGAAAAACAGGAAAACGGCAGCCAGTGCAATTTCCCCTGCTTTTTATTATTACTATTATTTGTTTGCCTTTCTGATTTTATAGAAATGGTCATTCCCAGATTTCAGAGCACACAGTGACTGATTGATGCCCCAGAACTAATACCCTGAGACAGACCTGAGGCAAGAGGGATGATTATTTAACACAGCACCCAGAGGCCCAGGGTATAAAGACATCATTCTGGTGCATGGTAAAGCAGATGAAATAAAAAGTTTATACCAAAAATATGTTTGGTTCCTCATAGTGGCTTTCTTCCCCAACCCCCTCCTCAAGCCCCTGCCTGACGCACAGGTTCCTGTCCGTGTCTGGTGGGTCCTGGGTGCCCGGGAGCAGAGAGCTCACGGTTCCCAAGCTCAGATTCAGTGGCCAGGGGGCCTGGGCAAGGTCTTTCGGAGAGGAGGGTCCAGTTGCCTCCCTCCCCCTGCTGTGGTCCAGTGAGGTAAGGGCGGCTGGGCCGGTCACTGGTCTCAGCTGGACCCCTGTGGGTGATGAGATGGGCGCTGATGGGTGAGATGGCAAGTGGGCCAGAGTGGCACAGCCAGCCGCCCTGGGCACTGTCTTCTCTGCTTGTCACCACTCCCGGCTGCCCAAGCAGCAAAGCAAAGCCACAGTGACAAGATCCAGAGGGGAGAGGCTCCAGCTGGGGGGCTGGTGCTGGTCTCACAAGCCACTGGAGCAAGAATGTGACAGCTTCTCATCCAGGGGGACCCTCTGTCCCCAGTTCCTGCCCCATTTGTCCTGACCCCGCTCAGTCTCCATTTCTCTGTCTTGCTTCTGTTCCAGGCTGATACCAGCTCTGAATGGCTCTTGGTCCACACCTCTATCCACGCCTCCTCCCTCTTCCTCACCCCCTGACCTCAGGGCTGATGCCCCCACTGCTCTCTACACACACACACACACACACACACAGCCCACCTCACACAGGAAGCAGGAGGTTCCTTCCCAGGACCCATGACTAAGACCTGTGGGGAGTGGCTGGGACCTGGGAATCCGGTGGGATCGTAAGTGTGAGTTGGTGTGTGTGCAAAAGTGTGAGCACGTGTGTGTGAGAGATCAGTGTGGATGTTAGAAAGCGTGTGTGTACACGTGTGAGCGTGACAGTGAATGTACATGAGTGCTGAAAGAGTGTGTGTGAGGGCGGGTCAGTGTGAGCACGCGGGAGCTGGGCTGGGGCTGGAAGGACGAGAACGACTCTCAGTGTGGAAGCAGAGCCCAGTGGTGGAGAGACAAATGCATCTTTTGAGCCTGTGGTTCTGAATGTGGAGGCTGCCGGCCCCGTGCCCTGCTTGATCACCCCCATCTCTGTCATCCTGAGCTCCCTCAAATCAGGTCAGGGTGTGGGGAAGGGGGGGGATGAAGCTACTGAGCTCCAGGCAGGGCCCCTGACTGCTCCTTGGGCCTGTCAGCCACTGATCTTTCCCTGTTCCTATAAATATTTACAAATCCCAGCTGCTGAGGAGCAAGACATCCTCCAGCAGCTGGGGCTCCCAGCCTGGAAGCTGAAAGGGAGGGAACGTGGGGGACGGAAAGGCGGGGCTGCACTGGAGGGGCCGGCGGCCGGGACTCCTGGGTTCAGCTCCTAGTTTCGCCAAAGGTGAGCCTGTGTGCCCCAGTGTGTCCCCATCAGGAACCGTGGAGCCAGAAATCTCCTCAATCTCCTCAGTGCCTCTGCTTCAGGAAGCCGGTACCACCCCTAACTGACAGGAGGGGCGGCGGGGGGGCCCTCCTTTATAGCCAACCTCCTGCCTCCTATTAATGTCTCTCAATTAGGGGTAAAAGGAGGGGGTCTTACTTTTTAAAAGATACAGAATCCTCCCTGAGTCCCTGGAGGGTGTAGTCTCTCTGAACTCAAACTCTTCCCCGGGACACCTTGATAAATCTATCTGGATCTTTCTAAACTGGAGGCTGAGGACTTGCAGCTTGGGGATTCCAATCACAAGAGTCCCTTCTGTAGACCCCACAGGAGCTAAGGCATTTCCATCTGACCTCACGCTCCACCCCAGCCAACCCTGTCGCTTCAGGAGCTGGGCTCGTTGCGGGACCTGGAGGAGGCTATGTTAGGTGAGACCTGGGGGGAAAGTATCCCTTCTCGGGCAGAGATTATCAATTATTGATCCTCTATGCCTGGTGTCCGGTGCCTCAGGGCATAACATAGGCCCTGGAGCATTGGTGTGAGATTATCAGCCATATGCCAGGATCTCCAAGTGGAGGCTTCCTAATGGCACTTGGTGGCAACTTCCAACGCCTTCCGACCCAGAAAGCATTGTGCCTGTGGGATGGCACCAAAGTCCAAGGTGACCCGGGTCTCCCAGCTCAGACAGGCCCAGCACAGACACAGGAATCCCCAGCACCAAGTGAGCTGAGATCTCTTCCCCTATCTTAACTAGAATTTCAGATTGATTGATTGATTGATTGATTGATTTTTTTAGAATGTCAGATTTATTAATGGTGGACCTTCCTGGGCCCCAGTGGGACTCCCTTTGGCCTTGCCCAGGTAATGCCTGTATTTTGGCCTAGATTTGTCCAAGAAGCCAGGCATTGGAGTGCGAGAAAAAAGTAGGGAGTGGGAACCCCATGACATTGTGGGGTTCTGGCTGCTTGTGTGGGACACCCAACTGGAAACTTGGCCCTCATGGGGCGTTAAAGTCAAGCAGGCAGGGGCCTGCCAGAGGGGAGAGGCCATGACTGTGGTTTCCTGTCTTCGCCCAGGGGCCCAGGTCAGCTGTTCTCACTATGGCCGGGGAGCCTAACCATCCCAATTGCATAGGGTGAGAAGAAGGAGCTAGAGAAATGCTAAAATCTGCCAGTCTCCTTAGGCCAGAGCCACGATGAAGGGGAGAGGGAGAAGACACAGGGCAGGGCAAAAAGGGGAGCTCAGGGGGCCAGAGATGGGAGCTTTCCTTGGAGAAAAGCATCTGGCCTCACATCGGAGAAAACTGTGACCTTCTCAGCTGCCAGAGAGGAAAAGCAGGGACAGGGGGAGGAGGGATCAGGAGGAGAACGGTCTGGAGCTGGCAGAGAGGGCTGGTGATGGCAGTGGCATGGGAAGAGTTAAGAATATTCCTAAAATAGCCCAGCCAGAGCCTAAACCAGCCGGCTAGTGCCTCTCCTGGAGAGCAGATCTATAGCGGGGAAAAGTCAGCCTGCTCTGCGCCCACCGCCCGCTGCCTGGCTCAAGCTGCTAATTAAGCCTCGCAGCCCACCCCACCCTGCGCCAGCCCCTTCTGCCCTAGCGGGGGCCGGGTTCACACCAGCAGAGGGCCCATGTCTCCCCAGGGGCCAGGGAACTCCAGCTGGGACCAGGAGTTCTGTGTCTTGGCACCCACCTCCATACACCCCGCCCCCCGCCAGGGTCAGGGATGGGCAAGCGGATGGACAGACGGGCAAAATGCAGGCCTATTGGATGAGAGGGAGACTGACAGGTCAGAGCAGCCAGGTTCTCCCAACACACCCCCCCCACCATGCACAGTCCGCCGTTGTAGGGTGGGGGCCCTCAAGTGCCCTCAAACGCCAGCTTCCCCTAGCTCTGTGCTCCCCTCCGCTTGGGACACCCTGCGGTGAGGTTGGGGCAGGGAGAAGCCAGGGGAGCCCCTCCGAGAATAAACCACACCTCTGCTTCTGTGGCGGGAGCAGCTGTGTAATTTACAGGACCCAGGCTGAGAGGACACTGTGGAGCCCCTGTTCAAAAAAGAGCTTCGAGACAGTGACAGCAAAGCATAAAAGCAAGCGCGGGTCCCTTCTGAGCGCAGGGCCTTTGTCAGCGCACAGGTCACACGTCCTCGGAGCTGGGCCTGTTTCGGGGGTTTGGTTTAATGAGCATTTACTAAGCACCCGCTGCTCTGCTCTCTGCTCTACGGGCTCTGACACCTCGGAGCTCCGGTCTCAGTCACTCAGAGACATGGAGGCAAGGCGCTCCAGTATGAGCACCCGAATATGAAAGTGGGACAGGGCCACCTCTCACCCTGGCCCTCCAAGGATAGAGTTCCAACCACCACACCCAGCTGCCGGACCTCTCTGAGCTGCACCCTCCAGGACTCCCCTCAGAGGGTCTGTGGGGACCGCCTAGTACAGGGGTGAGCAATCAGCCCCTCTTCCCCTTGCCTCCTGACCCCCACCAGTGGGGTCCTGAAAAGAGCTCAAGGGGCTCCCATCTGGCTCTGCCTCAGATAGATATGACTTTGGGCAAGCCACTTCTCCTCTCTGGGACCCAGTTTCCCTGTCTGTCAAAGGAGAGGTCTCTAAGACCTTTCCAGACCTTAAGTTCTAAGTCTCCTGGGGTAAGAATGCGGGGAAGGCTTTTCCTAGAAGAGACAGGGCTTCCAAAGAAAAGGCCCTCCCCAGTCAATCTGGGGAGTAGGAGGCTTTCTCCCCAGAACCCAGGAAAACCAGCTGCTCCCCCATTAGCCCAGGTCCTCCTCCACTGCCCTCTCCCCAGTCCTTCTCTTCCTCCCTGCCTTCTGCTACCCGGACTGGGAGCTGGGGGTTCTGGAATAGTCGATGCCTGCAGGAGGAGGCGAGAAGCATGTGGACCCTGCTGGCCAGGCAGGGGCCTTCTCCCTGCTGCCTCTGCAAGAGGCTCAGCATAATTGCACTGCCTGTCACTCCCGCGTCCTGCTATCTGTCTCTCAGGCTGACCCTGCGCACCCGCCATTATATTGGTTCCTGTTGGGGCTGCAGAGCCTCATTACTTATACATGCAGCTGGGAGATGCAGGCTGGGCGGAGGGGAGATGCACCTCCTCTCAGGTCTCCTGTCCCACAGCTGGGGCCTTTTCAGAGCTGCCTCCCCAGTGTTGGGTTGGGATGGACAGCAGGCAACTGCTGGTCTGAGGTGGGAAGAGAAGGAGGTCCAGGGCTGAGCAGGTCTCTGGAGCCCCCAGGCACAAAGCCCAGACTTCTCTGGAGAGGGAACATGTGAAAACCCATGACTTGGGTACGTGGGCTCTGCCCCCCTTAATCCCATTCACTCCTCATCCGGATATGGGGCTGGGGGAGGGGCTCCTGAAGAAGGTTCCTCACCAGCCTCTGAGACCCAGCCAGACGGAGGAATTCTGAGTCCCAGCCTGGTTCAGCCCACAGAGGTGTGTCCTGGCCCTTCACCCCAGATCACGACACAACCTGCATTCTCCCACACTTTCTGACCAAATGTTCCCTCTCCAAAGGGGGCTGAAATTATAGAGGCTTTTCTCATGGAGGATCTGGAAAAGTGAGTTAAAATGTCATAAAGGGATTTTAAATATTTGAATGGATGGCAATGGGGAGTTTTCTTCAATATGAGAATCACAGGCTCTCAGAGCTGCCCTGGACAATTCTCCAGCCCAGAGAAAGAAATGAAAGCCCTAAAATGTGATGAGACTTCCCCAAACACACACGGCAAGTAGACGGCCTAACAGCTTGGAGAGCCAGTCTCTTCCTCTTGCTACCTGGCTCTCCATCCTGCCCAAGCCAGGGCCGTAGGCCAGTGGCGTTCAACCCAAAACCAAAAATATGCCTTTTATACACTGGACCTTGATCCAAACTGTTCTTTCTCACTCAAGTGCCTTTCCTTGATTTTCCTACCAGGTATGTACCTGTTGGGCCTGTGATAAAGAGCCCCTACCTGGGGTCAAGCTGACTTGAGTTCTAATCCTGACTCTCTTACCAGTTGTGTGACCCCAAGCAAGTTACTTAACTTCTCTGAGCCTCCACATCCTCATCTCCAACGTGAAGATGATCATGCTTATTCCCTAGCCTTCCAGTGAGGATTAAATGAAATAGAGTAGGTGCATCAGTACCCAGGTAATGACAGAAACATTCATCCATCTTCACTCATTTCATAAAATTTCAAGATCCTTCTAGAAGCCTGGAAATCTCCTGCTCCCCACCCCACTCCCATCCCATCCAGATCAGGCCCCATCAGCTCTCACCTGGATCGCTGCAACTACCTCCTACCTAATCTGCCTATGATACTCTTACTTGATTTTAACCCCTCCACCTCACGGTAGCCAGAGTGAGCCTTCTAGTCTGAAAAATCTGATTGTATCACTCACTCAACGCCTTTCAGTAGTTTCTAATGGCCCTTAGGATGAATGCAAGCTTGTCCTTAGCCCATGCTGTTCCCTAGGCCTGGAATAATCTTCGCACCCTCCCTCTTAGCTCCACCTCTGGTGGCCTTCCTCTTCACCTTGCCATCCTTCCATCAGGGCTTAACTTACATATCACCTCCTCCAGGAAGCTTCCCATGATTCTCTCCCTCCAGATGAATTTAGCTGACCCTGCTGCATGCTCCTACGGCACCCCACATATTCCCAGGCAGCTTGTCAAGCTACACAGCAGTTGCTTGTGTAATTGTCCAGGTTCCTGCCATACAGTGTAAACTACGAAGGGTCAGAAGCCTTTGCATGCTCATCACTGTGTCCTGTGATAACAAGAGATGTTGGGGACAGTCAGTTAATATGAACTTACAGAATGGATTGAGGATGGATGCATGGGTGGATAGACAGATGGAAAAAGGTGACACCTCCCCTGTGAAGTCTTTCTGGAGTCCTCTGGGCAGGGAATTTTTCATCTGTGCTTCATAACAGTGCAAACCTCCTCCCAAGCCTTACTTTTTCCTCAGCTATAAAATGGGGAAAATAACACTGCCTACCTCATGGGGTTACGATATTAAATGATATAAGCCATGTAATAGTTTTAAGTCCAGGATAATAGGTTGTTAAATTTAAATAAGATAATCCACTTAAAGTGCTTAGAACAAGATCTCGCCCTCAGTAAGTGCTCCAAGAACGTTAATAACTATCATAACATTTACCATTGCTTGGCGCCTAAGTTACCTGTCAAAGAGTGAGCTCCTCAGGGGTATGGTTTAGGTCTTCCTCATTTGGGAGCACACCAGCACGACCACATCACAGTACCTAGCTCGATGTTTGCAATAAGGGGACAAATGAATGCAGTTGCCAGCCGATGATTCAGGGCACAGCACCCTCGTCATCACTCACAAACCCAGACACACGCTAACACAGACCGTCTCTTACACATTCACACCCACTCACATTCATTCAAAGAACCCCAAAATACCACGGAGCAGCCACCTGGTTTCCTAAAATCCGCCATGTGTAAATGAAGAGTCTTACTCATTATACTGCACCCTCCACACACCACCACAATGCCCAGCAGCCCCCTCCCCCAAAGTGATAGGGACTGTAGGAGTGAGGGGGGCGGAAAGGAGGGAAAGCAAAGCTGGGTCGTCAGCCCCCAGCATGGCAACATCCCAGCCAGGGAGAGTGCTGCTCTCCCCCTCTTCCATCAGGGCTCACCTCTTCCCGATTCTGTAAACCTGGGTGCCTGGCCTTGGCAGGTGGTTGAGGAAGAGGCCAAAAAGCCAAACACAAGGGGTCCTTCCTCACTCATCTAGTCTTGTCTCTGAACCTGGATGCATAGGCCATTGTACTCCTATCCTGGCGCCAAGCACAGCAACCTGTAGGAGGAAGTCTGGAGGAGACCCAAGGCCTAGGCTGGTAGAAAGGACTTCTTAGCCTGGGGGTGAAATAATTATCTTAGCCACCATTTACTGGGTGCATAACCAGATACCGAGCCCAGTGCTTTACATACATCATGTCTCATTGAATTCTCACAACCCTTTTTCCAGAGGGGGACACTTGAAGCGGTCCAGGTTAGACCATCCTCAAATCACCAGCTGGGACTGGCACGCAGGTATCTAATTCCAGAATCCTCAACCACCAAGCTCTAGAGAATTTGGGGTGGGTGGAGTGGGAGGGCTGGGGGGGGTCCTCAGTCAGTAAACTGGGGGACTTCCCCCAAGGCAGCGCCCGCCCCCCAATCGGCCAAGTCCTGACTTCCCCACGGAAAAGGGACGCCGCGGTGGGGGTTCGATTCTCTCGGGGGACCTGGGCGGGGCCGAGGCGGGGCCTGGGGGGCCCGGGGTGGTGGGGGGGGAGGCGGGAGCCGGTGGCCCAGGCTCACAGGCCAAGATGGCTGTTAATTAAAGTGCTGGCACCAACTCCTCTCTGCAAAGTTTGAAGCCGTTATTTTCCACTCCAGCGAAGCGGGGAGAATCCGGCTGGGCTGACAGAGACGCCACACCGCGCCAGGGAGCGGGCGCTCTTTCGGGGGGCGGGGGGCAGGCAGCCTCGCGGCGCTGAGCGCGCCCCACGGACGCGGCGAGAGCTGCGGGGGGGCGCACCCGCCTAGTCCTCGGCCTGGGGCGTCCGCCGCACTTTCCCGGCGGGTCCTGGGAGGGCTGCGGGTGACAGCCGAGTCCCAGCTGCACAGCAGGGGAGAGACCCATGTGCCTGAGAACCTGGGGAAGGGGGACGTGCAAATCACACGCTAAAGACCGCGCATTTGTCCCTCGGGTCACTAGCCCTGTCACTCTTCGAAGAGACATATTGAGGGAGACCAAGGTGGGAGACAGTAGGCAGACTGACAGCTGAAGATGACTCTTTCTGAGCCTGGGAGGTCTAGCTGCTCAGCCTAGCGCCCCCCTCCTCCCGGACTTAACACTTTCCTCCCTTTGGACATTGAACAGTACCTAGAGACACAATCGCGCCCGGGGTTGGAAGAGCCTGGAGGCGGGCTGACGGTTTGAATCCCGACTCTACCACTTACTAGTTGTGTGACTTTGGGCAAACCTTTTAACTTGCCAAAGCCCCGGTTTTCCATCTGTAAAATGAGAAAAATGATGGGTTTTGCCTCTAGGGCTTGCTGTGAAGATCCAGTGTGATCATGTATGTAAAGCACTCAATACAGGGCCTGGCACACAGTAAGCCCAGAAGAAATGCTATTTATTGAATTGGTTTAGCGCCCTCCTTGGTGGCTGGGGGTCCCTCCAACTGGGCTCTGCCATCGGTGCTTGGAAGGTCCTCTCTCGCAGCCCCTCATTTGATATTCTCATGTCCCTTTCCTCCTCCCAGCTCTGGGTGGGGTAAGCAGTCTCATCCTAAGGTAGAGAAAGCGCCAGAGAATCATAAGGACAGTTGTGACCAGTAAGCACGGGGCGGGGGAGGGGGCCTCTCAGGAGAAAAGAAAGAGGCTGAAGGGTCATCCTTTAGCAGCGGCCAGAGGCCCCCCAAAGCAGAGCCCTCCCCAGTGGGCTGGATAAAGCGGGGGGAAGGAGGAGCAGTGGGGCAGCACGAGCGAGGCCTCAAATACTGTGACAAATATTTTGATGGAAGCAGACACATTTCCGTTTATGCAACCTAAACACTTCACTGCACTCGAGGAAGAGGATTGCCTCATGCAGCCTGATGGGGAGAAGAGTTAGGGGGCTGCTGAGGAGGCTAGGGTGGAGGAGGAGCTGAGGGGCTGGGTGAGACCAATCTCCCCTCTTGGAGGCTGGAAAAGGGAGCTACCACCCAAGGACTGTTTGTATTGGCCGGAATGAAGAAATGAGGTGGGATGCCCACTTTCTTAGGGCCCTCATTTCTCCCTGGTCTAAAAGCAGGGATAAGGGGAGTGATCAGAGGAAAATGGAGGACCTCCCCACCCCTAGGAATAAGCAGCCTTGTCTGGCCTGGAGCTCGGTGAGGAAGGAGCAGGGGCAAGAAGGTATGGGTAGAAGATCCCGCCCGTCCCGGAGGAAGACGGGGCCAGGGAACCGCCAGGAGCCAGAAAAGAGGAGGAGCAGCTGCTGTCAGTTGTTCGGGAACTCGCCGGGCACTCCGACAAGCAGGCGATCCCCAGATCTCCTGGACGGGTGGTCTGCGAGGATTGAGCGCAGAATGGCCCCCTCCCCCATCTTCCTTTTGCCTTCCTCTCTTCTTCCCTTTCACCGTCTTCCTTGTCCCTTTTTTGCTCCCCACTCCATACTCCCCTCAATTGCTCTCTGTCCCCAGCAGACTGGGGAACCGTCCACCCCGGCCTCCGCCCCTGCGTGCGGTGGCCCCTAGAGCCTCCCTCTCAGGTTTCTTTGCAACCGACCCTCGAGGCCTCTCGTCTCAGTCTCCCTCGGCGCTCCCTAGCTCTCCCTGTGGCCCTCTCTTCCATTCGGTCTTTGGTCCCTACTCTCCCCTTCCCTATTGGAGACTCGACTGTTCCTCAGACTCCAGCATCCTCCCCATTTCCGAATCTCAGTCTCTATAGAGCTCCCGGAGTCTGGCCTTCATCTCCGCGGCCCCGCCCTCAGTGGGCGGAGCCCTACAGCCCGCGGCCCAATTAGGTGCCGGCCCCGCCCGCAGCCCCACCCCTCGCGGGCGCCGAGCGGCGCGGAGCTGGTGGGGCGGGGCGGGGCGGGGCGGGGAGGGGCGGGGCGGAGGGGGCGGCGGCCCGAGAGCTAGGAGGCGGGAGGAGCGGGGCAGGACGCGGCTGCCGCCGCTCTCAGTCCGGCCGCGCAGCGGGAGGGAGGCGCGAGGCAGGAGCCGGCGGCTGGGCTCGGCAGCGCATCCAGCGCAGCGCGGCGCTCCGGGCCCGGCCCCATGCCCGCAGCCCCGCCGGACCGCCCTTGAGCGCGGGCGCCCTGCCCGCGCCCCCCGCCCGCCGGCACCATTGCCCCGACGGCGCGGCCGGGCGGCCCGGCGCTCCCCAGGCTCCGCGCCGGCCGGAAAACGCTGCTGGCGGCCGCTGCGGGCGTGGTGATGCTGCTGGTGCTGGTGGTGCTCATCCCCGTGCTGGTGAGCTCGGGTGGCCCGGACGGCCACTACGAGATGCTGGGCACCTGCCGCATGGTATGCGACCCCTACCCCGCGCGGGGCCCCGGCGCCGGCGCGCGGCCCGACGGCGGCGACGCCCTGAGCGAGCAGAGCGGCGCGCCCCCGCCTTCCACGCTGGTGCAGGGCCCCCAGGGGAAGCCGGGCCGCACAGGCAAGCCGGGCCCACCCGGGCCCCCCGGAGACCCGGGTCCTCCCGGTCCTGTGGGGCCACCGGGGGAGAAGGGTGAGCCGGGCAAGACCGGCCCCCCCGGGCTGCCGGGTGCGGGGGGCAGCGGCGCCGTCAGCACCGCCACCTACACCACGGTGCCACGCGTGGCCTTCTACGCCGGCCTCAAGAACCCTCACGAGGGTTACGAGGTGCTCAAGTTCGACGACGTGGTCACCAACCTGGGCAACAACTACGACGCGACCAGCGGCAAGTTTACGTGCAACATTCCCGGCACCTACTTTTTCACCTACCACGTCCTCATGCGCGGCGGCGACGGCACCAGTATGTGGGCGGACCTCTGCAAGAACGGCCAGGTGGGCCCGGCGGGGGCATGCGGCTGGCCTGGGGGCGGGGCACCGGGGAGCCCGGGGCGTAAGGGTGCCGGCGGGCACAGGTGGAGACCCTACCGCGGCCCCGCTTAGGCATCCCATGCGGGATGGTGGACCGGTTGGCGCTAACTCCTCGGTTCCTGGGCCCTGGCTGCAAGGCCGACGCTGCTGGGCACCCGCGTGCGGCATGCAAATGCGGGAGATAAAACCAAAGAGCCAGAGCGCAGGGCTCCCAGGCGCGCGGACTGGTCCTTGGGGGCTTGGCCCTCGGGAAGCGCTCTCTGAGAGCCGGGGTTGTGGTTGATACCAGCGGGCGCTTAGGGGAGGGCAAAGATGGGCTCTGGGGAAAGGCAGCCTCGGGCGCCCGCGGGCGTCCGGGCGCACCGCTCCGCCCGCCAGCCGAGAAGGCGAGCTGTAGGAGACGTTTGGGGCACAGAGGCAAAGGGGGCCAGGGGCGCAAAGCCTTGGCCGCAATACATCCTCGGTGCCTGAGAAGGGTCCACTGGGCCGACCTGACACCCTTGCAAAACCCGGGACATCCCAGTCGCTTCCCACTGTGTGAGAGCTACAGGCGCAAAAAGGTGGCCTCGGGGGGTGGGGTGGGGGGGAGTTTTTCCTCCTGAGGCGGGGCAAAGAGATGGAAACTCCCCCTCCCTGGATCTTGCAGCTGCAGCTCCTGACTCCTGGAGTGTCAGGGGATCCTCTTCGTTCCCTAGCCCCATCTCAGAGACCCAGGCTGGCGCCAAGCTGGTGGTACCGGGAGGGTAGTGCATGGTGTTCTTTCTGGAACTGCTGCCCCTGGACCAACCTCTACCAAACTCTGCCCCAGGGTGACAGTTTTGCCCAGCTCCCTTCCCTTTTTTTTTTTTTTTAAGATTTTATTTATTTATTTGAGAGAGAGCACATGAGAGGGGGGAGGGCCAGAGGGAGAAGCAGACTCCCCGCTGAGTAGGGAGCCCGATGCGGGACTCGATCCCGGGACTCCAGGATCATGACCTGAGCCGAAGGCAGTCGCTTAACCAACTGAGCCACCCAGGCGCCCTCTCCCTTCCCTTTTGATACACCCTCCCTTTCCAGTGCTCCCAGACCACAGTGGCCTAGGGCACCCCCACCCCCCAGTGGGGGTGGGGGTTGGTGAGGCCTCGAATTCCTGTGGAAGAAGGAGACCAGCAGGGGTCCCAAGTAAAGCTGGGATGGTGGGAGTTGGCAAGGAATCTCCTACGCCTGGGACCCAAGACCCTGTTGGATCCCTTCCTACTGCAGTATTACCCTGAGGTAGAACCTGGCTTGGAGGTGGGGGAAAGGACAGGCCTGGGAGTCAGCACAAAGACTACCAGGCACTTGTAAGTCTACCCCCTCTTCTTTCTCTCCTGCCTGCCTCTTTTTGCTACTCTGTCTCTTGTCCGTCTCTCTCCTGTGTCCACCAGTCCTACCTGCCTCTCTCCCCTGGGCTTCACACCCCTCTTTATTCCCTGAGTGTCTCTCTCCCACTTTATCTGTCAGGCTTCCTGCATCTCTCCTCTTTGTCCTTGGTTCCTGACCAAATGGGAGGCCTCAGTATCCAGTGAGGGCTCATTCTGCAGACAGCCCCACGATTCCCCTTATTAATCACCAATAAGGGATGAAGCAATGTCACCTTCATCAATGGAACGTCTTCCTTTCCCAAAGAAAGTTTGGGCTGGTCCTGAGCTGGGGTTTCAGGGGGCCGGGGGCCCATTTTGCCTGGATAGGGAGCTAGTCACCAGACGCCCAGTGGGCCCTAGACCTTGCACCAGCTCAGGAGGTTGAAGCAGGGCCCCAGAGATGAGGCCCGAGGCTGCCCCGAAGGTGATGTGTGCTCAGGCAGGGACACTAGCTTTAGTCACTGGGAGGTGAAACTGTCTCAGAGCTTCTCCTTTCCCCTTCAGCAGGGGCAGGGCATTGGCAGAGCCTGATGAGGAGGAACTCAGTAGAGGTGGGACCACAGGCTAGTAGAAAAAAGGAGGCAGCTTTAACTAAGGGCTTCACAGACCCAGCATTTTAACAGTTACTCAGACCATTCTCCCTCACAAAAACGTGGGGCCTATACCCCTCTCCCCTACATCCTCCGTGACTTCTCCTTCCAGATTGCTCAAGAGACTCATTAAATCTCACAAGTCATTCCACATATTCATTTTGAACCCCTACTAGGAGCCAGGTATGGAGCTAGGTAGCAGGGGTTTGATCCACCTGCCTTCCAGGACCTCACGGTCCATGAAGGGGAGACAGTAGTAACCACAGGACAACACACCCCAGCGATTAGTGTGTTAGAGGAGGACCGGGAACCTAGGGGCTACTCCTGTCCCCAGACGTGTTAGCTGGAGGGAATGATTCGGGGGGGCCGGCCCCAACTCTGACCAACCTGGTCAGGGGAGAGGTGAACCCGGGTCGGCGTGGGAAGACATGGCTAGGGAGAAAATAAAAAGATCAAGTGTAGGAAAAGGCTGCCCTAGAGGTAGAAGAGGACATTCAAGTGAGCAGAGAAAGAATGATGGCCCTGGGCCATGGACTGGAACAGAACAGAGGGGCTTCTGCCTCCCCTGACTTCAAGACCAGGGGCAATGCTGGGCTCTGTGCTTTTCCTCTCTGGCTTCCTGCCTGCAGAAAGGCTTCCAGAATTTCCTCAGGAAGGCTGAGCTGAAATTGCTCCCTGGCCTTTCCCTGGGCAAGACAGGGGGGAGGTTGCACTACCTTCCTGCCTGGTACGGAGGCCCCCCTCTCTGTCCTTGCCTGAGGCCCACCACCAGTCCCTCTCCCTAAGGGGGCCTGGAGTCACCACTGCCCAGCCTGATGGCCCCAAGCCCTGGTCATTGGGACATGGGGATCTGAGGAGCCTGAGGAAGGGGCTCTAGATTGGGGGTGGTGCCCTGAGTGAGGTAAGCTCCCTGAGGCTGCCTCGAAGGCCCCCAGTTCAGATGGGTCAAGGAAGACATGAAATTAAGAAACTGGGCCGGGAGAGAGGGGGCGGTGTGGGAATGGGCCAGGGCCCATGGCCAGAGTGCCAACTGTCCAGGGCAGGGGCTTTGGGAAGGTGAGTGTATTACAAATGGGGAAGGGCTCGGACAACAGAGCCTGAGTGCGGTGAGAGGTGGGGTAGTGTATAAACTGAGACTCCCGTGGAAAGGCCTCACTGGACCTCAGCCTGGCGCCTGACAGCCGGAGAGGGGCTCCTGCTGTCCTTTTCTCGCCTTGAATACCTTTCATGGCACAGAGCGCAGTGCCTAGCACAGTAGGGACCCAGTCAGTATGTGACAGCACGAGTGTCCCCAGTGGGCCCAGCTGGCTGCCTGTGGGAGCCACTCCTGCACATCTGCCACCCCCCATTGACCTGGGGGCAGGGGTATGCTTCCTGGGTTCTCCCCCCCTCCTCCTTCCAGGGCCCTGGTCAGACCACTGCCTCAGTTTCCCTTCCAGCCGCACTCATGGAGGTGACTCTACAGCGCCCCCTCGTGACAAGTCCCAGACTTGCTTTCCTGCTTCCACGGCAACCTCAATTCCCCAAATTTCCCCTTGGCCCCCAGGAGGAGTTGGATGCTCAACTACTTCCAGTCTCGGGCAGAGAATCAGGATGCCTGGGTTCCGTTCCTGGATCCCCCACCGTCTAAGGATGGAAGGGCGTAAATTCTCCCTGCCTCCATTGATAATTAGGATAATCACAGCAGCAATCATGGTGATGAATAAATAATAAACATAAGCATAACAGTTCTGATGCCTGTCACATCACCAGGAGATTCCTGATGACAGATGACTGTATTCTAATGGATTTGGCTATTAAGAAGCACACTGTTTTAATGAGTCAAGGCTAAATTAATCTGGGTAATAAAAATAATTGTTATTAGTAGTAATTTATTAGCAAAGATAATGAAATGCATGCGTATTAATAAATACTACGAGGATTAGGGCCCAGGGAACAATACAGAAGTTGGCTGCTTGCTTTGAACACTTGCCTAGTAGCACAACGCCCCATCAAGATTAAAATTCTTTTTCTTCACCATCAAAAGGCTTTTATAAAGGTTGCAGTGGTGAGGCAGGATCTTCTTATCCATCTTCTAAACAGAGAAACTGAGCTTCTTGACAGACAGCATCTTCCCCTCATTTGATTTTCTCTACCTTTAGCTGAACTACGAGTTTTCCCAACTAAGTGCCCCCCCAAACAGTGCCTTCCCTGGGGGGAGGGAAGGGGCTAGAAGGATCTGGACTTTAAATGGCAGACAGCATGCAAATGCTTTGGGTCCTCCTGTTGCAGTCTTGCTGCTGAGTCAGCGGCTGTGGGACAGCTGAGCTGCAATTCTGCCTCCCACCCAGGAAGGAGAAGGGGCCCTTCCCCTAATTTGGTTTGGGCCAGACCAGACCGTCAGCCCTTGGGAGAGCTGCCGGTTTGGGCCAGCCCAGACCGTCAGCCCTTGGGAGAGCTGCCTTCGGGGAAGGGCCAGGATGGAGAGGGGCTGTTGAGGAGCCCGGCTGAGAGAACCCCACTCAATGCAGCCTACCCCCCGCAACACAAGCCTGCACCTTGGAGATGGCCCCTGTCTTCCCGTTCTCCACCCAGGCTATCCAGGAGAGGCCCCAGATCCTATGGCTCAGGCCTTGTGTTGCCTCAGTTGTTGGCGAGGCATGCCTGGAGGGAATTTGCCCACCACCACCCACTCTCAATATCTTATGATTATAAACAGAGGCCCCAAAAGTGACAGCAGGCTTCACATCCAAATGCTGGTGCTCTCTTGCTTCGTCGTCCTGCCAGTCCCTCCCCCTCCCCCAACAAAACAAGGACCAGCAAGGATAGCAGATCAGACTGAGGATCACAGAAAGACGTAAAGCCTGGATTCTCTTCTTCCCACCTACTTCCTTTCTACCACCCTGGGGCAAGATAGGGGGAGCCAGCAGTCCTCTTGGGGTGGGGTAACAGTCACAGGTAGAGGTACAGCTCTTTGGAGGCCAGTATGCAGGCTCACTGTGAGCCTTGGGAGGGGAAGTAATTACCAGGACTTCCATCTCCACTGCTCCACTGTGAAAGACTCCAGAATGAACTACAGACAAGGAGTTTAAATATTGGTTTCTGGTACTAGGTGGTTGCTTAGTAGCAGCCTGGTGCTAGTCTACCACCTGACCTTTGGGGCCAAGGTGCACCCTTGTGTCCATCCACTGACATAAGAACAGGTGGGTATGGCTGAAATGTAAGGCATTATTGTCACAATTAAAGCAGAGGGGAAGGAATGATAAGGAGGGAAGGGATGGCCCTCCATCCCCTGGTATTCCAGAGAATTCCTCTTTGCAAGGAGGGGAGTTCCAGGCTGGGACATCCTGGAGGCATTGTTGAGGTCCTCTAGGTTAGACCTAGAGGCGTTAAGAAGGCCAACTCCACCTTGATTCCTAATTCAGACCCAGATTACACCCGCCCTAGAAATCCAGGGCTCCTCTATAACCGGGTCCCAAAACACACAGTTAGGATTGGAAAGGGTGGGGGGATGACGGGAGAGAAGCCGGCTGAGAGCTGAAGGCGGGGCTTTTAGGGCCCCCAAGATCCTCCCCAGGTGACTGCCTTACCTCTGACAGTCCCCCTCCCTCCCCGACCCTACTTCTCTCCCTCCTCCCCCCTACCCTCTCACACACCCCACCCCCGAACCCCCCCGCAGGTGCGGGCCAGCGCCATAGCCCAGGACGCAGACCAGAACTACGACTACGCCAGCAACAGCGTGATCCTGCACCTGGACGCGGGCGACGAGGTCTTCATCAAGCTCGACGGAGGCAAAGCTCACGGCGGCAACAGCAACAAATACAGCACATTCTCCGGCTTCATCATCTACTCCGATTGAGCTCCCCGCGTCCCCCTCCATCCCCTATCCACCCGCCCACACCCCCCCACCCCGGGGGACTCCCCTCCGGACGGGCTGAGGACCACCCAACCCCTCGCTGCCCAGCCCCGGCTGCCGGCCCTCCCCGGCTATGACGCCCCCGGCCCGCCCTCACCACCACACGCAGGCTAGGCTCTCCTGCCCGCTCGCCGCAGAGCCGGGTCCAGAGCGCGCCTGTCCCGGTCTCCGGGAGGCGGTGTCGACCGCCCCGCCGCCCCGGCCCGCGCTGTATATTTGTACTATAGGACTGTTTACTGCCCACCCTGCTCGCCAGCCGGCCCCAGACTGGGGACAGGTCTCGGCGGGGGCCCTTCCCGTGCTCGGATGCGCTGCCCTCCCGCTCCTGGGAGAGGGGTGGATTGGGGCTGGATAGCGTCCCAGCACCTGCTAAAGCCCCAGGCCGGCTGCGCCCCCCGTCTGACCAAAGCTCTAATAAAAGCACTTCCACCCCGCTGGCTTTGGGTCTGTGCCCTGGAGAGGAGTTGCAGAAGGGGTCCATGAACCCTGCCTTCTTCCAGAAAGGAAAGGGGTCTGCTGGAAGTTTCCCGTGAATCTGGGGGCAGGCAGCCAGGTGCCAGAATCAGAGCTGCTCCAGGAGGAGGTGGGCCAAGGGGCTGATGCTCACCACAGCCCAAGGGGGCCTGGGCAGCAGAAATGGGAGCCCAGTTCCATCATCACCTTCCATGGTGGAAAAGTTCCATTTGTTTGTTCTTGAAAGTGGCATCAGCAAGGTTTAAACTGCGACACATAGGTTCTCAATCCAGTACCACTGTGTATGATCTTGGGCGAGTCACTCCTCCTTCAGTTCTGGCTTAGTGACAGCCATGACAGGAACACACTTTGCACTAAAAACTGGTTGACTTTGGCCCAAGTGCTTCACCTCTGGGCCTCAGTTTTCTCATCTTATAAAATGTGACAAGACCTACCTCGCTTGAATGAGGATTCAAGAGGTATCATGTAAGTGTCCAATAAACACAGCTTTTATTATTTATACATCACTGAAAGTTTGCACAACGGTATGGCATCTGGCTCAAGCCTCCCGAGAGCCTGAGAGGCTGGGTGAGTAGATTTTGTTCTTCTTCCAGGGAGGTGAAATATCTTGCTTCATGTGACATAGTCACTAAGTTCTGTGATTGCACTTGAATCCAAGAAGACCACTCCTTGAAGACAACACACTGAGTCTCCTTGTCCTGCCTCTGCCTCCCTTACCTTCTATAACTGGGACCCTTGACAGTTGCAGTTACAGCATTCCTAAATAGTAATAGCTAATATTCAGGGGCGCCTGGTGGGGGGGGGGCACAGTCAGTTAAGCATCCGACTCTTGGTTTCAGCTCAGGTCATGATCTCGGGATCCTGAGATCGAGCCCCACAATGGGTCCTGGTGTGGAGGCTGCTTGGGATTCTCTCTCTCCCTCTCCCCTCTCCCCTCTCCCTCCCCTCCCCCCACTCTTGCTCATGTGCGCTCTCTCTCAAATAAATAAAATAAATAAATCTTTAAAAAAATAAGAGTTAAGATTTAGAGAGCACCACTCTGTGTCAGGCACCACATGAGAACTTTATAAATACTATCTCACCGATATGTGGGTGGGGTGCGGTGGGGTGGACTGGCAGGAAATGCTCACGTGCCCTATAACATGGGCACTGTTATTTTATCCATTTCAGATGGGGAAACTGAGATTCAGAGAGGTTAATAACTTGCTAGGGTCACAGAGCTAGGAAAAGGCAATGTCAGTATTTGAACCAAAGACCTTGCTCTTAGCCCGGATGCCCTATTTCCTAAAGATTTGGGATCTCTAAAGCAGAGCTGCGGAAGGCTCTGAGGCAGCTCCGTCCCTGCTGTGCCCAGCCCTCCCACTCCCACCCCTGCCCTGCAGAGGCTTGATGTACTTACAAGCATCTGCCCTGGGCAGCAACCCTGGGGTGAGCCTCTTGGAGAGTCCCAAGGCTCTATATTGAGGAAGGGTCCCATCTGGCCTCCCCTCCCCCAGCCGGCTCAGCTGGAGAGACAGGAAGGAGGGGTGGCCTCCTTCCCAGTCAGGCCCCATGTATGGACCCTTGTCATGGCTGACAGCCTTGAATGGCTTTCTTTATTCTCCCTTCTCTCCCCTACTTCCCCTAACTGCCAGCTGTGGCCATTTAATAAAATTAGCTTAATGCTTGTTCCTTCCCTGTGGGGTCTGGAGATTGAAATCCGCGGGTCCCCACAAACCCAATAAAACCCCTGGCAGGTCTGGCTGGAATGAGAGTTTCCTCGGGAAAAGCGATTAGATTAGAAGGCGCTTTCCCCTGCCCCCAGTGCCACCCACAGCCCTCGGTGATTCTTTAATGGTCACATTGGCCTGGAATCACCCAGCCACACACCTGGGGGGCTCCCCACCCCTCCCCAGAGACCACAGGGACTGGTCTGGGACCTCGGCTACAATAAAAAAGCATGTTAATCATTTCTGTAGGGAGTGCCTGGCTGGCTTGTTTGCTTTTGCTTCTGGTGACCAGACGATCCTCATGTCGTTTTGAGAGATGGGCCTAATATCTCCATTTTGCAGATGAGCAAATCATAGTCTGATGAAAATTCGTGACTTGCCCATGGTCATGCAGCAAGTGTGTCGCATAACTAGGACTGGACTGAAGCCAAGGACTTCTTTTTTTTTTTTTTTTTTTCCTTTGCAGGGCACCCGGGGTATCCTGCAGTCACTCAGGCAGCAGGGGAAACTGTTGGGAAAGTGTCTCCCCCGTCAGACAGGGATACCTGAGGGCAAGGACTGTGTCTCCACCATCAGAATGGGAAGCTCCCTGAAGACAAGATCTTTGTGTCCTCCATCAGACTGGGGGTCCTCAAAGACAGTGTTTTGAGTAAGTTGAGGTTACGGTACGTATCTCCACTGAGACCAGGATTGGGGGGTTCCTAGATGCAGAGATTGTGACTCTCCTCTCAGGAGGGTAGATTGAAGGTAGATACTGCTTTTTCTATTAAACTGGGGCATTCTAAGACCAGCCCCTGGGACT
Organism: Neomonachus schauinslandi; assembly: GCF_002201575.2. NCBI lineage: Eukaryota > Metazoa > Chordata > Mammalia > Carnivora > Phocidae > Neomonachus > Neomonachus schauinslandi. Next base: position 42,216,280 of record NC_058417.1, on the reverse strand, counting down.
GGGGGTACCCTGAAGGACAGACTCTATCTCTCCATCTAACTGGGGGGATCTCTGAGAGCAAGAGCTGTGTCTCCCCTCAGACTGGGGGCTCCCTAAAAGCAGGGCATGTGTCTCTCCTCCTCCTCAGTCAAGGGCTTTCTGGCACAAGAACATTCCAGGGGGTAGGGCTGGCTGGGTGGTAGAAAGGAGGCTGGCCAGGCAGAATGGCAGTCCCACTCTGGAGGAAGGAAGGACGAAAGCTCCCCAGACTGCCTCCCCTTTAGAAAGATGTGTGATTAATTAACGAATAATGTCCCTGCCAGGGGGCTCTTAGGATGGAGGTGGTCCTGGAGCTCACCCACACAAGGAACGGTAGGCCATCCTGTGCCCAGGCAGCTGCTAGCCCTAGGGGCTAGAGCTGCCCTGCTTTCTGGGGTCATGGGCACCAGAGGGGACAGCAGGAACCCACCGCTGGGGACTGTCTTAATTGGATGACTTTGCAGGACGGCCAGGCAGGTGCGCTCAGCTCGCCGCTTCAGCTCGCTACAAACACATCTGCCACGGCGAGGTCTGGGGGTTAATTGCCTCCCGTCTCACTCCTGGTAACCGATATTCCATTTACTGCTCGGAGGGGAAGCTGCCCCGAGAATCAATCCCGGACAAGCACCCAGGAGACAGGGGAGCTGCGGAGGCATGGGAGCTGTTTCCCCGGAGGATCTCTGAACGCCAGAGGAGGAGGCAGGAGGCAAAGGCCCAGAGAAAGCAGTCGATTGCTCCAGGCTACTGGGGCCTCCCCTGCGTTCTCTTGACCCGGACAGGACCCCACGGGTCAGGAGAAAATCCCAGGGACCCAGAGGCTGTCCTACCCCAGCTACCTGTGCTATCTCGCCTGCCCTGGTTCCCTCTGCATTTATTTATCCGAGTGTCTCCATAAGCTGTAGCAGGTTAGATGCTGTTAATAAGGTTCTTTTCACAAGCAATGAAGGTATATTTGAAAAGCGGAACTGGAGGTGTGAGCTCCTCACTCCCTTCCAGGTAACAAACCTTAAAATCCTACAAATGAGGTGATAATAAAGTGGAAGCGAAAAGTCTACACATATTGGGAACTGGGAGGAGGTGATAGGGTTACTGAGAGGTGGCAGCTGGGGGCTGGAGGGAAAAAGGGAGGGGGGTTACCCTGCATGCTTTCAACATGCTCACCATTTGTTCCATCCACCAAAACTGAGACTCTAAACCACTGAATGGGTAACTCCCATTACACAGCTGGGAAAACTGAGACCCAGAGAGGGAGCCAAGGTTGCTCAGGTTGGTTCAGAGACAGTAGAACCCAGCTGACATGCAGCAAGTGGAGATGGAAGAAGTGGGTTCAAGTCCTGGCCATGCTTGGCGTTTCAGGAAAAGACACGTGACCTCTCTGAGCCTCAGGTTCTTCATCTATATAACGGGGCCAATCAAAATATCTACTTGGAGGGCTGTTGTGAGGCAGTGCGTAAGAACTTGTTTTGTAAGTTATAAAGCAAAATGCAAATGCATTATTAGTATGACCACCCAAGTCTCCTGAGCCCCGTGATTTAAACATCCTTTGGTTGCACTTCAAAGCCTGGGATGGTCATGATGCTCATCGAAGAAGATAAAGATTCCTGGGGTGTTCTCCCACCCTGGTAACCCCAAAACGAATGTGGGGCACTAGGGAAAGGGTCAGTTTGGTGTACCCAAGATGTGGAGCTGTTGAGAATAGGCACACTGAGTCCTCCCATGTCCAACGTGGACCCCCTCTTCTGTTCTACAGCCTCCAATTTGGGATGAGAGCACAGGGATACCCCGAGACCGTGGTCCACCTGTCTCTACTTGCTCTGCTTGTTTCAACATTACTGAACATCTTCAATGGGTCAGGCCCTAGCTTGTGTGGATTCAGAAATGCCTAAGAAACCATCCAGAGATTCAAGATACCCACAGGGATCAAACAGACACATCCTACACAGTGCTACTGGAGGGGCAGGGAGGTCTCTCAAACTGTCAGGAGGGCTTACTCTGAGGGAGCTCGACTGAGTGGAGGCTTACAGTTTTACTTACATAATGTTTGGAAAGGTTTTACAAACTGCCTATCCCTTCGAAATCTGAGCCCTGCCCCCCCCCCATAGGTGCCCCTTTCCCAAGTTGTTGCTGAAGCTGTCCTCTTGGTGATGGGGTTGGTGGGGATAAAACCCAGGGAGCCGAGCGTTTTCTCTTCTCTTGTCCAAGGACTTGGGAAATAATAGAGCTGGAGGAATGACATATGCCCTCATCTCTGTATCAACCCCTAAGTTATAAGAACAGCTTATGTACTATCCTAAGAATTTTTTTAAAGATTTTATTTATTTATTTGTCAGAGAGAGAGAGCACAAGCAGGGGGAGCAGCAGGCAGAGGGAGAAGCAGGCTCCATGCGGAGCAAGGAGCCCGATGCGAGGCTTGATCCCAGGACGCGGGATCATGACCTGAGCTGCCCAGGTGCCCCTATTCTAAGAATTTTGAATGCATTCATTCATTTAAACCTCACAGTGATCCCACAAGGTAGTTACCATTGTCACACCCATTTTGGGGAGGAGAAAACTGAGGCACAGAGAGGTGAATTAATTCACCCAAGGTCACATGGCTTACCCTCCTGGAACAGCCCTCTTGACTGGCCATTCTCTGGAGTAGGAGAGGGGTTGAATCTTGCTCCCTCCAGCCAGAGCCGTCTCCCCAACCAGCTCACCTGGCACCCCTTTCCCCAATGCTTGCTGCCTGGCCGGCTTGTGCAGGGGCAGGGCTCCTGCCTTTCCCCAGATGGTGAAGGGCAAATTTGAGGGTTCCTTCCCAGGCCCCCAGGGCACAGGCCCCTTTGCTCCCTGAGTGAGGACCCCAGCCTGGACGTGACAGACCTCTCCTGCCTGTCCAGAGCCAAGGATGGGTCCTCTAGGCCCTGGGCTACTTCCACGGCATGCAGAACACCTGCTCATTATTCAAAGCCCAGGTCCCTTGCCCGCTCTTCCATGAAGCTTCCTGAACTCCCCTGGCAGGCATCTGCTGGTCTCCAAGGCCCTACTGAGAGCATCTTCCACATAACAATGGCTGACTCGGGCGCATAACACTGTGCCCACCACACAATAACCACTCTACCACAACAGCAGCTATTCGAACATCTGTGACACTTCTACCTCCTGATGATGGACGCTGTGATGCACTGTCCAGGTCTCCTTCAGGACCAGAAATCCCCGGCTGCTGAGAGTGCTGCCAGCAGGTGGCTCTCAGCTAGCAGCCCCCTTCAGGGATGGCGTCTGCTGATGGGAGCTGCCTTGCCCAGTGTCCCGGCCACTTCTCAGGGCAGCCTGTTTCCAGTGACAGATCCACATGGGGGTTTAAAGGCCTGGTCCCCTGGCAGGGCCCTTACACTCAGGACAACTCTGAAGACTCTCCCCAGCTTCAGAGCTCCCAGCTCAATTTCCCTCTCTGCCCAGTCCTGCCTCCCTTCCTTCTCTTCCATGCGTGTTCGTTCCAAGAGCACACCCCAGTAAACTTCCTGCACACTGATCCCCGCCTCAGAGTCTGCTCCACAGAGTACCCAATCTGTGACACCTACTCCCGATCTCTTCCATTCACTGATTCCTTCAGCCTGTTTTCTTGAGTACCTATTATGTGTCAGGCCTGGCAGCAAAGGCAGGAGATGGAACGTGAAGCTAACTATCCAATGGGTAATCATATCTCCTATCTCCCACCAACCTCTACTGTAAAATCCACAAACTTCTCTGCATCTGGGCCTCTCCTCTCCTCCTTTGTGTCTCCATGGGAGAGCTGTCCCCCTCTTCCAGGGCCTAGTCTGCCACTGTGCTCTGCATCCAAGGCCCTCCCACCAGGATGACCAAATCTGTCCTTGTTTGCCCAAGACTGTCCTGGTTTTCAAACTGAAAGTCTCATATTCCGGTAAACCCCTCAGTCCCAGCTGGGCTAACAGGTGTGGTTGATCACTGTATCTCCCACCTTCTTGGGGACTTCACCTAATTGATAATCACACCTCTCCTTACTCTTCAGCTGCTCACTCAGTATCAGCTCCCTCCCATCATTTAAATCTCTCCTTAAAAATCCTCCCTTGACCCCACCTCTCCATCCAGCCTCTACCTCCTTCCTCTGCTCCCCTTGACAGCCAGATGCCTTAAAAGAGTAGTTACTACTTTCTCACCTCCCACTCTGGCTGTTGTCTCTTTATTGCAACTGCTCCTGCCAAGGCCACCCACAACCTCCTTGTTGATAAACCGAGGGGACACTTTTCCGTCTTCATTGTGCTTGACTTCCGTGCTAGACCAGACCGTGAACGAGGTCTTGGACTTGGTTGAAGGATCTTTTAAAATCGCTCTAGGGCGCCTGGGTGGCTCAGTTGGTTAAGCGTCTGCCTTCAGCTCAGATGATGATCCCGGGGTCCTGGGATCGAGCCCCACATCGGGCTCCCTGCTCCGCGGAGATCCTGCTTCCCCCTCTCCCTCTGCCTACCGCTCCCCCTATTGTGCTCTCTCTCTCTGTCAAATACATTTTCAAAAAAATCTTTAAAAAAAACCCAAATAAATAAAATCACTATATCTGAAGCAGCAAATGCCCTACCTGGGTGCAAGGGATGTGCAGTGAGAAGTGTGCAGGTGAGAGAACGTGCCCCCCCTCCTCTGAGCACCTAGGGTCGGGGATCTTGCCAGTTGCGGATTGTGAGATATCCACAACATATTGGCCGTATCAGCTCAAAAATATCTGCCACCATACAAGGCAAAAATTCTTCACCTAACCCTCACATCTGGGTTCTAGGCCTTGAAATTCTGATTAGGTCAATGCCAGGCTAATCCCCCTTTATCGACATCGGTAGTGTAGGGTCCACGGGTTTTCCATTTGTGTCCACTAAGGTGGGCCTGGCCACGTCCTACCAAAGCTTCTCAGCGTCATGGGCTCCTTTGACTCTCCTGCAAAATTCCTTTTCCTTGGCTTCTGAGATCCAAGGAACAGCTCCTTTTGCTCCAACTTGCATGCCAATTCCTCCTGACCCCCTTTACTGTTCTCATGATAGCCCATATATCACATCGTTTTTAGCACTTGCTTAATTGTCTATTTTCTCCCATAGAGTGCAAGCTCTGTGAAGGTAGGAGGTGGCATTTATCACTCGCCACTCTATCTTCTGGGTCCACCAATAAATACTTATTGGATGAATGAACACAAGAACACCTAGGACCATTTCACCGAATGTCTGCAATGTGCCACACTTACATTATTTCTAATCTTTGTAACAAGCTAAGTGTCCCCTTCCCATTGCCCACAGCTGGGACAGCCTCAGCTCCCTGCCTCACCTCACTTTCTCCAGCTAATTGTCCAAACCAGAAGTGGACCAAGGCAAGACCTGGCTGACAAGGACACAAGAGGAATTTGTTCCCCTGGTGGCTCCTCAACCACACCCTTAACTTCTGTTAAAATGCATACCCCTGGGTGCCTGGGTGGCTCAGATGGTTAAGCGTCTGCCTTCGGCTCAGGTCATGATCCCAGGGTCCTGGGATCGAGTCCCGCATCGGGCTCCCTGCTCGGTGGGGAGCCTGCTTCTCCCTCTGCCTCTCTCTCTGTCTCTTATGAATAAATAAATAAAATCTTAATAAAATAAAATAAAATAAAATGCATACCCCTGTGAGAGGGGAGGGGCCCCTAAGCTGGAATCCATTCTTTAACAGTTATATTTCTCTTGGGTAGTGCAGATGGCAAGAATACCCTAGTTTTCTTGTAGCTTTACAGTGACAGCACCTTTGTGTCATTTTCTCATTTTATTCTCCCCCCAACAACAATGCTATCCCACTGTACAGCAGGCGAGGGAGGTCCAGGAAGGTGAATGAAGAGTTTGAGTCAAATCAACCAGGTATTAAATAGTGACTCCACTATCTTGATGTCAGGTCCAGGGAAGTTTGCCTCTTGCCCTCTTGCATGCCTGTTCATTGTCCCAGTGTGGGGACAGATCAGGTGAATGAAACTGGTGAGCAACGGGCTTCCTGGCAGCCACCACCCGTTTCCTCCTGATCAGATTCATACAAAGCTATCCCCTTACAAATGCTGGGGGTTTGGAGGGCTTTCACATCCATGCTGTGTTAAGTGAGTGGGAAGGGCAGGATATTTACCCTATTTTATGGATGAGGAAACTGAGGGCAGCAGTGGCTTCCGCAGTCTCAGCATTGATTGGTGATTCAGCCACTAGTGACTGGAATCAGGCTTCCTGATTTCAGTGCAGGGCTCTCTGTTGACCTCCACAACCTCCAGCGTTGAGGATCAGTATGAGGTTGGCCCACCAGAATCCATGCAGCGAGCGGTTATGAAGGATGGAGGCCGAGCCTCGTATTCAACAATCAGTCCAGGATATTCCTGACACCGCTGAAAGGGTGGAATTGCCATTCTCTGTCTCCGCCGGCTTTTCCACACCAAGGTTGTTCTCAAAGTTCATTCTTGAGATGGTCGCGGAGCGAAAAGAGCCCCTGGACAACGGCTAAAAAGTCCCTCTTGAATCAGTAGATGCCGTCTTAGCCCACAGAAAAAGATCTGAAAATGTATTTGATATCTGGTTGCTGCAGCTGGTGATGAGCCCAGCCCCAGGTACGACAGGGTGGGCCGCGCTTTCCGGGTACCCCAGCCCCCTACAGGTTTCTGCGGGTCTGGTGCAGGCCAGCCCCGGAGACAGTCTCAAAACCAGCAAACGGGGAGGGGAAGTGCGCAGGCGCACAGTTGACTGCACCCGCCCCCTCGGAGCTGTACTTGGTTACTTAGGAAACAGCCAATCAGCGATCCGGACGGGGACCAATGGGAAGCGCGGATGAGCCGACCCGGCTAATTTGAACGCGCGGCGCGGGGCCCAGGTTGGCGCGGGTGGGGAGGAGGGTGTGGGGCGCGCTTTCGGGTGGTCTGGGGCTCCGGACTGCGGCGGAGGGACCCGGCTGCGAGCGGCGACAGCAGCGGCGGGGAACCGACGAAGGGTAAGCTCTGGCCCACGGCGGAGTCTGCCCCGCGGGCTCCAGCGCTCAGGTGGATCCCGCCGCCCAGGGCGGAAGCAGCTTTTGTGCCAGACGCAAAGGTGCAGCGTGGAGACCGAGCCGGTTCTGGGTGGTTCCCTCTGAACAGGACGGGGGGCGGTGCGGGGAGCAGGGCTCTTCCTTCCACATCTGCATGGAGATCGGGATCCCTCTGCTCATTTGTACCGGACCTGGACTGAGTCCACACAACCGCACGGGGTCCGGCCCTCTGTGCACCCGCTCTGTGGAAGGTCCTCCTCCTCGCTAGAACTGGAGACCTGGGACCCCTGCACATCTGTGTGGAGTAGCTAAGACCCTCTCCGCACATCCACACGGAAGAACTGATTGCAGAGCTGTGCCAGCGGCCGAAACTTAGTTATTGGGGCACTCAGTAAATATTTGATTGAATAAAGGAAGGAATGGAAAGACTATCCGTATGACAGAAAACCATGCCTTGTGCTACTGCTCCTAGGATGCCTCTCCTCTTAGCTTTGGCACTTTTGGCCCTTTAAGATAGAACAGAACAGGGGCGCCTGGGTGGCTCAGTCGTTAAGCGTCTGCCTTCGGCTCAGGTCATGATCCCAGGGTCCTGGGATCGAGCCCCGCATCGGGCTCCCTGCTCGGCAGGAGGCCTGCTTCTCCCTCTCCCACTCCCCCTGCTTGTGTTCCCTCTCTCGCTGTGTCTCTCTCTGTCAAACAAATAAAATCTTTAAAAAAAAAAAGATAGAACAGAACAACAGAATACATGTGTAGGAAATTTTTAAAAAGGAGTTCGAAGAAACTAATGAAATAGAATTTTACTATGTAATAGAATTAACTTAACCAAAAGCTGTATCTTGGAAAAGACTAGTAAAAGAAGCCAAACCTCTGGCAATATTGATTATGATATAAGGAAAAGAAACAGAATGATCTTAGGAATGACAATAGGGGCATAACTTAAGTTACTTGGAGATTAAAGAGAAAGAGGGACTTCAGTGGAACACCCTTTTGACAATGCTTTTGGACAATTTTCTAGAAAAAAAAAAACCACAGGAAACTGACTCAAGAAGTTATGGAAATTTTGAACACACCTAGGACCATTGAGGAATTGAATTCATTTAAAATCTCCCCATTAAACAAAACAAAAAACCACACATGAAACTCCACCAGAAGTTTATAAGCAATTGGAAGAAATTATTCTAATCTTACACAAACTCTCCCTTAAAAAAAGAGAAAACAATTCCAGTCTATTTTGTGATACCAATAATCAGACAAAGAAAGTTACCAGCCAGTCTTCCTTTATAAATGTAGTTGTGAAAACCTCAAATAAAATATTAGCAATCAGAAGCTAGCAATATATATATAAAAAAATATATCATGACCTTTTATCTCAGGAATATGAAAATGGCTTAAGATTAGAAAATCTAATACAATTTACAGATTAAAGGAGAAAACATATCCCATTAGGCGCAGAAATAGAATTCAATAAAATTCGGTACCCATCCATGAATTTTTAAAAATTTGGTAAACTAGGGGCACCTGGGTGGCTCAGTTGGTTGAATGTCTGGCTCTTGATTTCAGCTCAGGTCATGATCTCAGGGTCATGAGATCGATCCCCGCCTCAGGCTCCAAGTGGAGTCTGCTTGAGATTCTTTCCCTCTGGCCCTGCTCACTCACGCTCTCTCTCTCTCTCAAAATAAATAAATAAAATCTTCAAGGAGTGTCTGGGTGGCTCAGTTGGTCAAGCGTCTGCCTTCAGCTCAGGTCATGATCGCAGGGTCCTGGAATGGAGCTCTGTGTCGGGCCCCCTGCTCAGCAAGGAGCCACCTTCTCCCTCTCCCTCTGCCGCTCCCCCTGCTTGTGCTCACTCACTCTTTCTCTCAAATAAATAAATAAATAAAATCTTAAAAAATTTTTTTTTGGTAAACTAGAAACAGAGGTAAATTTCCTTAAACCAACAGAAAGTGAAATAACAGGAGCATCCCCTATGCAATTAGGAAAAAGATAAGATTGTTTACTATTGTTGCCGCCATTCAAGGTTGTACTGGAGGTCCTAGCTAGAAGCATAAGACAGGAGAAAGAAATACAAATAAAGTTAGAAAGAAATAAACAAAATTATCATCAGTTACAGCCTTATGATTGTCTATTTAAAAAGCAAAAGAATACAGCTCCTTCCTCAGAACGACGCCCGTAGAAAGAACCAGTGGTCTTTGGATAGTGCCCTGTGGGTGCTAAAGTAAGGGGAGGTAGGAATTGCAAAAGCCAGGCTACAGGGCAGAATAGCCTAGGATGACTGATGAGTAATGTCTCTGGTGACAGTCAGAACAAGGTCAGGTTCTGGCCTTGCTACTTACCATCCCTGTGACAAGTTCCTTCCTGAGCCTCAGTTTCCCTTGTACAGTAGGATTGTAACAATTGTATCAGCAACTACAGAATGAGATTGTTGTAGAAGTTAAATGACACCATTTGTAAAGCAGTTAGCATAGTGCCTGATGCATAGTTATGTGCTCAATAAATGGTAGCTATAATAGTAATTATTTTTAAACTTTTGGATTCAGACCCTGCTCTTCTCTGGCTTTTATTCATTCCTAGGACAAACACCATACAGCATCTACTGTGTGCTGGATCTGGTGCCTAGTTATCTGGGGTGCACAGACTACATCAGAAGGGGGTCCTGCTCTCTTGAAGCTTGAGGACAAGAAACACACATGTGAGAGATGTAAGGGAGTGAGGAAGGGGGCTGCAGCAACCCCTATGAAAACAGAACATCCACCTTCACCTTCCCAGCTCCCAATGTCTGCAGGCAGATCCCAAGTCCTCAGAAATTCTCCAGGGGCTTCTAGGGAGGTGGGGCTTGTTCAGCCTGTCCCTAAGAGAGTGGGCAGAGGAGCCTACCCCGAAAACAACTGAATCGCGGCTTCCCAGCCCCAGCTCAGCAGCGAACTAGCCTCTGGGTTTTAATGAGCTGCCCTGGGTTAGAAACAGGACGTTACTGTGGCTGGCTCAGACCCTGAAGATCTTATTAAAGAATCATCTCCCTTGTACTTTGGGCTGAAATGCTCTTTCCAACCGGGGATCAAAGCAAACTTGACAAACGTTCTCTCATTAATCTCCCCATCCCCCTGGGGTGGGAGCAGATCCGTAGCTGTTCTCTCTGGCTCTCAAAGCGGGGAAGCTGAGGTGACATTGACGTGGTGTGGCTGGTGGAAAGAGCTCCTCACTGGTCAGATGCAGAGCCGACACCAGGACCCAGGCGTCCCAGCTGCAGCCCTGCCAAGTGTCACCCTACCCACCCACCCCCACCCTGTGCCCCCAGCGCAGTCTCAGGAAGAAGGAAAACATCTCATTAGGCAAACAGTCTGCCTCACTGGCCCTCAGGAGGCGGAGAGGAGAGGACTGTAAAGGTTATGCGCACTCCGTTGCCAGTGCCCTTTTTAATTTCCTGCTTAGAATGTTAGGCTGCTCTGTGGCTCCTCCTCAGCTCAAACCCTCCCCGTGGGGAGCTTGGCACTGCCATTAAGCCAGACAGCGTAGACCTAGATGGTGGGGCCAGGCACCAGCCTCCGCCCTCACTTCTCTGGGTACAAGAGTGGGGCTCCCTGGGGGCAGGAATGCAAAGATGGGAGACAGGAACTCTCTCCAGGTGTTGAAAATTAGGTACAGTCCATATATCTGAAAGTGTTTGCAGAATACGTAATGCCAGTTACATAAAAGGGATTATAATTATTATACAAACATATGGGAATATTACAACAATGTGATCATGAGGACGTAATATATAATATCATTATAAGGCAGAGTAGAGCAGGTTCTGCAGTCAGACTGCCTGGATTGGAACCAAGCTCCATCACTTACTAGCCCTGGGATCTTGGGAAAGTTGCTTACCCCTCTCTGTCTCAATTTTCTCGTTGAAAAATGAGTCTAATAATAGTATCTGTCTTGTGGGATTGCGATGGAGCTGAAAAGGAGATGGTACGCATAAGGTGCTTAAAACAGCCCCTGCCATAGAGAGCACTTAGCTCTTCTCTTTATTATGGCAATCCGATGGCTGGGACAGGGAAAGAAATACGCAATGTAACAAGATGATTATTGGTTGATATCTTTCCCTTATTCTGCTTGAGGAAGAAATTAAGACGTGTGGGGGTAGGGGACAAGAGTTTCAAATCAGCTCAATTCTGCCTCATTCTCCAAGGAAAACACGAGTTACTTACTGGAGTATTAGGGAGAAATCTCACTTTTCTTTGCTGAATGACCTGGGTCCTATCAGTGGGACCTAATCTTTCCCGGGAAAACATTCATCTATTCATATCCCTCAGAAACAGCCCCTGTTCCTTAGCGCTGTTAATATATCCCAAGAGTTGGGCTGAACTTTTCCAGGATAGCCATGACTCCTGCATTCCAGAAATTCCATCTCTACCCTTGGTAGGCTGGCTTGAAAGAGAAATGAAAAAAGCAGGGAGAGAGGTGTGAGGGAGATACAAGAGGGAATAGATAAATGTTTGGAAATATTACCAGGTCAACATTAGGAAATCTGTCTATGTCACCCCCTGTATTAACAGATTAAAGGATGGAGCACCTGGCTGGCTCAGCCGGTGGAGCATGGGACTCTTGATCTCAGGGTCGAGAGTTTGAGCCCCACATTGGGGATAGAGCCTACAAAAAAAAAAAAAGAAAAACACCCCCCCCCAAAAACAGATTAAAGGAGAAGCACTGTTATCATCTCAGCCCGTGCCAAAAAAGCATTTGATACAATTTAATGCCCATTCCTAATGGGCAGTGGAGGGTAGGGAACTAAATAAAGAAGAGCTAAAAATAGAAAGTAACTGTCATTATTTGCAAACTACATCATCATTTAATTGAAAAACCTAAGCGAATCAATGACAATCTATTAGATCAGTTATGTGGCCAGATACAAGATCTGCATCCAGAAAGCAGTTGCTTTCCTATATTCTGGCAAATAAAAAAATGAATTAGAAAATGTAATTTTACTTATTTTTTATTTTTATTTTTTAAAGATTTTCTTTTTTTTAAGATTTATTTATTTTATTTTGAGAGAGAGCATGTGTGTGTGTGTGTGAGAGAGAGCAGGGGGAGGGGCAGAGGGAGAGGAGAATCCCAAGCAGACATGCTGCTAAGCAGGGAGCCTGACACAGGGCTCAACCCTGAGATCACAGCCTGAGCCAAAGTCAAGAGTCAGACACTCAACCAACTGAGCCACCCAGGCGCCCCATTAAAGATTTAAATTTTAAGTAATCTCTACAGCCAGTGTGGGGCTCGAACCCACAGCCCTGAGATTAAGGGTCGCACGTTCCACTGACTGAGCCAGCCAGGCTCCCCTGAAAATGCAATTTTAACAAAGGGCCTATTCACAATATAATAAAGACTAGACAATAACCAGTAATAAACCTATCAAGAAATAGACAAAACTCATGTGAGGAAAGCTATGAAATTTTACTAAGGATTATAAAGTGAATAATGAAAAGAGATACAATGTTCCTAGATAGAAAGGCTTGATATTGTAAAGATGTCAGTTGTCCTCATATTAATTTATAAATTCAAAATAATCCTAATTAAAATCTTAAGCAGGTTTTTTTCACAGAATTCTGTAAGCTGATTCCAAAATCATATGCAAGACCAGATGTCCAAGAACAGTCAAGAAAAAGAACAAGGTGATGTGTAATAGAACTACAGCAAGTTCCTGCAAAAGGAACATATCAGTAGAGAAGAATGGAGCGCCCAGAAATAAATTCATGTTCATATGAGAATTTAGTTTTGTTAAATGTGCCATTTGAAACGGGTAGAGAAAGAATGCATTTTAATAAAAGATAAAATCGATGGGGTGCCTGGGTGGCTCAGTCGGTTAAGCGGCTGCCTTCAGCTCAGGTCATGATCCCAGGGTCCTGGGATCAAGCCCCGCATCAGGCTCCCTGCTCAGTGGGGAGCCTGCTTCTCCCTCTCCCTCTGCCTGCTGCTCTGCCTACTTGTGCTCTCGATCTCTCTGTCAAATAAATAAAATCTTTAAAAAAATAAATAAAATAAATGATATAACTGCTTATCATTTGGAAAGTAAAGATATTTAGAAACCTCATTCATAAAAAAATGAATGCCATCTGGATAAAGACCTAAATGTAAGAAAGAAAAAGTGTCAGACAGAAATATAAGAAAATTACCTTGGGGAAGGAATGTCTTCTTAAATATGACATAAGAACCATAAAAGAGAAGGTTGACACATTTGGCCCTTTAAAAATGGAAAACTTCAGTATGGCCAGGGTAGGATTTTTTCCCAAGAATGCATGGTTGGTTTGATGCCAAAAATAATATCAAAAAGTTTACCACGTCAACAAAATAAAGGAGAAAAAAAAAAAAAACCCACATAAACATGCTGAAACATGCTGAAAGCTCATTAAATAAAATTCTAGACATTCCTGATAACAAGTCTAAGTTAAATAAGAGTGGAGGACATTCCTATGATGATAATTAACTATTTGTCCAAAATTAATTTCTAATTAGTGAAGCACTAACGCCAGTTCCTTTAAGATCAAGAGCAAGACAGGATGCCCGTTATCATTATTCAACATTGTTTTGGAAGTTCTAGGGAGTGCAATACATAAGAAATAAAACAGTTGGTATAACCATGGAGAAGAAAAGGTAAAAAAAGAAGGGTTTTTTTTTTTTCCCCCTGATATATAATTGTGTACTCAGAAAACCCAATAAGCTTTAATAAAAAAACAATTGGAATTAATCAGGAAGTTTAAGGGTGGTGGGTCGAAGGCAAATGTATAATTATCAATTGTGTTTCTCCATACTAGCAATCAGTATGGAAATGGGGAAAGGTGCTCCGTTCATAAGAGCAATTAAACTACTTGGAAATTATATTAAAAAGACAATTACAGAACCTATCTAAAGAGATGAAAAACTATAAAATCTTAGGAGGCGCCTGGGTGGCTCCGTCCTTAAGCATCTGCCTTTGGCTCAGGTCATGATTCCAGGTCCTGGGATCGAGCCCCACATCGGGCTCCCTGCTCGGCGGGAAGCCTGCTTCTCTCTCTCCCACTCCCCCTGCTTGTGTTCCCTCTCTCTCTGTCTCTCTCTGTCAAATAAATAAATAAAATCTTAAAAAAAACCTATAAAATCTTAGGGACATAAGAAATATCTAGGGCGCCTAGGTGGCTCAGTTGGTTAAGCAACTGCCTTCGGCTCAGGTCATGATCCTGGAGTCCCTGGATCAAGTCCCGCATCGGGCTTCCTGCTCGGCAGGGAGTCTGCTTCTCCCTCTGACCCTCCCCCCTCTCATGTGCTCTCTCTCATTCTCTCTCTCTCAAATAAATAAATAAAATCTTTAAAAAAAAAAAGATATCTAAATAAATAAAAGGCGAATAGACATGTTCTAGCATGAAGTTTTCTTTATTTTTTTCTTTAAGATTTTATTCATTTATTTGACAGAGAGAGACACAGCGAGAGAGGGAACACAAGCAGGGGGAGTGGGGGAGGGAGAAGCAGGCTTCCCGTGGAGCAGGGAGCCCAACGCGGGGTTCGATCCCAAGATCCTGGGATCATGACCTGAGCCGAAGGCAGACACTTAACGATTGAGCCACCCAGGCGCCCCAAAGAATGATTTATTTATTTTGGCGGGGAGGGGCAGAGGGAGAGGGAGAGAGAATCCCAAGCAGACTTCCCACTGAGTGTGGAGCCTGACATGGGGCTCAATCCCATGACCCTAAAATCATGACCCGAGCCAACATCAAGAGTCGGCTGCCTAACCGACTGAGGCACCTAGGTGCCCTGCGTGAAAAGTTTTAATATAAAATAAATATGTAAACAATACTATTCTGCTTGTAATTCCAATAGGGTGGGAGGGGGTGGTGTTCTGGGTTGGGGATAGAATTGATAACATTTTCTTAAAGGCAAGTAGAACAATAAATGCCTGAAAATAGTTAAGAAAATTATGAGAAAGAGGGGCACCTGGGTGGCTCAGTCATTAAGCGTCTGACTTCGGCTCAGGTCGTGATCCCAGGGTCCTGGGATTGAGCCCCGCATCGGGCTCCCTGCTCTGCGGGAAGCCTGCTTCTCCCTCTCCCTTTCCCCCTGCTTGTGCTCCCTCTCTCGCTGTGTCTCTCTCTGTCAAATAAATAAATAAAATCTTACAAAAAGAAAAAATCATGAGAAAGAAAGACTAACGGTAGTGGTTGGGAGGGGAGGCAGTTCTTGTCTCACTGGATAAGAAGCATACTGTCAAGGACTGGAACAGAAAGAGTGTGGCACAGGAGTAGACAGATCAGTGGAACATAATAGCCCAGCCATTCGCCTCTGGAAAAATTCAAGTCATCTGGATATGACAAAGGTGGCATTTCGAGTGAGAAAGAGATTTATTAATAATATTCTTATTCTCTTGAGGTATCACATGGAGATTGGCTGTTGGGGAGGGAGTGGGAGAAGGTTCTTGAACGCTAGGTAGGCTGAGGGCGCACCTCATCAGGGCTGGGGTCAGATCGGTCCTCCTCTCTGTTGTGTGTCCCCCAGGTGTCGCCATGGTGACGCTGGTGGAGGACAGCAAGGTGCGGGTGGTGGTGCGGGTCCGGCCCCCCACCCCGCGGGAGCTGGAGAGTCAGCGGCGGCCTGTGGTTCAGGTGGTGGATGAGCGGGTGCTGGTGTTTGATCCTGAGGAGCCCGACAGGGGCTTCCTTGGCCTGAAGTGGGGCAGCACCCATGATGGCCCCAAGAAGAAGGGCAAAGACCTGACGTTTGCCTTTGACCGGGTCTTTGGTGAGGCGGCCACCCAGCAGGACGTGTTCCAGCACACCACCCACAGCGTTCTGGACAGCTTCCTCCAGGGCTACAACTGCTCAGGTGAGAGCCGGGGCAGGGAGGAGGCAAAGCCCCGCTGGGAGCGGCCCTGCCTCCCTGCTTCCCTCTGAGGGCTTCATGCGTCAGGTCACCGTGCCCTCCTTCCCCTCAGCTGGGCACTTGCTGATGAGGGTGCTGGCCCTTTCGTTCTCCCGTGTATGACACACCCTCCTGGGCTCTAGAAGCGGATCACACAGATGTGGTTCCTGTCCTCCTGATGCTTGTATTCTAGAGGGGGAGAAGATACTAATCACAAATCACCCCCACAAATGTGTGACTGTAAACTGAGGTCAGTGATATGAGGGACAGAAC
Source organism: Neomonachus schauinslandi (assembly GCF_002201575.2). Taxonomy (NCBI): domain Eukaryota; kingdom Metazoa; phylum Chordata; class Mammalia; order Carnivora; family Phocidae; genus Neomonachus; species Neomonachus schauinslandi. Next base: position 42,200,134 of record NC_058417.1, on the reverse strand, counting down.
GGCAGGCCTTCGTCAGAGGAAGCTGCCTAGCCTGGAGAAGGCTCCCCCGGAATCCACAGGTCCACGGGGAGCCAGGCCAGAGGCACGGGGCACTGCAAAGCTGCAGTGTGAACGCGGCGGGATGCGAGTGGGTAGGAGCCGTGGAACTGCACACAGGAGGGCAAAGGAAGGGGCTTGGGGAGAAGGGGGGCTGGGCTGGGTGGCACGGGGGACCCCTAGGGAAGGTGGATCCGGCCCTGCCGCCACCCTCCCCCGACTCTGTCCTCCACAGTGTTTGCCTATGGGGCCACGGGGGCTGGGAAGACACACACCATGCTGGGAAGAGAGGGGGACCCCGGCATCATGTACCTGACGACCATGGAACTCTACAGGCGGCTTGAGGCCCACCAGGAGGAGAAGCGGTTCGAGGTGCTCATCAGCTACCAGGAGGTAGGGCTGGTCCCTCCCAGGCGTGGGCGGCCCCACTCCTCATTCTCAGCACCCCTGAAGATGCGGGGAGGAGAGGAGAGCGGGCAGAGAGGGTGGGAGGAAGTAGGCGGATGGGCCCGCTGAGAGCCCAGGGGCCCAGATGAGGCTCTGAGAGAGCCTGCGTTGGGACCAAGCCTGCCTGTCCCGCTCTCACCGCATACCATTGTCCTGCAGAGGGCCACCCCTGGCACGGCGTCCTGCCATGCTTCCCTGTCTGCACCTCAGCCCTCGCCCAGCCTCTTGCCTCCTTTCTCCTCAGGTGTACAATGAGCAGATCCACGACCTCCTGGAGCCCAAGGGGCCCCTTGCCATCCGGGAGGACCCCGACAAGGGTGTGGTGGTGCAAGGACTCTCCTTCCACCAGGTGAGAGATTGGGCCCGGGTGGCAGGAGCAGCGTTGGTTCCCAGGGTTCTCTCACCAGGCAGTTTGGGGGTGCCCTGGACCCAGGGGTGGTTCTGAAGAGCAGCTCTTCTGGTTGGGGGAAAAGCCCTGGCTGGGGAGACCACAGCGCCCTGCCTGGGCATCTCCTCTGCAGCCCACCTCAGCTGAGCAGCTGCTGGAGCTGCTGACCAGGGGGAACCGCAACCGCACGCAGCACCCGACCGACGCCAACGCAACTTCGTCCCGCTCCCACGCCATCTTCCAGGTGAGAGCAGTCGCAGGTCGGAGCCTGAAGCTGGGGCTCCTGATGCCCGGCACCCCCTCACCCCTGCTGTCTGCCCCCCAGATCTTCGTGAAGCAGCAGGACCGGGTTCCAGGCCTGACTCAGGCCCTTCGAGTGGCCAAGATGAGCCTGATTGACCTGGCCGGTTCGGAGCGGGCCTCCAGCACCCATGCAAAGGGGGAGCGGCTGCGGGAGGGTGCCAACATCAACCGTTCCCTGCTGGCCCTCATCAATGTCCTCAATGCCCTGGCCGACGCGAAGGTAAAACTGCACAGACCCAGGGACCTGCCCAGGACAGCAACTGAGTGCCCGAAGCCTGCGGTCCTTCCCTCCAGCCCTGGGCTAACGGCTGCCGGGTCTCAGCCTGGATCTGTCTGGTCCAGCCACCTCCCCCCATGCCCTCTTGCTGTCGCCCCAGGGCCGCAAGACTCACGTGCCCTACCGGGACAGCAAGCTGACCCGTCTGCTCAAGGACTCCATTGGGGGCAACTGCCACACGGTCATGATCGCTACCGTCAGCCCCTCCAGTCTGACCTACGAGGACACCTACAACACCCTCAAGTATGCCGACCGCGCCAAGGAGATCAAGCTTGCGGTGTGTGCCGGCCAGAAATGGCCAACCTGGTGTGGGGGACAGGAGAAGGAAGGGACAGGACCCACACAGCATCCTCCGATACCTGGAGCAAGCATTCCCCCAAGGCAGAGGGAAGAAGTTCCCTAGCCTCCGTCATCAGGGAAATTCTTTATGATAGAAGCGACGCAGTCCCCATCCTTGGGAAGACTCCAGCTCGGGCGGGGAGAGGCAGGACAGTCTCCAGACTTGACAAAAAGAGTAAGATACCATAGCAGTGGGCTGCCTGGGGCAGAATCGTCTCAAGAGGGTGACAACAGAAGGGGGTGGCCAAGCGCTGGCTGGTGAGAGTTGCCCTGGTCTAGGGAGGGTGTATTGGTCAGGGAGTCAGGGGTCTTGGGTTCAAAAGCATCCTTCTGCCTCTTGCTGTGGTGTCAGGCAAGCCACTCACTGCCCTTCCCCAGTCTGTTCCCCCTCGGGAGGGTGAGTCTAGGGAATGTGAGGGAAGTGCCCCACACGGTGCCTGGCGATTGGAAGTGGTTGCCAAAAGCCGCTGTGAATGAACCCACGAAACTCTCCCCTGTGCCGCCATCTCAGCTTAAGAGCAACGTGATCAGCCTGGACTGTCACATCAGCCAGTATGCCACCATCTGTCAGCAGCTGCAGGCTGAGGTGAGGAGCCCGCCTGGAGAGCTTGACCGGGAGGCAGGGCACCCGGCTCAGGGACAGGAGAGCCGGAGACGAGCCGTGGGGCGCGGCCAGGGCTCTGCACCCACCTGGGGCTCTGAGGGGCTGCGTTGCTTTGATTGCAGGTGGCCACCCTGAGGGAGAAGCTCCAAGTATATGAGGCGAGAGCCGGGGCCCCACCGCAGGACCTCCTGAAATCCCCCAAATCGGGCCCTTCCCAGCAACTGTGAGCCCTTCAGCCATTCTTGCCCCTTCAGCTCAGCAGGGAAAGCCCCCCTTCTCCAGCTCTGTGCTGCCACCCGGGGTCCGGGCTTCCCGGCCCGTGTCCAGCACACTGATTGTCACTCTCGGTGACACTAGGTGACAAGACACTGATTGTCACTGCTAGTTGCTCTCATGTGACACAGTGCATTCTAGACAGTAACATCAAAGTAGAAAAAAATCCTCCATGTCAGATGAGGACGTGGCACCCCCAGCCCACGTAAGCAGCATATACTACTTAAAGGAAGGTGTAGTTAAGGGGGAGGCAGCACTGTTTCCTAAACCAGGAAATCACCAACTCCTCCCACCCTCTGCTACTGCCCCCTTGTTACCCAAGCTGGGCCCTATACCACCTCGTGCCACAGAGACCCTGCCCCTCCCTGCTTTCCCACCTCTCAACCCCCCTCCTGCCCCCCCTAGGCTTCCCAGCTGCCCCTCACCATCTCGCCTTTCCAGCCAGCCCTGCACCCCAGAGCTGCACCCAGGGTCCGCCGTCCTTCAAGAGGAGAGCCTGGGGCTAGAGACCCAGGTAGGGAGGGTCGTGGAAGGGAACTCTCCAGAGCAGGAGCTGCCCCAAGAAGATACGGACAAAGGCCCGGTGGAGGAGGAGGTAGGACTTGAAGGTGGTAGAATGTTGGAGGCAACGGCCCTCCCCAACTCGTAGACTCCCTTCAGTTCTGGGTTCCCTACCTGGATGTCTTGCATCTTAGTCATTAGGGGGCTTTCAGATCCTGTGCAGGAAGGGGAACTCTGTGTCTGCAGTGAGGGGCAAACCTGTTACCAGAAGGAAAGCGGGGAGGAGGGTGGGGCCTGGGAAAGAGATTCTCAACTAGGACCCAGTCAGTCCAAGAGCCATCATTCCCACTCTTGGAGGAGGAAAAGATTTTAAGATCTGCTTATGTAGGGGAGGGTGGTCATCCTGGGCCCTCTAACTGTGACTTCCTTCCTCCTTAGGTTCCAATCCAGGTACCAGAGCAGACCCTCAGACACTCACTGCCAAGGTCCCCTGGCCTGAGCCTGCAGCCCAAGCCAGATGTGGGCTACCTCTCACCACAGAACTTGGACAGGGACCATTCTAAGCAGTAGGTGTCTTCTTCTCTGGGGTTCCAGGTGGGAGGTGATGGGTTCCATCCTCCTGGGGTAGGAGCTGGTGTTAAGTACATCGAAAAAGCTCTGGTTCTGCCCTAGTTAAGAGCTGCGTCTTCTTTTCCTCAACATCGTCCCTTATCTGCTTTCAATGAACTGGAGATTATCACCTACTCTGTCTACTTCCTGTCCTTTCTATTCTTCCACATAACTGGCAAGCAAAACACCCAATTCCATCCCAAATCTGGCTCGCAAGCCCCGAGTTAGCACGGGGCTGCCCAGGCTAGCGCTTTGCCTCCCGGTCTGGGGGCTGAGCTGCCTGTCCTCTGCAGGGAGGAACCAAGCAGCCAAGAGAAGTTGGGTGGCAGGCTGAGGAAGGTACCGCCCTCCCAAGCCAGGTATTTATCATGTGTCTTCACCAACAGATTATGGCCATTTCTTCTCAGAAGTAAATACAGACCACCACCCAAAGCCAAAGAGAAATGGATTCTGGATCCTTCTTTCTGTGCTTAATAGAGAGGTGCTGCTAGTATGTTTTCCCTTGGCCCCTAGAACATAAATCCCCTGCCACTTAGCTTTGCTGCTGCCGGGCCCACTCTTGCCTCCCCAGCACGCTTCACACTAGGCAGTATATTTAAAGCTTCCGGACAGAAGGGCCTGTTTAATTTTATTTCTTGTTGGGGAGTGTGTCTGTTCCCGACTCAGCAAAAATGTTGCAGCCTGAATAATCAGCAGCTCATTATCTGTCTCCTGCTGCTGACTCCCCGGGGCCCTGGAGTGGCAGGGATGCACTGGCGGGATGTCCCCTTGGCCCCAGGGCTCCCACCGATGAGTCAGGGTCTCTGTGCCCTGGTGTCCCCCCCATTGTGAGGACAGAGGACACCAGGGTTCTCGTTCCCGCTTTGCCTCTGGTTTTGTGGTCCCTGACAAGGTGCTTCAGTCTTAGCCATGATTTGGGGATTATAGTCTTCATTCTCCCTACTTCTTAGAGCTAATAATAGATACTAATAAAATGTGACAGAAGACCCCATGTATCAGAGGCTGCAGAACATGCTAGATCATCTCCATACTTGGAGACACCCTAACAATCAGATAATGGAAAATCATTTCTCTTTGGCTTTAGACTTCAGAATCTTTAGACCACTGGGGCACTGAGTGGATCTTAGATTTTCCAGTTCAGTGGATTTTTCAGAATTTTTTTAGCTACAAAGTCCTTTCTTCAAATGGAATCTTCTGCTGAAGTTTAATATGTAGAACAGATAAAGCAGAGCAACTCCATTTTCAATGTCCTCTGATGGGTTTCTTGAAACCTAATTTGGAAACCCCTGGTATAGACCCGCTCCCCATTCGCCAGATTGGGTCCTGAGGTGTTCGCCCAGGGCCACATGGCCAGAGGGACAGGGCGAGGCCTGGGTCACCCGACATCCAGGCCAGTGCCTTTCTCCCTAGACACCTACTTCTCTCAGTGGTCTGATCTTCTTATAATGTGCAGCTCAGGCAGACATCGAATGAGTTTCTGCTATGTCCTTTTTAATTTATATCCTGCCTTCTTTCAGAGAGGCCTGGAGGCTGCTTTATAAAATAAGTTTGGATTCCCTGAGCACACACTGAAGGCAGAGGAGGGGGCTCAGGGATGTCCAGGCAGGTAGCGCTACCTGAGGATAAATTATTGGCCATGAATAATCCCCACCAAGATAATTGTGTTCATTTTTTTATCATAGGTGTGCCTCACAGGAAGGAAATTTGCTTTATTAGAATCTAAATTTATACCATCAATAATCGCATTACCCTCATAATTCCCTTTAAATAGCCCCTCGGTGCATGTGAAGTGTGCATTGATTCACACGGGCTCTTTCGGGATCCCAACCGCTAAGTAGGGAGTGCAGACTGCGTGCGATTTTGAGGGGCCTCTCAGAACCAGGACCGACACGGCCTATCTCATTCCATCTCCTCTTGCCCTCGCAAGGTCGATGTTTTCATTTTACAGAAAATAATTAATCTTACAGTGCCTCTTATGTGTCAGGTACTCTTTAAACACCGTATATATCAAATAATTCATTTCATCTTCCCACAACCCTAAGACGTTTGGTTTCCCATTGGTTTTCCCCATTTTAAGGATGTGGAGACTGAGGTTAAGGAGTGCTTCCAAGATCACACAGCGGGAAGTGTCGGAGCCTGGATTTGAGCCGGCAGGCTGACTTGAGCCTAGCTCTTCCCTGCTCCTACCTTTCATTGCCCCTTGGGTCAACGAACTTACTCAAGATCACAGTGCCAGTGATTGGCAGGGCTGAGAGGAGACGCAGACCTTCTGGTCCGAGGCCATTTAGTGCCCTTTCTGTACTTCCCAGGTCCCTCTCTTTGTTGGGGGGCATATTTAGGGACGAAGCCCCCCCCCCCCACCTTACTTGTGGCCGTCTCTGCCGGCCTTGGGCTTCAGCAGGGGCCTGGCAGAGCAGGAACCACAGTTGGGAGGGCGGAGTGAGGCATGGCAGGAGGGAGCTGGGGGGCCCGCCCTTGCGTGCTCCTCACCGCACCTGGAGCAGTGGGGCTGGGTCTGAGGAGGGCCGGGCCCTTCCCTCTCCTCCAGGTTGGCCCTGAAGGTGCTGTGCCTGGCACGGCGACAGCAGTCCCTGCTTCAAGCGGCCAAGCTGCTGACCCCCGACATGAGCGCAGAGTTTGAGACCCTGCAGCAGCTGGTGCAGGAGGGAAAAGCTGAACCGGGAGCAAAGGCCTCAGGCGCACCTGGCCCGGCCATGGAGGCACCTCTGGAGCCGTGTCCCGAGTCAGGTGAGTCTCGCCCCTGCTCTGTCTCTAGCAGTGCCCTCTCGAAGGCCCAGCTGGCACCCAGGGGCGGCTGGGGCCTCCGATGCTGGGTCGTGCTGTGGTACACAGGACTCGTGGCCCACCTATGGAGTTAGGGGCTCCTGCATGTCTCCCGTGTCTCTCTCCCCAAATTCTCCAGATTCGCCTTCCTTCTGGCCAGTCCCTGATCTCCCCTCAGCACCCGCCTTCTCTGTGCCCCAGATTCTCCAGGCTATTCTGGCCCCGTGACGCGGACCATGGCAAGGCGACTGAGTGGCCTCATGCACACCCTGGGGGTCCTACCAGGGCCCGACCACACCCCAGCCCGGGTATCCCGGCGGCCCGCAGAGAAGAAGAGGAGGAGGAGACCAAGCCCCTCGGAGCCTGACAGCCCCCCAGCCCCGAAGCCGGGGACCAAGCGCCAGCGCCAGTCCTTCCTGCCCTGCCTGCGGAGGGGGTCCCTGCCTGAGGCTCAGCCTTCACTCGGGCCCAGCCCCCCCCAAAAGGGGAAAGGCCTCTTCCTCGTCCTGCCACTCCCCTCGCGTCTGCCCGGCCACAGTCATCAGAAGCCGGGTGCCCCTGGGCCCCTCTGCTGTGCAGAACTGCTCCACCCCTCTGGCCCTGCCTGCTCGGGACCTCAACACCACTTTTGATCTCTCGGAGGAGGCCCCCTTGAAGCTGGGTTTCCACGAATGTGCTGGCTGGGAGAATGCCCCCCAGGAGCTGAACAGGCTGGATCAGCCCTTCATCCCCAGGTGGGTCTCCCAGCCTCCCTCCCAGCCCTCCAGGCAGGGGCTCCCTGGGGTCAGCGAGGGACAGAGGTGCTGCCAAGAGGAGTGGAAGCCGGCCTGACTCTCGGAGCCATGTTTGCTGTCTCCCTCCCTTCGGCCTGACTGGTGTCAGTCCCCAGGCCCGGGAGCATTACCCTCATAACAGGGCCCTGCCTTGTCTGTCCGTCTCCAAAGCCGCCAGCTCTGGGCGGTTTGTGACATGCCCACGAGTGGCTAACAGGACCTCCCCCCCCACCTCAGGGAGGGTCAGCAGGAGCAGGAATAAGGAGGGGGCCTAGTCTTCTCTATTCCTCTGCATCACTCACACCCTCTGGCCCAGTCTTAGTTTCACGTCCCACTGAGAAATGCATATTTCTGCCATTTCCACCCCAGATTTTACCCTCCAGTCCAGCATCTGGAACTGGGAAGGGGAGCCTCGGAAAACTTTGTTCAGCATTTTTCGGTGAGAAGATGAAGCTCTCACCTTCGCCTTCCACCCACCTGCCAGGGTAGGGGAACAGTGACCAGCTCAGGACAGTCCAAGGCCAAGAACAATCAGCAGACTGACCTGTACTTGTGAGGCTGAGGGCAGCAGGCTGCCCACCACATCCCCGGCCCCTCCTACGGCCTAAACCACTTCTCAGTAACAAGCTCACAGCCGGGCAGGTGGAAGGGTCAAATCGTTTGAACTCCAGTTCCCTGAACGTTCCAGAAACTGACATCTGGATGTTCTCCCAGAACAAGCTTGTCACTCAGCTGTCAGCCCAGGCCGAGTGAGGCAGGGAGAGGAATCCACCTCTAAGTAGGAAGAAACCTCAGAGGTCATCCTGTCCAACCTCCCCACCCGCCAAGCTGGGGGCTGGAGGGAGGAGGTGCCCTTTTCTGGTTCCCTCCTGATCTGCCTCCTTTCACCTTCCTCCCTCTCGCAGTGGACCTGAGTCCCTGTTCACCGTGAAAGGGCCCAAACCAACATCTTCCTTCCCTGGGACCTCAGCCCGCAAGAAGAGGCGAGCTGCCAGGTGAGGCTGGGGCGGTAGACCGGGAGAGACAGAGCTTTCACCAGCGTAGTGGGCACTGAGCTAGCTACAGGCCTCGGCTGTGTCTCTGGACCCCTCGGGGCAGGTAGCAGGGGTCTCATGAGCGGGGCCAGCATCGGGTTCCCGGACTGAAGGAGGTTCCTTTGGCCCTTGCTAGTACAGGATTATACCAGAGGGAACGGTATCTCCCTTCTTCAGTGAAAGGCTACAGGCTCCCTCTCCTTGAGGGGGACATTCGGTGTTCACTGGTTAAACTGGGGGACAGACCACCCACCCTTCACCTCTACTTCCCTCCCACAGCCCACTAAGCTCCCTCCCCACTGCTTCTCCTGCCCTCAGATCTGGCCTTGGTGCTTAGCCTCACCCTGCTCTCACGGCTTAGTTTCAGCTTAGTTTTGAGCTGTACCCCCTACCCCTACCTGTATCCCCAGGCATGACTGTGACCTTCCTACCTTCCATCCTTCCTTCCCTCCCTCAGTTCCTCAGTCTCCCGCTCACTGGGAGTGGCCCGAGGTCGCAGCCGCATCGCGCGCCTCCCCAGCAGTACCTTGAAGAGACCAGCTGGGCCCCTCTTGATCCCAGGTGACTGGCACTGGGGACCGGGATGGTCGGGGCCCTGGTGGCAGATGAAGACAGGAAGTAGGAGGGGAGAGGGTGGGCCAAGACCCAGGTGAAAGGAGGGCCTGGGGTATTTCCCAGCATCGCAGGGATCCTGATGAGAGAGGTGGGGGAGGGGTGGGGGAGGGGAGCAGCGGGACAGAGCCTCACTGTCTTCCTCCCTGCCTGCCCCAGCCAACTGGCCTGCAGAGCCCCCTTCCAGTCCCTGCTGCCCTGGCAACCAGCAGGAACTGATGGGGATTGGGGGAGCCCTGTCATCTGGGAGCTGTGTCGCCAAGGTGTCCTGACCCAGCGGCCCCTCATGGTCCCCAGAACTGCCTGCACCAGGAGCCCTGGCTCGGAGCAGTTAATGCCAACACCCTCTTCCTTTATTAACATTCGTCGCCAGCCATTCCTCCTGCTACCTGCCCTCTTTATCAATCTCTTGTTATACTCAGCTTCTCAGCATGTATGTATTCATCTCGAGTGGTAACATTTTAAAGGTGCAGCCATCGGGGCGCCTGGGTGGCTCAGTCATTAAGCGGCTGCCTTCAGCTCAGGTCATGATCCTGGGGTCCTGGGATCAAGCCCCCCGTGGGGCTCCCTGCTCAGCGGAGAGCCTGCTTCTCCCTCTCCCTCTGCCTGCCACTCCCCCTGCTTGTGCTCTCTCTCTCTCTCTCTGTCCAATAAATAAATAAAATCTTTTAAAAAATAAAGAAAAGAAAAAAGAAAAAAATAAAGGTGCAGCCATCATACCCCCCTTCCCCCAGTTCACAATGCTCTCCATGCAAGCAGGTGGCTTTGGGGGTCTTTGCTCCCCACCTCCCATCTGACAGAGGGCTCTGTGCACTCATGGCCTCTGTGCAGTGCGGAAGGGATGGGGACGTGGCAGGGGCTCCCAGCTCGACTCTCCCTGGTTGATGAGAGAGGGAGGCACCTTCAGCCTCATCCCTGCAGCCTGGAGCAGGGGCCCCAGCCCCAGGCCACCATCCTGGTGATGATGCAGATGATAGTAGTGTCTTGATTTCCAAATGAAGACAGCTTTATTGTTTTTGCCCTATTGTGAGCAGGATGCATACTCTGTGTAAAAAGAAGTATAAAGAAGAAAGGGACATTCAGCTTTAATGCTCCCACCTGGATGTCAGCGCTGTTAATACTCGGGTTTCTATCCTCTGATCCTTTATTTCTGCATATATACATATATATGTACATGTAGATATAGATATATTTTTTTATTATAATGATTAATAAACCATCTCCAACCTCAGTGTATGTGTCTTTCTGTGTACCTACGCGGGATAGCAACACCTCCCCACTCTTCCAGACTTCAAGAAACTTCTGAGTATAGAAAACGTCCCCCACTGCCTCCTCCCAGGGCCGTAGGCTGGGGCCTAAGGGGTGAGCCCTGCTCTTTACTCTGCGGCCCCATCTTCCTCTAAGGGCCTCTGTTCCTGAGCGGGTGAAGAAGCCATCACACTGACAAGCCTGCTCCATCCTTCTGCGGCCTTGGGCGTAGGTTTGCTGTCAGAGACAGTGTCGAGGGGCCCTGGGTCTCAGGTGAGGCCCTAGGCTAAGCCCTGACCACTGGAACCTCGCGCAGTCTTCTTCCCCGCAGCTCCGGAAGCCCCACTCCCCGCCCTGGTTCAGTTCGTGGCTTTCCTCTGCACCCGTTTGGATTGTGAGGGTTCAACCCAAGTTTATCTCTGTCTCTCTAGGAAGATGCGGCTGGCTGAATGAATTAGTAGTGTCAACAGGATGATAGGAGTCTGTGTTTAACTTGCTTCAGAAAACAAACATGTTAAAGGTATTTAGCACATTGTGAGCTGTGTGTAAATAACGCTGCTAATTTCAAATGAGTCCTCGCTGTGCTGGGGGAGCCGCCTCCCCTTCTACCTGGTGAGCCCTGCCCCATCCAGTTTTGCCTCCTTTTTGGAGGAGAGAGAACACACAAGAGGAGCCTTGGGTCCCTCCCTGCTGCAGGCAGCGCGCAAAACTTGGCGACCTTACAAGGTATAACGAGGAGAGGGACTCGAGAAGGTTCACGGAACGCACCCGGGGTTAGACAGCAAGTGGCGGCGCCAGGATTCAGACCAGGGTCTGGTTCTTCACGTGACACCGAGCTGCTTCCCTTTGGAAGCGAACAGGCATCTTTTCTTTCCGCGTGCCTGGGGTTCCCGCCTCTCCAATTAGTCTTGATGAGGTTTTTTTCCCCGGTGCACCGTGATTCCCACAGAAGCCGCTACGGCCTCCCATCTGTAGCCCCCAGCGGCCTGGCGTGGTGCCTTGACCTTCGGAGGCCTCGGCGAGCGCTGGTCGGATTCAAATTGAATAACTTGCCCATTTCCTGGGGCGCTCACATACATTATCTCATTTGATGGTCACCATCACCCCTGCAAGCACCAAGGCAGCAGGCACAGGGCAAGGCGGCTGGTAACGAGGGCCAAAAGGGCAAGCCTCTCGCAACGGGGTCTGGTGCACGAGGCAGAACTTGCCTAGGCTGGGGGGCAGCTTGCCAGTGGCAGGGGTCACTCTTGACAAGGCTGTTCTGCAACCGGCCATTGGCTCAGCAAACATCTGTGGCTCCGTGGTGCAAAATGTGCTCTCGGGTGACCCATTAAATGTACAAAGACTCTGCCAATGGAGTTAAGGACGTGTGGCTCCTGCCCTCAATCACAGGAGGTCGGGCTGCGAGTGCTCGCAGCATGGTGTCCTGCAGGCCGGGAGGCAGCCTGGCTGGCCCCAGCTTCTCAATGAGTTGGCAGGGGCTGAGGGGGCCGCGAGCTGACAGCCAGCTCCCCGCTGACCTCCGTGGGCAGCGACGAGGCTGAGATTGGATTGTTCTTACATAAAGAGAGTCATCCCCCACCCACTGCAGGCCCAGCCCGATCTAAGGCCCCTCTTCCTGCTTCACCCGGCCTCTCCTACCTTGGGGGGTCTGCGCAGGGCCCCTCACTCCACGTCTGGGAGTTCAGAAGTACTCTCTTCCCAGGCCCTTTGCGCTCACCTCCTTGCCCACTTCCGGCCCGAAGCTTGTGTCTGGACCCCACCCTAGAGTCCAAAGTCCTGCCCAGTTCAGAGAACCAGACTCAGTGCCAGGAGCTGCAGACACAGAGAACAAGACACTGTCCCTTCATGCGGGGAGTCGGGACAGTGGCTGTCCCTGTCACCTGAGGGTAAGCCCAAACCTCCTTCGGTGTTGGGACCTGTCAAGGGCAAGGGGACTGGGCTCTCCCTTCTGGGTCCTCCCACCCTCAGCCATCAGCTCTTTCTCCCCCCCCACACACAGGGGACTCTGTCACCACATGGGGTGCCCCTTGGCAGCTGCTAACTCTGGAGTCCTCCCTCTCACACCCCTGCTCGTCTATCTCCAGGTTTTCCCAGGAATGTCCCTCTGGCTCTTAGCTAAGTTTGGGGGATCCTGGTTCCCAGACAGAATCTAGTTCGTGGTTGTCTTCCCCTCCTCCATGGTTCTTTTGTGAAGAGGGATCTCAGACGGCTTGGGATGGAGGCTGTGGGGAGGGAAAGGGACCAGAGCCACCCCATGGGGCCTGGAGACCATGCCTATGGTTTCCGGCTCTCCCAAAACGTTCCCCCCAGCTCGCCTGCAGCCTTTCCACCCCTGTTCCCTGGCTCATCCTGTCCATTTGGAGGACCACTGGATTGGAAATAACAGGCTGCCCGCCAGCCCTCTCCTCCCACCAGGGACACATCTGGCCCCCCCCCCACCCTCCGGGAGGGATGCAGTCAGGCAGGGAGAAGGAGGGGAGCAGAGAGCAGAACAGATCAGGGAAAGCAATTAAAAAGCAGGTCTCAGGGTTAGAGGCTGGAAAGTAGGGGGCAGGCTGGAGCGCCCAGGAGGGTGGGAAGAGGGGGGTTGGAGAGAAAGGGCCCGCGCTTATTAACCCCAATGAAGCACCATGGCCCCTGGGTGTGTGAAGGTAAGCAAATTGATGCCTACAACAGCGTGCCGACAGAGGCCAGGAAGGAGGAAGGGGAAAGAGTCTGGGGGTTCACCCAGGAACCCTTCTACAGCCACAGGAGCTGGGCACTTCTCACCAGGAGCTGGCTCAGCACAAGCTGACAGATGAGAGGAGAGGGAACTGACCCTGGCCTGAGGCAACCCTCCTCCAGGCTGAGAGGGGGAGAGAGCCCCTGCCCTCAAGGGGCTCCCATCTGACAGTGAACCATGGGTGCTCGCATCAGGGAGCTCCTACAGAAGAGAGGGTGTCCTGAGGGACCCTACCCTTAGGGAGACTCCATTCTGATGGGAGGACATAGGTCATAACATCAGGAAGTCCCTATCCATGGGGGCCCTTCTCCTGGGGAAGCCTCAGGCTGAGGGGCAGGAGAGACCCCCTCCCAAGGGACATGATAACACACCAAGAGCTTCTCAAACCGATGGAGACGTGGGCCTCAAGTCTGCCGCTGGGGAAGGGCAAGGATGGACAGACAGTGCCCCAGGGGGAGTCAGGGAGGTGAGAAAGGCTGGGAAATAGGCTCTACTCTGAGTCTCCTCCGGGGCAGGTAGAGATGACTCACGCGTGGTCCCTGGCAGACCCAGCTAGTGGTCTGGGGGCAAACGGTGCCGCCTCCCACCCTCTCTCCCCTGGCGGCTGCCCCCTGCATCCTGTCCACACTCCCAGGTAACTGTCCTGGGGAGGTTCTTATACGCTGTCCCCTGCCCGCCCCCAGCGGGGTCAACAAGACACGGCAGCGCCCCCTGGGCAGGCCCAGCTCCTGCCCCTCCAGGCCCAGGCCATCGCTAACGCAGATTAGGTAAAGCACCGGGTGGGTGTTGTTAAATGGAAGCTGTGATTTGTCGAGCAGCTGCTGTGTCCGGCTTTCCCTGAATTTATCCTCACTGCTACCTTGGACGTAAGTGTTGTGAGTCCCCATTTTACAGGTGTGCAAATGGAGACTCAGAGAAGTTCCCGAAGTCGTCAGAGATCATGTAGCTATTGAATGGCCGTGGCCCCTCTCTCCTCTAGAGGGCACTGTCAGAGCAGTCCGAAGCAACTCTAGAGCATACATGGGGTGATCCCTCTGGGGGATAGAAAACCGGGTTTTAGAAAGCCTGCCTGCCCCTGAGAACTGCTCTATCCCCTCTGCAGGACCCTGCGGCCGCTGGGACCTGGGCAGCTGAGCACTGCCATCTAGTGGCCACCAGGGCCCAGTTCCCTTCCTCAGGGAGGGGGCCCATGTCGGGTGGATGGACTCCGTAGTAGCCAAGGAGTCCACCGAAGAGTCCCAACTTCTCTTCATCCCACCCCCGCATGCGGACCACCATGCTGCGCAGGCACTGGGAACGGGGCCGGGGCATAAGGCGAGCCAGTGGGCAGCAGTCTAGTGGCTTGAATTAGAGGCTGGCAAATTTAGAAAATGCTGGGCACCCTTGTGTGTGCGTTGAGGCCAGGTGTAGTACTGATCTGTCCCAGGAGGCAGGAGGGCATCCTGGTGGATTCTGACGCGGGGGCGGGGCATGGGGGTGGGAGACCATCTTGTCTCCACCTCGGCTTGAAGTGGGGCATGGCTTGGCTGAAGGCCCTTCGGAGAGGCATCCAGTCATCCTCTCTCCAAGCCCGGCAGCTTTCTGCTGTCTATTGAGAAGTCAGTCTAAGGATTGGCTTGAGGCTTTGGACATTGAGACCCTTAGATTAGGGAAGCAGGAGAGGAGGGACCACGTAGATGGGGCCTGAGCCAGGCCAGCAGGATGGGAGTAGTCGTGGAGGCTGGGAGCTGCATCTGCCTGAGGCAACTGTGCAGCATAGTGTGATCTAGAACAGAGAGAGGGAGGGAGGCGGGGGGGTGGGGAACAACTGTGTGTCTAACAATAGGCCTTGGGTAAATTAATGCATACAGTGGAAAACCATGCAGCTGTTAAAATGATGATGTAGATAAATATTTATTGATATGGAAAGATGTTCACAACATATTGCTGAGTGGAAAAAACAAATTACAAAATAATTTGTGCAGCATGAGACCACTTGTAAAAAAAAATGAACTTATATATATGGGGGAAATCTGGTAGTGTTTATCTCCAGGTGGTGAAATCATGGCTAATTAAATTTTTTCGTTTTGCTTATCTATATTTTCTGATTTTTCTACAGCGAATGTGTCATACAAAATAATGAAAGTTTGGCAAACAACCATGACCATGTCTGTCTATCTCTCTGGTTCTTGTGTGGACATCTTTGGATAGTTAAGGGCTGAGCGTGGGGAATGGGTCTAGGGTCTGATGGAGGTTGAGGATGGAGCCAAGGAGCCTGGGTGACACTGGTCCGGAGAGGTGGCTGAAGGGGGTGAAGGGGGGACCTCTCTCTGCTGCTGCTGAAATAAGCCTGGGTCACACACACAGAGGGACCAGTCACTGAACCTCACTGACAAGCCCTTCCTGCTCTCGTTCCATCTCTCCTGCCCACCCCCTCCCAAGACTGCTTTACCCTCATTTCAACTAGATTTCACTGGAACAAAGAGAGAAGCCTGCGAACTGTGACTTGCCTGGCGAGCTAGAAGGACAGCCACTCCTCGTCAGAGAGTAGTTGGGATGAGGGTTTGTCCCTTTTTCTTCTTTTAATGCCCCCTGACTTTCCCAGCTCCTCCACCCATAGCAGGATCAAAAGTCATGGGGCATCCCCTCCCTTAGAGTCCCCTCCGCATGTTACTGCTCAGGTCCAGGGTCAAGTGTGGCTGAAGACCTCGAGACCCTCACCTTCCCTCTCTGTGCTGGGATTCACCGGGGAAAACCTCGGCAGGCAGCCCATAACATGCCCAAATGGAGTGTGTCTCCCCAGCGTGGGGTAAGAGGCATTGCCCCGTCTGGAGCTCAGGGGTGTGAGCTGGCTCTGGGAGCTGGGGAGGGGGCAAGCAGCCAGGCCTTGTCTGCAGAGCCAGAGACCTAGCATTGCCGGGCTGGCCGCACCCCCCCCCCCCCCGGGCCTTCCCCTTGTGCCCACTGCATGACTCACCTTGGCACAGACACAATGGTCAGGGGTGGGCACAGAGCCTGCCCCCCACTGCACCCCGGCCCCCTCAGAGGCTTCCGAGAAGCTCTTTGAGCTGGGGGCTTGGGCTGTACTCTGCCTAACAGCCTGGCATCTTGGGATAAAAACAGCACAGCCCCCCGGGGGCTGCCCTCTCCGTGTGGCGCCCTGACCAGCGGTGGAAAACAAGGCTCTATTCAGCAAGTGTCCAGGAGAAGGGGATCAGAGGCCCAAGCATGGGCAGCGGGGGGGTGGGGAGAGGAGGGCTTCCCAGAAGTCCAAGGACACAGATGGGAGAGGGAGCTGGGTGAGGCTCTGGCCCCCCGTGGAATCAGAACAGAAGGGTGGATGGATCTGAAGGGTCAGGCTACAGGACGCCCGGCCCTGGGCTCCTAGTATGGACCCAGTGGTTCCTGGGTTCCCACACTGACCCATCCCCAGAGGCCTTTCCGTCCTCTCAGCCTGATGTGTGGGAACTCAAAGGAGATAAATCTCCAGTGTGAAAGTGAGGTGAGGGGTGGCCGGGGAAACAGGGTGATGCGGGAACAAAGATGGGAGCCAGGACAGCCAGCTCATCCATAACTGCTTTTGTGTGGCTGTCAAGGCCCGGCTCCAGACGGGCCTGCAGAGAGGCTGGGCAAGGGGCAAGCGAGCCCCCGGGGACTGAGGCAGGGGCTTAAGTGGGGTCCAGGGAGAAGGCCAGGGAGTTCAGCGCCTGCCCCTCTTGCCCCCTCAAAGCTTCTGTGTTCCTTCCTTCATCCTCCCCCCCTCCCCACTAGACAGAGGCCTCAACTGACCCTCTAGACAAAGGGCTGGTGTCCAGTTGCAGCCCACAGCCCCAGACCTCCGGCGAAGGGGGAGAAAGCAGGAATGCAGGACGCCCATGTTCGGAGGGGAAGAGTCCAACAGTCTGCTGGGAATGCGGCTCAGCAGGGAACTGTAACGTGGGCTGCTTCTTGAGAGTATGGAACACGTTTGTTCTTTGCAAGTTCCCAGCACTCAGCAGGCACTCGAAGGAGGAGCGCTGTCATGGGCTCTAAGAGGTGGAAAGCAGGTCAGAGGTCATCTGATCCAGACCTTTCCTGGCCCACCTTCCCAGGGAAAGGGCCTCCCTGCCCAGTGGTCAGGGCCGCAGACTGAGCCTGGTGCCCCAGGCACCAGGAGGGTCTCTGTCTGTGGCCAGGCTGGGGCTGGTGTGCCCAGGAGGCCCTGCCTCTGGGCACAGGGACCTCGGTGGGGTGAGAAGGGCTCTCCCCATGGCTGAGCTTTGGCCCGGCCCCTCCCCCTCAGGCCATGCCAGGGGGCGTTCCGCGGGGCGGCTGGGGCAGCGCCAGGCCGGCCCACGCCTCCATAAAGGCCTCACTTCCCAGGAGCAGCCGGAGCCCGGCCAGCATGGAGAGGAGACGGGTCACCTCAGCGGCTCGCCGCTCCTACAGCTCCTCCTCGGACATGGCGGGGGGAGGCCTGGTCTCCGGCCGCCGCCTGGGCCGGGGCACCCGCCTCTCCCTGGCCAGGATGCCGCTTCCTCTCCCGGCCCGCGTGGACTTCTCGCTGGCCGGGGCCCTCAACACTGGCTTCAAGGAGACGCGGGCCAGTGAGCGGGCAGAGATGATGGAGCTCAACGACCGCTTTGCCAGCTACATCGAGAAGGTGCGCTTCCTGGAGCAGCAGAACAAGGCGCTGGCTGCGGAGCTGAACCAGCTGCAGGCCAAGGAGCCCACCAAGCTGGCCGATGTCTACCAGGCTGAGCTGCGTGAGCTAAGGCTGCGGCTCGACCAGCTCACAGCCAGCAGCACCCGGCTCGAGGTTGAGAGAGACAATCTGGCGCAGGACCTGGGCACCCTGAGGCAGAAGTGAGGAGGGGGCCCGGGGAGAGGGGCCTCATGAACAGGGATGATGCCCCCCACCCCCACCCCCGGCCCAGCGGGAGTGCCGCAGACCCGCAGGATGTCGGGCAGGGCGCTTTGCCTCCATGATCCTTGGCTCCTCTGTCTCCCCATCTCTGGGAGGGGAGAGCTGTCCTTGCTCCCCCAACATGATGGGAGGGACTGGGAGGAGGCCCAGAGTCTCAGCGATCTGAATCCCGAAGACCTCTGGCCAAGGAGCCAGCGTACTCTCAGCGTACTCACAGCTCTCCCAAGAGGTGGAAAGCAGGTCAGAGGTCATCTGATCCAGACCTTTCCTGGCCCACCTTCCCAGGGAAAGGGCCTCCCTGCCCAGTGGTCGGGGCCGCAGACTGAGCATCGGGCCCCAGGCACCAGGAGGGTCTCTGTCTGTGGCCAGGCTGGGGCTGGCGTGCCCGGGAGGCCCTGCCTCTGGGCACAGTGACCTCGGTGGGGTGAGAAGGGCTCTCCCCACGGCTGGGCTTTGGCCCGGCCCCTCCCCCTCAGGCCATGCCAGGGGGCGTTGGGGAGAGCTGTGCGGGAAGAGTCAGGGACCCCACAGGCAGGGACCCCACAGGCAGGGTCTTCGCATTTCATTCACTGCAGGGCCTGGTGGCCTTGTGGGTCCGTAGAGAGGAAGAATGGGAAGAGGAGATTGGTGGGCACTAGGAGGACGGGGCTCCGGGGGAAAGGAGGTGAGGGAAAGAGCAGGCCTGGCTTCGGGAACACAGGTGATGCTGCCTGTCACCAGCTTATGACCCTGGCCAAGCCACTTCAGCCTGCAGAGCTGTGAAGCAGAGATTCCAATAAAACCCATTTCCAAAGGTCAGAGGAAACCCCAGGGACGGGGTGTTTTGCTGAGCTGACAGGGCACACGCACGCGCGCGCGCGCGTGTGTGTGTGCTCGCGCCCTCCAGTGCAGGAGGATGAGTGTGCTTGTGCATGCAGCGGTGAGTGTATGTCGGTGAAAGCTCCTGTGTGAGTAGGAGCAGGGGCACCAGCCTTGATAAAGCACCTTAGTAATGAGTTAAAGCAAAGGCCCTTGTCTGCTCACCCTCCTGGCCAAGGCTCTGTCTGAGACCCTCTGCCCTTCACTCCTCCTGCCATTCCACTGGTCCTGGGGGGCGGGGGTTCTCTCTGGCAGCCACCTCCAGGGAGATTGGGGCAGGGGTCCAAGATCCTCAGAAGAGCCTGGACCCAGGAATGTGTCCCCCTACCCCAGGCTCCAGGATGAAACCAACCTGAGACTGGAGGCTGAGAACAACCTGGCCACCTATCGACAGGTCAGGGAGATGGAGGGGAGGGGAAGGGGTGGGGGGGTAAAGGGTTGATGGCAGGTCACACAAACAGCCCCCAAGCCCAGCCCTCCAGAGCAATGTGCTGCTCTCCCCAGCCACAGAAGGAGGCATCAAACAAGGCTAGGGAGAGGGGAGGAGGAGTCTGGGGTCAGAGCATCCTTTTGCCCCTCCTTGCTCCAGGAGGCAGATGAAGCCACCCTAGCCCGTCTGGATCTGGAGAGGAAGATTGAGTCTCTAGGGGAGGAAATCCGGTTTTTGAGGAAGATCCATGAGGAGGTAAGGCCGACATAGAGACTGGAATGGATAGAGACAGAGAGCCTGAGATTGAGAAATACTCAGAGACAGACAGAAAAAAAATGGGAGAGAGAGACTGAGGGAGACAGACATAGAGACGACAGAGCATCCTCAGCCCCTGGTGAAATTCGCACAGACACACACCACTTACTAAGCATTATAACAGACCTTGTTGCCCCATTTTTTATTTCACTACAGCCTTGTGAGTTAGGGACCCTCCCAGTATGATCTTCCAGTATGATCTCTGTGAAACAGAGGACACCGAAGCCCAGACAGGTTAAAGAACTTACTAAGGTCACATAGTTAGTCTCTCTGACATCACCCCCACTGCCACCTGTCTCCATTTAAATGAGAGCCCTTCATTTTAAAAAGACACCACTGAGCTCGCTGACTTCAGATTATGGATTCAGAGTCCATGATGCCAAGGAACCTGGGAACCCACAGACACACCCACACCACAGGGACTCGGTCACTCTCCCACAAGAACACAGGCATGCATTCAGTAGTACTCCTGCCTGGCCGAACTTGGGAGGAGGACACCATGAAGCCCCCAAACGACCCTCTGCTCCCCTAGCCTGGGCCATGCCGCTTCCTCTAACTAGAACTGCCCCATTTCCCTTAGCCAACGTCAGCATCCAAGGGGCAGGCAGACAAGGGCAGAATACTGTGGGGAAACCCCAGTGGCAGCCCGGGCCCCCGGTCCTGGCATCGCCTTCTCTCATCCTGGCCAGGAGGTGCAGGAGCTCCAGGAGCAGCTAGCCCGGCAGCAGGTCCACGTGGAGCTGGATGTGGCCAAGCCGGACCTCACGGCGGCCCTGAGAGAGATCCGCACGCAGTATGAGGCCATGGCGTCCAGCAACATGCATGAGGCCGAGGAGTGGTACCGGTCCAAGGTAGCCCTGACTGTGGGCCAGCCTGCCTCCTCCAGGCAGCCCTACCGGCTCCATACAAGAGAATTGGGGAACAAGGATGGAGGAAGCTGGGAGAGGATCCTCTCCGGGTGATTGTCCTTCACCAGAGAAATGAGGTGGCTTGCCCAGGGTCACACAGCCACCATTACTTCCAATGAGCATTTCTTTCTTTCTTTTTTTTTTTTTAAGATTTTATTTATTTTAGAGAGATAGAAAGCATGAGCAGGGGGAGGAGCCGAGGGGGAGGGAGACGGAGGGGGAAAAGTCTCAAGCAGACTCCATGCTGAGCGTGGAGCCCCATGCAGGGCTCGATCTCCACCACCCTGAGCTCATGACCTGAGCTGAAACCAAGAGTCGGACGCTTAACCGGCTGAGCCACCCAGGCGCCCCTCCAATAAGTACTTCTTATTACTATTATTGTCATTATTATTGTTACTATTACTGTTATTATTAGCCAACATTGTTGTTTGCCAGGCCCTGTGCTTTACATGCATTATCTATCTTACTTACTATGAAGAAAGTACTGTTCTTTGACAGATGAGAGAACTGAAGCCCAGAGAGGTTAACTAGTTTGCCCAAAGTCACACAGTTCCTAAATGGTAGAGCCGGACGTCTAATCCCAGCCGTCGCACTTCCTGATGCTTCTGCTGTTTGTGTCCTGGGTTACTGAGCACCCACTGCATGCCAGCACTGCCCAGGATCGATCCAGAGACCTGTCCCACCAAGGAGACGTGATGTGCACCCAAATACATTGTCTAGAGAGAACACTGCTGGGCGGGGTTTATATAGATGTAATGTGGGGGATGGGGAGGGTATCGTAGAAGGGAGGGCTAGGGGCTTGGGGGCTAGGTGAGACTGGCAGCCAAAGAACATGAAGAGAAGAGGGAAGGGGCATTTGGGGTGCAAGAAAGCACAGGGCAGGGGCCCCGAGATGCCAGCCCAGGGGCCGAGCTGAGGAGTGAGAGTGGCAGAAGCTGGTGATGACTCTGAGCAGGTCAAGGCCGGATGGACCCACGAGAGCTTCACTGCAAGCTGGGGGAGAGAGAACGATTAGAACCCAGGGTACTGCTCACCAGAACCCCCTGGCCGCCGCGGTGGTGGAGGCCAGGGTTCAGGCTCCTGGATAGAGCTGCCAGTGCGGAAGATTCTGGATTCTGTGGCAAACATCATTTGGTCCTTCATTCCCTGCCCAGGCACTGTGCTAGGTGCTGGAGACGTGGCAGGGGCCTTCTGTGCCCTCTGCCCATGGGTCACAGTCGCTGGGAATAATCCCAGCCAGGGCCAGAGTCCTGGGCAGACCTGGACACCAAGCCCGGGGTCCTGCCCATCTCCCTGAGTTCCCAGAGACCCATCGGCCCCACGCGGCTGCCGAGAGGTGAGGCCCAGCCGCCCCTGAGCGTAGGGCCCTCTCACCCCTAGTTTGCCGACCTGAACGACGCAGCCGCCCGCAACGCCGAGCTGCTCCGCCAGGCCAAGCACGAGGCCAACGACTACCGGCGCCAGCTGCAGGCCTTGACCTGCGACCTGGAGTCCTTGCGCGGCACGGTGAGCGCGGGCGGGGCCGCAGCGGGGCGGACGCGGGTGCGCGCGAGCTGGAGCCCCGGGGGACACGCAAGCCAGGGACGGGGACCGGGACTGCGGGCGGGGGCTCTGAAAAGTTCCTTGGGGGCCAGAGGGGAGGCCGGGACAGGCCGGGGGTGGGGTGGGGGGCGGGCAGTGTGACCCCGCCCCGAGGCACCTGCCGGCTCCACCCTACAGAACGAGTCCCTGGAGAGGCAGATGCGGGAGCAGGAGGAGCGCCACGCGCGGGAGGCGGCGAGTTACCAGGAGGCGCTGGCCCGGCTGGAGGAGGAGGGGCAGAGCCTCAAAGACGAGATGGCCCGCCATCTGCAGGAGTACCAGGACCTGCTAAACGTCAAGCTGGCCCTGGACATCGAGATCGCCACCTACAGGAAGCTGCTGGAGGGCGAGGAGAACCGGTGAGCTGCCACCGTGGCCCTGGGGAGTCCTCCCTGCTGCCCTTCCCTGGAGTCTCCTTGGTCCCTTCAGGGACTGTCATATTCAGCTTGTGTCCTGCCCCCTCCTATCCCAGTGCTCAGCACAGTGCTCGCCTAACACACAGTAGGTATTCAATAAACGTTTGGTGAATAAATGAATGGATTCGATTCAAGCAATGTTGATGAGGTCGCAGAGCGAGGACTTGGGTCACCCCCCAAACTAAGAGGCTCACTCCCCACCCTCCCAATGAAGATTGGACTTCTTTTCCCCTGACCCGTCTCTTTTGTCTTGGAACTTTCTTCACCACTTCCTCCTCCCCTCTGCCATCCTTCAGGCCTCCACGCTTTCAAATAGAGATCCTCCCCTGGCGGACAACACCCAAGCCCCTTGCAGGCTCTTGGAGCCCCAGGGAGCATGTTGGCTGCTGGAGAAAGCCAAGAGATGGGCTTTGAGGCTGTCATGATAACCCTGGACCAGGGCCTGGCCCCGGGGATGTCCCTGGGCTGCCCAGTCACTCTTTTCTGCCTTTGCTGTCTTTCAGCATCACCATTCCCGTGCAGACCTTCTCCAACCTGCAGATCCGAGGTCAGTAGAGCAGGGCCTTGTGGGCAGAGTGTTGGATTCCTGCCCTCTCCCCCAGGTGGGCTGCTGCTCTGGCCTGGGGCCGAGGACCAGGGCAAAGGGGTCCGGTCCAGGGCTCGCCTTGGGGACCTTCATAATTCACTGCAGAGCTTCCAGCCAGAACACAGCAGCCCAGGGCATTCCAGGTGGGGCTTGCGGCTGCTCCTGCCCTGCTCTGCCCTGTGCCCCCTTCCCTAACCCTGCACCCCCTCCTATAGCAGAACTGGGTGAAGATTTCAACCTCTGCCCTGCCCGCAGAGCTCTGAGCAAGCTCAGCTCATCTGAGTGTTTTATGTTTTTGTGTTTTTTTTTAACTGCTTGTCACTACAGGGGGCAAACGCACCAAAGAAGGGGAAAGTCACAAGGTCACAAGACATCTCAAAAGCCTCACAATACAAGTTATACCAATACAGGCTCACCAGATTGTAAATGGAGCCCCGCCGGCTCTCGGTTAGCAGCCTGCCTCTCAGACTCGCAGACACAGTGCTTTTCTCAGCTTGGCAGGGAGTGAGCCTCACCAAGCCCATTTTCCCTGCCCTCCTGGGCTCCTTTCTCCCAGGTTTCCCTAAAGGGCCAAGCTTGTGTCATTTTCCCAGTGACCTCAGTGCCCAGCCCAGGACCTGGCACAGGGTAAATGTAGGTTAAACTAGCAGAGCTGGTTGGTATTCAAAGTGATGTGTCCTCTGGCGCTCAGATGAGAGGCTCTGGGGCCCCTGGGCGAATGCCAGCCTCCACCTCACCTTCTCTCCATCACTGGGAGGGCCCTTTGGGGCTTGCCGTGCCTGGTGGCCAGGTTCTCTGCTCAATTCGTCTGTCCCTGAGGATCCACGGCTCAGCTCAGTGCTGATTCAGCCCAGAGGATTATTTCCCCCTGGACTGCAGCTCTTGTAGTGAATAAAGTTTTAAACTCCCTGCTCTTAATTTTAAGTATTAGTGAATGTGACATGTTACATTTTTCTCTCTGAGGGGGAGGAAAAACTAAATTACTTCTGACTTGGATGTGGCCCTCAAATGATTCTTATCTAAGGGGGGAAAAAAAACCCTTCTTCTGCTCTAGAAATTTAGGAACATGAGCTATACATGTCCTGGGGCTTAGTTCAGCATCAGAAGTTTAACCAGGCAGAGCAGGTTGAGGTAATACTGCCAAGTGCCAAACAGTAAAGGGTCAGTAGAGCCCAGAGAAGTGGCAGAGAGAAGTAAGGGAGGGGCAGGGGAACAGGAAAGGGACCCACGTGTATTGGGCACTAATATGTGCTAGGCACTTAACATGTATTATTTCAGTGAACTGACTCCTTGCTCGCACCTACAGAAGTAGACACCATCATCCCCACTTTGCAGATAGGAAACTGAAACTGGGAGAGATAAATTAACTTGCCCACAGCCTTGTGGCTGAGCTGAGACTCGAGCTCTGGCCTGCCCGATTTCAAAGCCCATGTGCTCCTTCCTCGGCACATCGCTGGGGTGTCAGAAAGCCGGGGCCAGGCGAGAGCTTGCAGAGGGACTGAAATGCAGCCAGGCCAGGAGAGTGAGCAAAGCACTGGATGGAGCAGCCAAGTCTTACCTAGCACCATGGGGACTTGGGGGTCTCCAGCCCCTTTGAAAGAGCCTAGTCCTTCTCTGCCTAGTCGGATAGACTTTCAATCCCTATGACTGTGGGTTTCATGGGGAAGCTGGGGGTGGGGAAGGATGTTTAGTGGCCCAGGAGCCAACAGGAGGCCTCCTGTCCCTGTGCCTGCAGAAACCAGCCTGGACACCAAGTCCGTGTCAGAAGGCCACCTCAAGAGAAACATCGTGGTAAAGACCGTGGAGATGCGGGACGGGGAGGTAAGGAGAGCAGACCTGAGATTCTGGCCCCGGCAGAACTGAGACAAGGCTTTGGAAGGAAGCCTAAACTGCACATAGAAGGTTCTCAATCACTCGGAAGAGCTTCCCAGGGAGGGTCTGGAAGAGGGGAAGGAACCTGGACGTAATTCAACTCCCTATCCCCTCCGCTGGCCCTTCCAGGGAGCCTGGGTGCCCAGGCCACTGGATGGAGTCCTGATTTGGACTTTCTCCCTGTCTCACCCTCAGCTGCAGGCGCCCCCAGCACCAGGCCTGGGGAGAGAGAGAAAGAAAATTATAGTAGCTTTCACTCCCAACTTTCAATTTCCGGCTTGAGAAAAGGAACCTGCTGAAGTAATAGGAAGGGGGGATTTGGCATAAGCCCTCCCCATCACACCTGCAACAGTACTAGCTAATCTTACCACATCAGCTCGCCAGGTGCCAGGCCCGGTGCTAAATGCTCATGACTGTTACCTCATTTCCTGGCAGCTTCGTGGGGGGAGTGCTGGTTGCTCTCATAGAGAAGAAAGACCTGGGAAGGCTGGGGACTTCGAAGTGGTGGGCCTGATATCTGTGTGAGTCCCTAACTATTGCGCTGTGTACTTCTATGCCCCCTGCAGGTCATAAAGGAGTCCAAGCAGGAGCACAAGGACGTGGTGTGAGGCAGGACCCACCTGGTGGCCCCTGTCCCACAGTGTGAGGGGCCTGAGCAGATGGGATTGTTGCCCCTCCTCTGATGGCGGACTCCCCCAGACCCGAGTTCCCACTCACCCCGGCTGCTCCCCTCACCCCTCCACCTCTACACCAGCTTGCTGCCCTAGGCTCCGTGGGCACCAGACCTGCCAGACAGCACCCACCCTACACCCAGTAACTCCAACTAACAAGGCGCTTACCCCAAAGGGGCGGCCTGGAGGGGCATGGCCAGCAGCTTGGGTTAGAACTGGAAGGAAGGAGAGAAGTTGGGGAGAGCCAGGGACCCAATAAATTGCCCTCCTCAATATCCCTAACCCCCATTGTCATGGCAACTATTGCCAGAGCTGGAGGTCCCTGGGGGTAAGTGGGAAGTGGGCCTTGGAGTTTCCTCAGGCTGCTGGAGGAAAACCAAGACTCTGAGACAGGAACCCCCACAGGCAAGATAGTCCTGGCCAGAGGTTTCTTCTTCTAGACTGACCCTGAACAGTCTGAGAGCAGGTGGGGACATCCTGCCACTTGGAGTGGTCCCCAGACAGAATGCCTGGCCTGCCCAGATCCCAGAGGGGCCTTCTGAGTGATGATTCAAATGTCTCAGTCCCACAGAGCTGACATGTGGGCACGCTGTGGGCATGCCATGGGCATGTGGGAGCTTGATTCTCAGCACTTGCGGGATCTATAGCGTAAGTGGAGAGGGAATGGGTGCTGGGAAGGAGTAGAGGGGAGCTGCCTGGCCCCTAGGTTGGATACAGAGAGGTCAAGCCCAGGAGTCGACCCTCCGTAAGGCTGGAGGGGAGGCAGGTGGAGATGGTAGGGGAGGCAGTTGGGATGATGCTAGATATCAGAGTTGGGGGTTGTGGGCAACCAGGTACACCTGGCCTCTGGGTCATGGGAATCAAGGAAATGACTCATCCTCTTGAAGATGCTGAAACAGGAGAGAGGGGCAGCTGTCCCCGGGGGCAGGGCACACTTTGTCCCATGCTAAAGGCCCCTTCCTTGCTGCATAATCCCTCCACCCAGGCCTCAGAGCCACTGTAGCTGCTGCCTCGAGACCCCAGCAGACACTGCTGGGCGAAGCCACCCCCATTCATCTGACACTCTCCGCCCTACAGTGACCTGCTGCTTTTCCCTAACCAAGGGCCCTTGTGGTTCTCCTCTTACTCAAGTACAAAGTGTACCCTCATATTGTAGGTAGCACTCTATTTTATCATTCGGGAAATGGAGGCATGAACAGAGTGAAAGCTCTGGTTTGTGCTCTGCTTTCCACGGGAAGACTATGGGGGGCAGGCACAGGACTATCTGTGCCCAGAAGTAGGGCTGAAAGGGCCCACTCCAGGGTCCCCCTCGCCCCTCTAAAGCCAGAGAAGTGAGAGTCCCTCCCTCTTTCCAAGACCTGGTGCCCTTTCCCCCA
The DNA here is from genome assembly GCF_002201575.2 of Neomonachus schauinslandi. Taxonomy (NCBI): domain Eukaryota; kingdom Metazoa; phylum Chordata; class Mammalia; order Carnivora; family Phocidae; genus Neomonachus; species Neomonachus schauinslandi. The sequence goes on along the minus strand of NC_058417.1, from coordinate 42,173,283 downwards.
CTCCCTCCTGTCACCCACTGCTGCTAACCTTCAGGGCACCACTGCAGCCTTTACTCACTAAGGTAAATAAAGACAATTGCCGTGGCCTTCCCCAGAGTGGACTCTGATCTGTTCAGGAGAGGCTGGGGCTGGGGGAGAGGGCAGGAAGTGGCCTGGGACAAGACTCGCTTCTTATCGCCGATCATCTTGGGACCCCAAGCCCCCCAGCAAACCCCAACTCCAGCCCTGCTCCACATGGCAGCCCCGTGCCCCGCAGGCCCTCTTCTCACCCAGTCCCCAGCCCTGGAGAAAGCCCTGACCTTGACCTCCACTTCCCTTACCCATTTCCCCTGTTCTAGTCTTTACCTTTATTCCCAAACCAGCCATTCGAGACGAGGACATATACTCGGCTCCCCTACTCCCCCTTCCTCTCCCTGCTGCCCCCCAATTCAACCAGCGCCCACTCGGCAATCCTCCAAGGCAAGAAAATAAAGCACCTCAAACACTGTTCCAACATCAAAAAGGTCACTTGATAAATATTAGGTTCACTTCTTCCTTCTCCGAGCATGAAGGTGGAAGATGCGCTCTCTGGCTGCTTCGGTACTGGCCCCAGTGCCCCATCTCCCGCCCACCTCAGGCTGCTCCACCCGCCAGCGGCAGGTTGTAACTGACAGATCTGTCCACACACCACCACCCCCCCTTGCCACACAGCCCAGCCCGGGAGGCCCACCCAGACGCATCCGGCATCATTTAACAAACACATCTGAGCACAACAGGTCTTCCGAGCCAGGGAAGGCGGGGGGCGCTAGGGCGAGAAGTTGGGGCAACAGCGAAATAAGTAACAGCAGCACCGACAGAGGTGAATGGTGACAAAGACCGCCGTGATGAACAGGTAGCCTACCAGGGTGAGCTCCACGGCGGAGCGAGTCTCAGGGTCCGAGAACGAGGCCCGGTAGCGGCCTCGAGACATGACGCCCAGCCGCAAGCCGGCGACGCGTACCCCCTGCCGCCAGCAATAATAGATGCCCCGGTCACTCAGCTGAGTGAAGCGGATGTGGAGGTGGTTGCCGTGGTCGATGAACACCCTCATGGACCTGTTGACGCCCCTCAGGTACTGCGTGCGGTAGAAGTACTCGCGGTCCTTGTCCCAGGCCACGGCGTGCTCTGGCCGCGCCCCGGGACAGGAGATGATGAGTCCATGGCCCAGCCTCTGCTGGTGGAACTGGATGGGCACCTGAGGCAACCAGGGCCGGCTGCCCACCTTGGACACGTAGCTGAGGATGGCCATCACGCCCTCGCTGACCTTCTTCTTCTCACACGGCACCACGCAGCTCTGAACCAGCAGTTCGGGGGTGTGCTCCCTGGCCTGGGCCCGAAGCTTCCTGGGCACGGCCTGCGAGCCGCAGGACACCACCTCGGGCAGCGTCTTGCGGTAGCGCGGGGAGAGCCCCGGGCTCCGCAGGTAGCACAGGCCGATGCGCCACTGCTCTCCTCGGACCCCGCAGCGGTCGCAAGGGGTCCACTCCCAGAAGGTGGTGAAGATGTGGAGGCTCCCGTGGTGCTCGTCGGCAAAGGGCTCCTGGCCCTGGTCCTTGAAGGTGGCCACCATTCCCTCGCCGCTCTGGATGTCCACATCGTAGGCATAAAAGTAGTCCCCCTTGCGGGTGCCACAAAAATACAAGCCCGAGTCCTCGGGCTGGGCCCGGAAAACCAACAGGCTGAACATGCGGATGCTGAAGCGAACCAGCATGTCGCTGCCCACGTGCACCTGGGACTCCTCTGTCAGCACCCGCCCGTCGAAGTCCGTCAGCACTTTGGTGTGGCTGCTACCCAAGTGCTTCTGATAGTACCAGACGACGGCAGACACCTCCTCGGGCTTGCAGTGGCAGGGAAGTTCGAAGCTCATGTCTGCCAGGTAGGCTGCGTTGTCAAACATCAGAAAGGCTGGGCAGGGGGTCCTCTGAAAAATGTTCTCCTTCTCCACAATTTCAAAGGCCTGGAGACTCCCCCACACCCACAGGAGCACAGTGGTGTGGGCCAGGTTCATGCCTGCAAGAGGCAATGGTCAGAGGGGGCGGGGCAAAACCAAGGCACTCAAGGCCTCACGGGGCTTCTAGAAATCACTGCCAAGAGCAGGTATCTATAGGAGAAAGGTTGGAGCAGCCAGAAGAGAAGCAAGAATCTGCAGAGGACACGGCCAAAGGCAAGGCAATTTATTCCCACCTGATGTACAAGATGCCCTTCTCATGCTCCAGATGTGATCTTGAGGGAAAAACCATTCTAGAACCTGGCCTTCTCTCTCCTTTCTAGAACACTGGCACTCACCCAAGAATGGGTCAGGGGAAACCGGAATGAGAAGCAAGGGCACAGGGGCTAGAGCAGGAAAATCTCTGCCTTCCTGCTTCAGGCCCTGCCTGCCTGCTTGGTGGAAAGGTCTTCCCTTTGGTTAATCCAGGAATTGAAGAAGACCCACCTGCCTGCACATCTGGCCGTCTGAAGCCTGGGAGGCTGGCCAGACCGAAGCTGATGGCTTGGGGCTTTCCCAGACACAACCTGCCCAGGAATTCAGCCCCTGAGGAAAATACTATACCTCAGTGAGGTAGCATTTGATTATTTGTCAGTTAAGTATGCATTCATTGATTTGGGGTATTCTTGTTAAGAGCTATGGAGATCAGTATTTGTTTGTCATGGAAGACTGATGATTTTTCTTTTCTATTTTTATTTATTTATTTATTTATGAGTAGAGGCTTTAACTGGTAATAGCCAGCATTTGGTTGGGTACACACTCATCTCTCAGGGCCACGGGCTAGAGGCTTGGCAGACTCTAAAGGTGGGAAGCAAAACTCAGGTTCTTGGGCCCTTGACCATCCTGTTGATCTACACAGTTCAGAATATTGAGCAACCAAGGTGGCTGGAGAAGTGAGGAAGATTCGATTCCTGCATATGTTCTGCCAATTCCAAGTTGAGAAGGGAATTAGGTGTGGGCTTCTCATTACAGTCCTGCAGAGCCCCCAGGACAACAAGCAAAAAATGCCTCCAGTGGCCACTGGGGGCCTCTGAAGGTAAATGGTCCTGTCAATCCACCTGGTACAGCCCTAGCAGCTCTTGCAGGAGCCTCTCCTCCTCCTGGAGCCCACCAGGCTGCTCCTCCAGACCCCGCTCCTTCTGGCTGAGCCCCTCCTTTGTGGCTCTGGGAGCACTCGTGGCCTGCAGCTTCTGAAACAGGCCTCTGCAGCTCTCTCTCTCCGCATGGCTCAGCAGGCTCAGGTTCAGGGTGAAGCGCCCAGTGCTGGCCAAGCTGTGCAGGATCCCTAGCACCACCAACCGGTCGGCTGGCCTCACATGATCCGCCAGTGCCACCAGCAGCTCCCCTAGAAGTCCAAACCCCACGTCCGTCTGGAAGAGGTGACCCAGCTTTGGACCTCCGAGCTGCAGCAGGGCCTGGTAGCGCTCTGGCCCGCTCCGCAAATACCGCCGCCAATCACGGTAGAACTCTGCAGAGGTCTCAGGCTGGAAAAGTGTTTTCTCCTGCATCACAAGGAAGGGAAGAAAGTCCCGAGCTCTTCCAGCTGCTCTGCGGCAGGAAGAGAGTGACAGCAAGGGGAGCCTGTGGGTTTTCATCTTAGCTCTAGTGTTGCTCTCAGAGCACTAGGTAGGCTGTGGTCCCTGTGGGCCTGGTTTTCAGATCAGGGAACTGGGAATGGGACAGGGAGGGAGGGCCCCAAGGAACCCAGGCCATGATTTGAGAATCTCAGTTGCACTAGGATTTTCCCACTGATGAATGTGCACATATGTGCACTGCTCTATGAAAGTAAGTCAGGGGATGACTGGAAACCTCAGAAAGAGAGAAAGGAATTCAAGGTGAGTGTTAGAAATCTCGGGGCGCCTGGGTGGCTCAGTCGTTAAGCGTCTGCCTTCAGCTCAGGTCATGATTCCAGGTCCTGGGATCGAGCCCCGCATCGGGCTGCCTGCTCGGCGGGAAGCCTGCTTCTCCCTCTCCCACTCCCCCTGCTTGTGTTCCCTCTCTCGCTGTGTCTCTCTCTGTCAAATAAATAAATAAAATCTTAAAAAAAAAAAAAAAAGAAATCTGACAGGCTGGGTTTCTCTCCCAACGCTGCCACAGTATCATTACACTATATACCATATAACCTGGGGGCAGAGTAACTCAAATCTGATCTGGGAGTGCAAGCCAACGGACTGAGTGAAGAAGACCTGCCTAGGCCACCTTTCTGACTGGTTCTGCCCAGCTTAACTCGCCCTCACCGTCTGCTGGTTGCTTTTCTCTCTGGGATTGGAGGCAGAAACCTGCCTCTGTCAGTTTAACGTGAGAAAGAAGGAAGAAGTATGTGTCGTAAGAAGACAGGATTAGAGGGGCGCCTGGGTGGCTCAGTCGTTAAGCGGCTGCCTTCGGCTCAGGTCATGATCCCAGGGTCCTGGGATCAAGCCCCGCATCGGGCTCCCTGCTCGGCGGGAAGCCTGCTTCTCCCTCTCCCACTCCCCCTGCTTGTGTTCCCTCTCTCCCTGTGTCTCTCTCTGTCAAATAAATAAATAAAATCTTAAAAAAAAAAAAAAAAAAGAAGACAGGATTGGAGGTTTAGGGCAGAGAATCCTACTGGGCTGAAGAGGCTGGGCTTCACCTACCTGGGAGATTTCAGTGGTCTCGTCCTGAGAGGTCCCTCTCTGAGTAGTGTGACAGTTCCAGGCCACAGTCCTCTTCCCTCCCATCTTGTCCTTCCGCTCTAGTGGCTTCAGATGTGATGCAAGGACAATACCCCTGTGGGCAAAGGACAGAGATTGGAGGATAGGCTTCATGCTATCTGTGGATGTGAGGTGGCTGTACTTTGCATGATAGAGGCGAAACCTACCAGCAAGCCAATATGACAATAATAATAACAGCAACAATGGCTGACAGCTTTTGAGCACTTCCCATGTGCCAGACACTGTGCTCAAAATCTTGCATGTAACAATTTCTTTAATCGTAACAATAGTCACTCTCTTTTACAGATGAGGAATAGAGGTTCAGAGAGGTTAAATAACTTGCATAAGATCACACAGGTAGCAGAAGGTAGGGCCAGGACTGAGCCCAGAATTGTCTGACTTCAAAGCACATGCTCTTATCCACTATAGTCCACCATAACAGGAGGGTCTGAGAAAAACTGCATTAGGCTGAAAAAAAGAAAGAAATTGCATTAAGCCAACCTGAACTCCTCGTAGGAAGCCACCCTCTGCTCCACGGCCCGTAACTTGGCAGCATTCTCCCGTTTGTATTTTTCATCAGCACTGAGTGCAGCCTGCAGCTCTTTCTCCAAAGCCTTGAAGTCAATGATGTCATTCCTTTCCATGGTCTGTTTCTAGGAAGGCAAAGGGAATGGACGTCAGTGGAGGATCAATATCAGGGAGGAGGATGTGTCTGCCTTCTTTGCCAGCCTACAAAACGACCCCAAAGCACTCTGGATATCTTTCTACTTATCTTGGAGGGTGTTACAACAATCTAGTTCTCTATAGAGGGGAGCTGAGTTGCACAGTGAGGACTTGCTTAAGACTTGTCAGTGAAAATAGAACACAGAGTCTGACTTTCAGTTTGGAGCCCTGTCTTTTTTTTTTTTTTATGTTATGTTAATCACCATACATTATATCATTAGTTTTTGATGTAGTGTTCCATGATTCATTGTTTGCGTATAACACCCAGTGCTCCATGCAAAATGTGCCCTCTTTAATACCCATCACCATGGAGCCCTGTCTTAATTTTGTTCTCTACTTCTAAAAGTATTTTAATTCTAGTGCTTCTGCTGAGGAGACATTTGGATCTCAGAATTCAGTCCCTTCACTCTTTCATATGGGTTCACTCTATAGCAAGTGACAGAGGACCTCCCACAAAAGCAGAACTGTTGTTAACCATACTCCTGAGTCCAGGAATAAAATTTCACCCATCATTCAGTGTTTTCAATGGGAAATGATACTTTTCACCCAAACCAGATGCAATGACTGAGTAGGAAATCAAGCAGAAGTGGCAGAGGAAGGGGTTCAGGGATCTCTGTTCCCAAATCCCTCCGTCCAGACCAGGGCTGGAGCACAGGTCTGTAGGTACTTGAGCAACCTCTTTAGCTCTGCCGCTGTACTTCTGCAGCTTCTGAGTATGTGAGGCTGATTGATCCATTCTACCGGGAAATCATCTATATGGGTTCTAGTAGTGGTTCTGGCATTTACTTGCCCACAGGGGTATTGTCCTTGCATCACATCTGAAGCTGTGAGACCTCTCTGAACCTCAGAGTTGTGGTGCGTTGAGCTAGGTTCTGTGGCGATGTCATCATCAACAGCCCTAGGGCAGGGAAGCAGGAGGTCTGCGACCAACCCCACAGCCCCTTTCCCTCCACCCCAGCGTGGGTAAACCGAACACCGAGAAAGGGGCGGGGCGGGGCAGGAACTGAACTCAGGTGTCCCGGCTCCTGTCCAATTCTGTGCCCTCCCCAGTCATTGACGAGAGAGAACAACTAACCCTTCCGCTCCCCAGCCCTTCACCCCAGGACCTCAGGCCTAAGTTTCCTTGCTTTCTTTGGGAATACCCAGATATGCCGGAACCGCACAGCTCAGCGTAGAGCAGCTGTGGTTGCTCAGCAACTGCTCCAACAGCCTGACCACGTGATCGTCCAGAAGGCCCCCTTTCAGGGTGGCTCCGAGGCGCCTGACCAGATTCATGCCTCCTCCGGCCTTAGTCTCTTTGGAGCAGCCCACGCCTTGGTTTGGGGGCTCTCGACTCCACGTCGCTGGTTCCTGGGCCCGCGGCCGGCATTCCTCCCAGCCGGTCCTCAGGCAGAGGGCCGTCCTCGGGGCAGAAACGCGACGGCGGCGTCGGCGGGGTCCTTCCGGACGGCGGGCGCAGCGGAGCGGCGGCGTGGGGCGGAAGCGCGGTCTCGGGCGGCGGACTTGGAGCTTCAGGCTGAGCGGGCGGCAGGTGAGCGGGCGCGGGTCAACGGCAGGAGAAAGTTGCTGGGATGGGAAATTAAATAATGTCAGATCTGGAAGAGACGTTGTAGGTTTTCTGCCTCCTTTCACTTTACAGATGGGTAAACTGAAGCGTGGAGCGGGAAAGGGAATGAAAGACACCCCCCACACAGCACATACCTCGATTCCGGGGTTCCCTCAGTGTCGACCATCCGTAAAATCCCTTCCCTGGGCAAGGGTCGTTGTCTTACTCCCTCTTCCATCTGTGCCTTCTTCATCCCTTCTCTACCAAGCTCCCTCCGTCCTTATTCTGTATTCGTTTGGGAGCCTGCGTTGTAGCGGGAAGCTACAATGAGGTTTGGCCACTAGTTTTGTGCAACTGTGGGCAAGTCTTCTACCTTCTCTGTGCCTTGTAGGAGTTATTCTGTCATCATTCAACAAATACTTATCGAGGTCTTGTTTTGTGCCAGCACAGTTCTAAGTGGGGAAAAAAAAGTATTTGCTTAAATTGTAGGTGGGGAGATGATAGTGAAAGTGACGTGAATAGATATATATGAGCTAGGGGCTGGTACTACTACCAATAAAATAATAATAAAACAGTGAAAGTGGGGATTGGAGAGTGTGTGTAGGGAGGACTGTTTTAGAGTGACATTTTCAGAGGTGACATTTTAGTAGGGACCTGAGTGAAATGAAGGAACAAGGTATAAATATCCAAGGGAAGAGCATTTCGGAAGAGAATTTCAAGTGTAAAGGCCCTGGAGCAGAAATGAGCTTGATTTGTTCCACGAGCAGCCTTTTATAAAAATGTGTGCAGGCACTTCATGGATCTTGGGAGAATGAAATGAGCACAGATGTGATAGCTCTTGGGAAATAAAAAGAATCTCTATGTATATGAAAGTTTCCATTGTAATTTACATTTAATTACAAGTCCCTGGAGCTAGTCCTTTACTTGAGATAAATACCACTATCTCAAAATAAGATATTCCATTCCGTTAACATCGTGTTCCTGCTTATGCAAGGTGCTATGTTGGGCATTGGCAGGAAGGCACAAGGAACACAGGGTTCCTGTATTCAAGAAGAGCTAAAAAATAATGCTTGCTGACATTTATTGAGCCAGGGACTTTGATAAATTGTTTACACAGACTATTTTGTTTAAATCTCATAACTTCACGCAATGGGGATTACTCACTCCATTTTCCAGTTGAGGAAATAGATTTGGAGAAGTGAAGTAACTAACCTGAAAGTACCTAGTTAGTAAGTGACAAAGTTAGGATTCAAATGTAGGCCTTTCAACCCCAGCGCCCTAACCCTTACACCACCTCTGGTTTGTTATTACTTATAAACTGTAGGGTTGTTGGGGAGGTTAATTAGTTAACTGCCATTCAAGGCAGAGTTAAATGCTGATTAAGGTACAAAAGGCTATAGCAGTGTAGGGGAGTGAGAAATTGAGGATCTAGAAAAGCTTGAAGGAGGTGGCATTTGAATTGTTACTTTGAAGGGAATTTCAGTAATTGAAGTGGAGAAAACCACGGAATACTTATTAATTACAAAGAGAAAACGAGAACTTTACATTGGAAAAGCCTGGCAGACACCACCATCATCAAGTAATTAAATGAACATCATAACTAATGGGACAGATTAAAATCTTGTACCACCTGATAGGAGATGCACTGAAAAGAACACCACATTGCTTCTGAGATATTCCTGCTAAAAATGCAAAACCTGACTCCAATCGTGAGGAAACATCAGATGTACCCAAATTAAGGGACATTATACAAAAACCAGTCGCCTGTAATCTTCAAAAGCACCAGGTTGTAAAAGTCAAGGAGAGACTGAGGAGCTGTTCCTGAGTGCAGGAGACTAGACACATGACCATTAAATGCAAACATGTGATCTTGGATTGAATCCTTTGCTGTGCAGGACATTATTAGAACAGTTTGTTCCAGGGGCCCTTGGGTGGCTCTGTCGGTTAAGCGTCCAACTCTTGATCTCAGCTCAGGTCTTGATCTCAGGGTCATGAGTTCAAGCCTGGCGTTGAGCTCCACGCTGGGCATGCAGAACCTACTTAAAAAAAAAAAAAGTACAGTTTGTTCTAATAATGGAGGTCTGTGGATTAGGTGGTAGTAATGTCTCACTATTAATTTTCTGATTTTGACTGTCATATTGTGGTTATGTGGGAAAATGTCCTTGTTTGTAGGAATCACACACACTAAAGCAGGGGTTGGCAAACTTTCTATCAAGGGCCAAATAGTAAATATTTTAGGCTTTGTGGGCCATATGGTCTCAGAACTACTCAACTTTGCTGTTACAGTGTGAAAGCAGCCACAGACATTATAAATGTATGGGCCTGGCTGTGTTCCAATAAAGCTGTTTTTATAGACACTGAAATTTGAATTTTATATAATTTGCACATATCATGAAATATTCTTTTGATATTTTTCAACTATTTAAAAATGTAAAAGACATTTCTAGCTTGGGGGCTGTATGAAAACAGGCAGCAGGCCAGGTTGGCCCTAGGCCATAGTTTGCCAACTCCTGCATTCAGGTATTAGGAGGTGATGAAGCACTGTGTCAGCAACTTATCCTCAAGTAATTTAGGAAAAAGAAAAATACTTGTGCTACTTTGCAACTTTCTGGTATTTTAAGTTAAAATTTTTTTAGTATAATAAGAGTGGGAGAAGAGAACGTAAACAGTGAGGAGGAGCAGTCAGTAGGTTGGTCTAACTGGAGAGGAGATGTGTTGAAGGGATATGGTCAACTATAAGGTTAGAAATGTGGGGCCATGTTGTGGAGGCCTTGGTTACCTCGCTAGAATCTAACGCCTCTTTTCCTTGAATTTTAGCATCATGGATACTGACTTGTATGATGAGTTTGGGAATTATATTGGACCAGAGCTTGATTCTGATGAAGATGATGATGAATTGGGCAGAGAGACCAAAGATCTTGATGAGGTAAAACAAAGATATTGCTGTTTTCATCTCTCTCTTTAAAAAAAAATGGGGGGGGCAGTGAATCCTCTGTGCTCCCATAATATTCTGTGTACATCTCTCACATTGCACCTTTTAAATATATGACTTGTTGGGGTCTTATGCTGCACTTAAGAAAGCTTAGCTACGGAAGTTCCAAAAGGGGATATAAGGTAGTTTCATGGGTGGTTGTGGTTTTATAATACGAGCTCTGCTTTATCTGGTAGTAGCTCTCCTTCCATTTACCTGAAGTTCCTTTTTTTTTTTTTTTTTTTTTTTTTTTTTTTTTTTTTTAAGATTTTATTTATTTATTTGACAGAGAGAGAGAGCACAAGCAGGGTGAGTGGCAGGTAGAGGCAGAGGGAGAACCAGGCTCCCCGCAGAGCAGGGGGAGCCCGACGCGGGACTCGATCCCAGAACCCTGGGATCATGACCTGAGCCGAAGGCAGTCGCTTAACCGACTGAGCCACCCAGGCGCCCAAAGATTTTATTTATTTATTTGCGAGAGCGAGAATGGGAGAGAGTACACGAGAGGGGGGAGGGTCAGAGGGAGAAGCAGGCTCCTCGCTGAGCAGGGAGCCCGATGCGGGACTCGATCCCGGGACTCCAGGATCATGACCTGAGCCGAAGGCAGTTGCTTAACCAACTGAGCCACCCAGGCGCCCTACCTGAAGTTCTTTTTGACAGTTATGAGTAATAGGAACTTAGAAAAGGTGATCAGTTTTTCCAGGTGCAGCTGCACTGCAACTTCCTCATAAGCTTGGGTTTTGAAAGGTGAATAAAAGCAATAGAAAGGGAAGATACAGGGGCGCCTGGGTGGCTCAGTCACCTAAACGTTTACCTTCGGCTCAGGTCACGATCCCGGGGTCCTGGGATGGAGCCCCATGTCGGGCTCCCTGCTCAGCGGGGAGTCTGCTTCTCCCTCTAGAGCCCCCCCCCCACTTACACTCACACTGTCTCTCTAATTAAAAAGGGGGGGGTACAGATTCTTATGACTCCCTTCAGGAGAGCTATGGAGGATGGGTCCAGAGGGGTCTGAGGCTTGCAAAAGACATCAAAGGTGGCTTTCATGTGTTAGCAATGTCCAGAACAAGATGAACAAGAGTTAGATGGGCCCACTGCTTATCAATGGAGGTGTGATATTAACAGGACGGCAGGAAAGCAGAACAGTCCGTCTGCTCCATTAGGGAAAATGTCCTTCAAATTAGAAAAAAGAGAATAAACACTGGAAGAAGAAATTTGAAGCCTTCTAGGTGAGGTGAAAAGAGAGCATCTTGCAGTTTTAGGTGTGTTCAAGTCTTCAGGTTCAGATGAATTATATCCTGGGTCGGTGTGGTGGGGGAGACCTGGCAGAGTGAAGCCAAGAGAGTCATTGTGGCCATCTTTAATGAACTGGGGAATGGCTGTGGCGCTAGCAAGTGAATCAGGCAACTTTTCTACTTTTCAAAGATGAAGGTAATGGCACTACATTTCAGAAACTACCAACTAGTATGTGTGGATGTAAAAATGATGGAAGGAATTTTAAAACAAGTGATTGTTAAACTCTTAGGAAACTCATGTGAGTTTTATAAAAATGATTTTCTTGATATGATTACTAGATTGAGTTATAAGTTGGGTATGCTATGGATATTATGTGTCTTGATTTGAATAAGGCATTTGAAGTTTTTAATTTTTTTTATAAACCAGGTTTTTCTTTTTAAAAATACTTTAAAGTAGTTTTCATTTTATAAGCAATTTGTGAATACATTCTCATGCAGATCAAATAGATAGAAAGTCTTCTTGGTCCTTATTCCATTTCACTTTTCGTAAGGTAATCATTGTAACTCATGATGTCCCTGTGGAAAGAATAGGGGTTGGGTCATAATAAAGTTAGGAGAGGTCACAGCTGATAGAACAGTGAGACCCAAAGAGTGTTGATTAATGGATCACCACCAGAGGTGACATGCCCCAGGCATCCATGCTTGGTCCCATTCTTTTCAACCTTTTTGTTGTTGTTTATTTTTTTTTTTTAAGATTTTGTTTATTAATTTGACAGAGACAAAGTGAGAGAAGGAACACAAGCAGGGAGAGTGGGAGAGGGAGAAGCAGGCTTCCTGCTGAGCAGGGAGCCCGATGCAGGGCTCGATCCCAGCCACCCTGGGATCACGACCTGAGCCGAAGGCAGACGCTTGACTACTGAGCCACCCAGGCGCCCCTCTTTTCAACCTTTTTATCAATGGTGTAGGTGAAGATAGAGAAGGGAAGTTTATAAAATTCACACATGACATAAGCTAACACATTGGATAAGGGATTCTAAATTCAGAGTGATCTCAACATACTTGAATTCCAGGCTAAGTAAATAAATTCATTCATTCATTGAGTATTTGTAATCACTTTATTTGTAATCACTTACTATTTCCAAGGAATCATGATACGGAGAGAGCCAAGGCACTATCTCTGCCCTCCAGGAACCTACTGCTCACCAGGGGAGATGAAGTACAAAAAAATATTTATAGTATGAAGCAGGGAAGGACATTTAGTACCATTTAGTACCATTTAGATTATTTTATCATCTTATTTTTATGTTTTTTTTCAAGATTTTATTTATAAGTAATCTCCACACCCAGCGTGGGACTCACACTCACAATCCGGAGTCAAGAGTTGTGTGCTCCACCAACCCAACCAGTCAGGTGCCCCATTCAGATCATTTCAACTTAGTAATACAGTAATAGTTAATAAGGGGGGATCATTTCTGGCTGGGATGACCGAGAAGGGTATCTGAGGAAGTGACATTCATAGTGGAGCCGAAGACTGACTAGGCATCTGTAGGGATAGGAAGTGGAGTGATTAATGGTTGCCTTCATTTTGGGGCATGGAATTGGGGAGTGATGGCCAAAGGGTACAGGGTTTCTTTTTGGGGTGACAATCTGACATCGTTTGTGGTGATGGTTGCATAGCTCTGAATATACTAAAAACCACTGGATTGTGCATTGAAAATGGGTGAATTGTGTGAAGTGTGAATTCTGTTTCACTAAAGCTGTTAGAAATCCTTTAAAGCAAAAGGACCACCTAGGCCCTGAACATTTTCACCTCAGTACCGAGTGTTGAGTTCATCCCACTCTGGTTCATGCTCCTCGGTATTGTTGCTTGTGCAGGGCTCTGCTCTTGTTTCATTAACTTACTAATTCCTTTGTATCTCTTCCTCATGCTATTACTGTAGTAATTGTAGCATGTGCGTGTGAATTTTTGTATGAGCTACAAAATGTGAATGGTTGCATTATTAATGTAAATACTGTAAGTGGTAGTGGCTTGTCTGCATCTTTCTGCTTCTCACTTTTGCCACCCAGCATTGTGGTAAGTGTTGTGGTTTAGGATCCATCTCTGGTGCTGTGTGTCTGTCTGGTCTGGCTTTGGACTGCTGCTCAGTAATGCCTGGTGTGCATTACTTTCTTATCGATGGGCACCAGGGTGACCTGCCACCAGCCTCCCCTCATACAAATAACGCTGTAGTGGATATTCACAGATATGTCCCTCCCGCACCATGTGAAAATGTCTTTGAGTTACATTCCCAAAAGCAGAGTTGCTGATCACAGGATCATGTACATACTGAATGTGTTTATACTTAGTTAAGGGGCTTTTACTAAGTGCAATCAGATTGTTCCTCCACTTACCAGCACTAGTCCATACTCCTCCCAGCAGAGTGAGAGTTCCTGTGGCCTCCCAGTCCACAGGGAAGATTTGCATGCACAGATTTTTTTATTTTTTTATGTTTACCTTTTTTTAAGATTTTATTTATTTGAGAGAGAGAGGTAGTGAGAGATAGAGCATGAGCAGCGGGGAGAGGGAGAAGCAGGCTCGGATGTGGGACTCAATCCCAGGATCCTGGGATCACAACCCGAGCCAAAGGCAGACACTTAACCAACTGAGCCACCCAGGCGCCCAGCACAGATTTTTTTTTAAAACATTGTTTTTATTGTTTTTTAAAGATTTTATAAAAACATTGTTTTTAAAGATTTTATTTATTTGAGAGAGAGCAAAAGCAAGAGAGATCACAGAGGAAGAGGGAGAAGCAGACTCACCGCCAAGCAGAGAGCCCGATGCAGGGCCCGATCCCACGGCCCTGAGATCATGACCTGAGCCAAAGGCAGATGCCCAACCAACTAAGCCACCCAGGTGCCCCTAAAAACATTTTTTATTGAACTATATAATAGTAGAGAGATGTGTAGGATTTTGATAATGGAGACAGGAGAGAAAGAAGGACATTCTTGAAAGGAGTGCAGTGAGCAGGGGCCCAGAGGTAGCACGTTAAGAGGAAGTGATTCCTCCTCCCAATTGCCAAAGCACGGTCCCTGGAGGACGGCTGTAGGAGTGAAGCACAGAGGAGGGACCAGACCCTAAGGCCTTGAGTGGAGAACGGGGAGGAAGGGGTAACATGATCAAAGCAACATGCTGGGACCTTTCCTTTAGTGAAGGGAGAGTCAGGAGGCCAGGAGCTCATCACAGTGGAAGGGTGCACAGGTGTGGAGTTAGAGGGGAGAAATTGGGGTGGGTGGGAGATTAGCAGAACACTGGTTATTAACAGACAAATAGAAATGAGGAAAAGACACTTGCATAGTTTTATTTTAGACTTGTCAAGTTTGAGTCACCAACAGGACACCCAGCTAGAAATAATTACAGGTAGTTGGAAATTATTACATAAAATCCTACAATTAGATGCAAAATGCATTCAGCAGTATGGGGCAGGAGGAAACTGGCTTGATAGCTGTTTTGGGGCCCCCGTGAGTAGGATATGTACGGCTATCCAAAGAGCTAATGTAACGTCAGACTGCATTAATTGAAGAAGAGCGTAAGGATGGTAGGAGGTAGCCAGTCAGCATACCACTGGAGAGTTTTTTGTTCTTTTTTTTTTTTTTTTTTTAAGATTTTATTTATTTATTTGACAGCGAGAGACACAGTGAGAGAGGGAACACAAGCAGGGGGAGTGGGAGAGGGAGAAGCAGGCTCCCGGCGGAGCAGAGAGCCCGATGCGGGGCTCGATCCCAGGACCCTGGGATCATGACCTGAGCCGAAGGCAGATGCTTAACAACTGAGCCACCCAGGCGCCCCTTTTTTGTTCTTTTTAAGAAAGCATTTGACATGCTGGGATTTGTGTGAAGGAAAACGGGCTCCCACCAGTACCTCTACCTGCCTCCCTGCATCTGTGCCATATGCCTTCCCTCCTGTTCTTAGGGATGGTTTGTTTGTGTTGTTATCTACTAGAAACTAGGTCCCACCCCTTCTCACCTGCACGAGACCAGCACCCCAGCAGTCCGTCCCCCCCGTCCCCCCCCCCCCCGCTCCTGTGTCAGTTTTCCCTCTGCTAGATCATCCCCGTCAGCATACAGACATGCTGGTATTTCTCTGAATTCATCCCATTACCCTGCTTCCCACTGCAGCATGCCTCAAAACAGTTTTTGATACTTGCTGTCTCCACATCCTCTCAAACCCATTTCTGTCCTCTGCCTCTCCCGTTCCACAGCGCCAGTGACCTCGGCCCCAGGCCTCATCCTCCTCTTACTTGACCTGTCTGCAGCCTTTGACCGACCTGGCTGATCACTCCCTCCTTAAAATCTCCTCTTCCATTGGCTTCCATGGAACCCCCTGGTTTTCCTTCTCCTCATTGGCCCGTTCCTTCTCCATCTTTGCTGCTGGGGACTCCTCATCTCCCTGACCTCTAAATGTCAGCAGACCCCAAGGCTCCGTTCCTCATACCTCTTCTCTTAGTACGCTCACTCCCTGGTGATCTCATCCACTCTATCAGATGCATTCTGTTCACTAAGGACTCTCAAACTTCTATGCTGTTCTCCTCTTCCTTGCTAATCCTCTTGGCCCAGGTCCTTCGCATTTGTTGTTCCAGTCAACTAGAATGCTCTTCCTCAGCCATTTGTAGAGCCTCTCTCTTCCTTCAGAGTTTTACTCAAATGTCATCACCTCTTTTTTTTCCATTGCTATATCATCAACACTAGAGCAGCGTCTGGTACATAGTAAGTGCCCAGGAGGTATTTGTTGAGGGGAGCCGGGGTGTCGCAGTCGGTTAAGCTCTGACTCTTGGTTTTGGCTCAGGTCATGATCTCACAAGTGATCTCAGCGTTGTGAGATTGAGCCCCTCGTCAGGCTTCACACGGAGTCTGCTTCAGACTATCTCTCCTCCTCCCTTTGCCCCTCCACCTGCTCGCTTACCCTCACTCACTCTCTCTCAAATAAATAAATCTTTTTTTAAAAAAAGGTATTTGGAG
This sequence comes from Neomonachus schauinslandi, assembly GCF_002201575.2. NCBI lineage: Eukaryota > Metazoa > Chordata > Mammalia > Carnivora > Phocidae > Neomonachus > Neomonachus schauinslandi. Next base: position 42,157,142 of record NC_058417.1, on the reverse strand, counting down.
CGCCTGGGTGGCTCAGTCATTGGGCATCTGCCTTCGGCTCAGGTCATGATCCCAGGGTCCTGGGATCGAGCCCCGCGTCGGGCTCCCTGCTCCGCGGAAAGCCTGCTTCTCCCTCTCCCACTCCCCCTGCTTGTGTTCCCTCTCTTGCTGTGTGTCTGTCAAATAAATAAATAAAATCTTAAAAAAAGAAAGAAAGAAAGAAAGAAAAAAAAAGTGCCTGCATGTGGTCGATGGCTGTTAACTATTTACTGAGTGAATGATTGGACAATCAGGCTACGTTTCCTCTCATCTAATTCCAAACTGTGTTGTGCTCTCGTGCACTGCCCACGTGAGCACTGAGGAGACATCGCCACAGAGCAGACATGTAGCAGAACCTTGAAGTATTCAGACCCTTCAGCCCAGCAGTTTTGCTAATAGAAATTATCCTAAAGAAATAAGGAGTGATGTTTCAATACGGGTGTGCAAAAAGTGGTTCATTATGGGCGCCTGGGTGGCTCAGTCGGTTGAGCGTCTGCCTTTGGCTTGGGTCATGATCTCAGGGCTTGGGATCGAGTCCCACGTCGGGCTGCTTGCTCAGTGGGGGGTCTGCCTCTCCCTCTGCCTGCAGCTCCCCTTGCTTGTGCTCTCTCTCTCTCTGTGTCAAATGAATAAATAAAATCTTTAAAAAAAAGGATATGCTATGATAAGCCATTTGTTTTCTCCAGTCTCGATCCACTTGTGACCGGTGGCCCACATTTAAGAAGGGGCTAGCTTGAAGCCAGAGAGCCGTCGGTAGCCATGGCTTACTGTGAAGGATCACATAAGAGCAGGACCTGCCCTGCTGAGTCTTTGGCACAGAACTCAAAATAAGAAGCTGCCAAGCCTGGGGAGTCATTGCTCTTAACTCATATAACGTAGACAGTCACTGAGAAGGAAGGTGCACACCTCTCCTGCCCTCCTCCCCTCTCTTGCTCTTAGATGGACGATGACGATGACGACGATGATGTGGGAGACCATGATGAGGACCACCCTGGGATGGAGGTCGTGCTGCACGAGGACAAGAAGTACTACCCCACAGCTGAGGAGGTGTACGGCCCTGAGGTGGAGACCATCGTTCAGGAAGAAGACACCCAGCCTCTCACCGGTAAGTCCGGAGGCACCGGGTTGGGAGAGGTGAGATGGAGTCTGGAAAACGTCAGGTCATAGCTGTCAGCAGTGTTGAAAGTTCAGTGAATGATTCGCTTCTCTCTACTATTTTCAGGTACTGCTTCTGGATTGAGATTCCTTTTACCCTGTTTTAGTATTCAGTGCAACTCGTAGCTTGTTACAGAGCAAATGGGAGTTACTTCTTTATTTACTGAATATCTGTTTAGGTGCTTAAAGACTATTTTTGTTTGTTTTGTTTTGGGGTTTTGGGTTTTTGTTTTGTTTATTATTTGTTTTTAAAGATTTTATTTATTTCTTTGTCAGAGAGCACAAGCAGGGGGAATGGCTGAGCAGGGAGCCTGATGCGGGACTTGATCCCCGGACCCTGGGATCATGACCTGAACCGAAGGCAGACACTTAATTAACTGAGCCACCCAGGCGCCCCTGTTTTGTTTTTTATGTAGGCTCCATGCCCGGCATGGAACCCAACAACGGGCTTGAGCTTACGACCCTGAGATTAAGACCTGAGCTGAGATCAAGAGTTGGACACTTAACCGACTGAGCCACCCAGGTGCCCCAACTTAAAGACTATTTTTAAGTTCTCCCTCTGGTGTGATCTGTTTTTCCATCGAAATCATCCTAACTCCTAGGGACGCCTGGGTGGCTCAGTCGTTAAGCATCTGCCTTCGGCTCAGGTCATGATCCCAGGGTCCTGGGATCGAGCCCCACATCGGGCTCCTTGCTCAGCGGGGAGTCTGCTTCTCCCTCTCCCACTCCCCCCCTCTTGTGCTCTCTCTCTCTCACTCTCTCTCTGAAATAAAATAAAATAAAATATTTAAAAAAAAGAAAAGAAAAGAAATCATCCTAACTCCTTTAACCAGTCCTCACAGTGCCAGTTTTCTACTTCTTATATCCTTTTCATTGATCTTCTGAGAAGTGGTTAGATTTTATAAATGCAAGGAGAGGTTTTGAACTGACATTGACCTCAGCCTATATCCAGTCCCTCTCCCTTCCTCCCACAAAATGAAGTGCAAACTTCTGAGTCCACAGTTCCAGATCCTTCACTGTCTAGTGCCAAACAGCATTTCCAGAACTTGTTTCAACATATGAGTAGTCCTTGAGAATAACATAAATTGATGTCACATACACATTATGAAAACTCAGTCTAGGGGCGCCTGCGTGGCTTAGTCGGTTGAGCATCCGACTTTTGGTTTTGGCTCAGGTCATGGCCTCAGGGTCGTGAGATCAAGCCCTGCATCAGGCTCCATACTCAGCTGGGAGTCTGCTTGAGTGTCTCTTTCTCCTTCCTCAGCCCTTCCCCCTGCACGCTCTCTCTCCCTCTCAAATAAATAAATAAATATTTAAAAAAATAAAATGAAAGCTTAGTCTAATGGAATGGGGCTCTGTATTTTTATGTTTTATGCCAACCTGCACATCACTACTTTTTTTCCCCCCCGCTAGAACCTATTATTAAGCCAGTGAAAACCAAGAAATTCACTCTGATGGAGCAGACATTACCTGTCACGGTGTATGAAATGGAGTAAGTTATAAGGTCTCTCTGCCTCTCTGCACAAATAGTGTGGGTTCATTTTTCTGTGGATGTAGGATGTGGTTTGTGGTTGAAGTAGCTAGTGAACTGAAAAAGCAAAAATCCTCTCCTACAATTTGTCAGAATTTTCCTTGAGCATACGGTTGCTGGAAAAGTTAAGCCAATCTTAAATTTTCTTTTGGATCTCATTTAGATCTCGGCCTTTTCTCTTCCAATCCTTTAGTTGGGTATTAGAAGCCGGCCTTTGAGGCAGAACTGGGTATTGTAATCATCAGTGTTGGGGCCACCAGAGCCTATTTTGACTTGGTAAGATTGCTTAGTGTTTGGGGAATATAACAACTCTTTATTTTGGAGAGGAGGGTACAAGTAGGTGGATACATGTGTAGAGTAGTTTAGACTCTTCATACTGCAGGCTTTCTGAAAATATTTTCATTGATGAAATGCACTTGTAAGGTCCTCCTATATTGAAGTGCTTGGAACTCATTATTGGATAATGAAACTCCTTTTTTTTTTTTTTTTTTTTTAAATATTGACATTTAGTATGTCCGAAAGAGTGGGATCTCTTCTGAATGGTCAGCTCACCTGCCAACATTCAGCCATTTTTTAAACAACTTTTCAGTTGTCTTTAGAACTTTCTTCAGCTTCCCTTGTGTTCTCAATGGTGATTTTTTTTTTTTAAATCTCAAATCTTTGAAAGCGTCCTAGATGTTTCAAAGAGCCAAAGTCCTCTGGTGGCTACTTGCCATGAGTTAATGTGGGTGATAAGAAAGACAGTGCTGGTTTTGATCAAGTTGGAACTCCTCAGCATCATTAATGAGATGGAGTTTTCTGAAAAGTTTTGTTAACTAGCTCTGAGGGCAATTTCAAAAGAGAAGCTGGGGTGCCTGGGTGGCTCAGTTGGTTAAGCGTTCCACTCTTGATTTTGGCTCAGGTCGTGATCTCAGAGTTGCGGGATTGAGCCCTACGTCAGACTCTGCGCTCAGCACGGAGTCTGCTTATCCCTCTCTCTCTGCTCCTCCCTCCCTCACCCCCTCTTCTCTCTATCTCTAAAATTTTTTAAATCTTAAAAAGAGAAGCCTCAAAGTAATTTTAAGTCCCCTTTGCATTAATAGAATAAATGCATAAATGGAATAAATGTAACCTGAGGATTTTGAAAGGAACAGTGCTTGTGTATGTGTGTGCATGCATGCTGGTATTTGGTTTTGCTTTTCTTGTTTGCTTTTGAAATCTCTTTTCGTGGGTTGTGTTACTTCATGGAAAAGTGTCTTCCATTTCCAGAGCCAGACCAGTGTAGATACAGAAATTCATGTCTGCCTCTGAGCATTCTCCAGTTGGTCTGAAAGTTGTTCCTGACAAAATACGTGAAACCCCTTTGCACCACTTCCTATTTGGAAGCTTTTGCCAAAGTCCCTTTTCTCTTTGCCTTTCTCCTTTCAGTTTCTTGGCAGATCTGATGGATAACTCGGAACTCATCAGAAATGTGACCCTCTGTGGCCATCTCCACCATGGCAAGGTGAGAGAATTTTCAGCTACTGGGAACAGGATTTCTCTTCGTTCCTGCTCATTTTTTCAGCCCTCAGTCACAGGTTGGGGTTTGAGGCCATAATGCTGGATCTCCTGACTCTGGGGGGCCTCCGTGCCTAGTGGGAAACCTGCTGTGAAATTCTAGCTTTTCCTGAGCAGCAGATGGAGCCTGTTTCTAAGCCACTTGCAGCCTTGTGTCTACATCTGGACAGAAGAGGGGAAATTGAGCCTTACTCTGATTTTATAAGTTTTCATTTCCTGGGGGAATGCTTGTCCAAGAAAGATTTCATCTTTCATTTGAAAATAATCCTATGGCTTCACTGTTAATCCCTTGATGTCCCATAATCCTCCTTGCTCTCCTCTTCCTCTCCTTATCCCTAAATTATGTGGTATATTGGGCACTGAGAGAAGGGTAGAGTAGATTTTCCTTTGTGCTTAACATATCTTAACCTTCTCTTCCCTTTCAGACGTGTTTTGTAGATTGTTTAATAGAGCAGACTCACCCGGAAATCAGGAAGCGCTATGACCAAGATGTAAGTAGAAAATCTGTGGAAGGAACAACAACAACAAAAATCTGTAGAAGGTTTAGGATGAACCATTCATAATATACAGAGGTGTCTCTCTCCTTCCCCTTCCTTCCACCTTCCCACTCTCATAAATAATGACACCTACAAAGTGCTGCTTTATAATTGTAATCTCTATTCATAGCTTTAAAGAAAGTAATTTTAACTTCTCAGGAGCATAGAGAATATTAACCTGCAGTATTTTGGGATGATCTGTTCTGCACTTGGGATCTTTCCTCTGTTCTGATATATCCTGACTTTTATAGCCTATTCTTTCCTGTCGTGGTATTTATAGCCTACTCTATAAATATAATACAATTGGACCTTGTTGTTTCCATGATAAATTTAAATGCCAGTGAATGAGGCCAAATGTGGCCGCAAGTCTCAGTGCAATAAATGCTCCATGTCTGCTAGATTGAGTGTTTTGACATGCGGGGGGTTCCATAAAGGCTGGATGTGTCTCCCTTTACTCCTTGGGAGTGCATTTGATAAAATTTAGCTCTCCAGCCATACCTGGTCCTCATTGATCACCCTAACCGCCCCCAAAAACACCCATCCAGGAACATTTTCCATCTGAGAGGGCACTGGTTTTATTGTCTGGAATTTCTGTAGGATACCCTTCTGTCTTCCGTGTATCCTCCTGAGGCCGAAAGCCTTGAGTTGGGAGCTGGTGGAGGAGGGCGATTAATGGTTTGTGTGGGAGAGGGGTCTGGAGTCAGGTGGTAACAGCGCTTCTTTTTTTTTTTAAAGCTGTGCTATACTGACATTCTCTTCACAGAGCAAGAGGTAAGTGTGCCTGGGGAAATCTGACTGCTGCCCACACTGGACCCAGCGGGTCCGGCTCTTCAGGGAATGTGGGGGAGCCTTTATGTTAACACTTTGCTCTGTACTGCACCCCCCCCCTCTTTCCCGTCTCACACCTCTTGATCTCGTAGCTTCTGCCAGTCATCCCCTGATCTAGTACTTGAAAGAGAGCGGGGCAGGCAAGCGGTAGGGTAGGTGGAGGGACCTTCCTACCCTTGACTGGATTTAATTTGGCCTAGGAGGGCAAATGCTAAGAGGTGATGTCTACATTAGTGCTCTCAGTTATATAGAAACAACAGAATTTTTTAAATGACATCATCCTTAAATCTGTACGATGATTCCATCCACATGACGATCTCTTTCTGGGAGTAGTTTCTCTTTGAGAGTGGCTTCTTCTGTCTTTGTGCTTCTCTTCTATGTAAAGCAGTGAGCATACATCGCTGTCTTTCCCATTCCAGCTGGCGGGTGTTTCTTCTCTGGATCTTTCCCCTACTCTCTGACCCCTCTCTTTTCTCTCTCCTTTATTTCTGTCTCTTTTTCTTAGCCATATGGAGAGCTCAAGTTCGTAAGTGTGATTTACTAAAGGAATTTTGAGCAGTGCAGGCTTATGATAAGCAATCAACATGTGTTAGCTATTATTGTTTTTTAATACGTTTGGCTAGATTTTTTTTATACTTCTTGTTATAACTTTTTTTTTTAAAGTAGGCTCCACCCCCAGCATGGAGCCCAACTCTGCGCTTGAACTCTCAACCCTGAGTCAAGAGTTGGATACTTAGGGCGCCTGGGTGGCTCAGTTGGCTGAGCAACTGCCTTTGGCTCAGGTCATGGTCCCGGAGTCCTGGGATCAAGTCCCACGTTGGGCTGCCCCTGCTCTGCGGGGAGCCTGCTTCTCCCTCTGCCTGCCACTCCCCCTACTTGTGCTCTCTCTGTCAAATAAATAAATAAAATCTTAAAAAAAAAAAATCCATTAAAAAAAAAAGTTGGATACTTAACCAACTGGGCCACCCAGGCGCCCCTAGCTTTTTTTTTTTACATAGATTTTTTTTTTTCTTTTTAAAGTAATCTTCACAACCAATGTGGGGCTCGTACTCACATCCCCAAGGTAAAGAGTCGCATGCTCTACTGACTGAGCCAGCCAGGAGCCCCTCTTGTTATAGCTTTTATATGTGTGTGTGTAATTTTTTTTTTTTTTTGGTTCCCAAGGTTTAATCAAGAACTCATATAAAATATTTCAGATAAATGCATTTTAATCTTCCTCTTCATCCTGGTTAATCTGGAAACAACACAATTCATAACTGTCTTTGCAGTTGGCATCTGCTCGCAGTCACATAGATTATTCTTCTTCACATATTTTTGGGGGAGATATTTTAAATACCTTTTGGAAAAAGGCACTTCGGAAGTTACAGTAATCTTGCTCTTGCACCTTTCAATGGTTACAACCCCTCCACCAAGATTCCTGACTTTGCCATTCACTTTGATTCTCTCTTGAAGAAACTGTTCAAAAATGGTGGCATCCATGATCCCATCTTCCACTGAGTGGGGGCAGTCAAGGTAAAGTGCAGAACTTGCTTTTTTTTTTTTTGGTCCCCTCTTTGCCACAAGCTTTTTCATGGGCACCACGGGGCAGCAGGGGCAGAAAGGGCATCATGGTTTTTTAAACCCTAAAATGCCCCAGGGTGTTTCTTTTTACTTACATGATGCTTCAGTTATTGTTTTAGTTAGCAGTGTATGAAGGTAAGATTGTAGGATGCTGGATTCTCTGTTGGGTTTAATCCTGCTTTACTTGCTTGTTCAGTTTTATTTTTACTTTTTTTTTTGTATTTGAACCAAACCCCCGCAAAAATGATTTTAACACCAAGATATTTCATCTTCAAGGGTCATTCTGGTTAGAGGCTTAGATAAAAATCACACTCAAGGAGAGACATCAGTGTAACTTACTAGCAGCCGGCAAGCCCCAAGAGCAGAAGGAAGCCCTCTTGCATAGGAAGAAGTCTTGACTGCTCTCTCTGTCTTTGTGACTTTCAGAGAGGTGTTGGCATCAAAAGCACTCCTGTGACGGTGGTCTTGCCAGATACCAAAGGAAAATCTTACCTCTTCAATATCATGGACACTCCAGGTAGGACATTCCTTTTTCTATCAGAACCTTACCCTCTTTGGGGCGCCTGGGTGACTCAGTCGTTAAGCGTCTGCCTTCGGCTCAGGTCATGATTCCAGGGTCCTGGGATCGAGCCCCACATCAGGCTCCCCCCTCGGCGGGAAGCCTGCTTCTCCCTCTCCCACTCCCCCTGCTTGTGTTCCCTCTCTCGCTGTGTCTCTCTCTGTCAAAGAAATAAATAAAATCTTAAAAAAAAAAAAAACAGTTAAAAAAAAAGAACCTTACCCTCTTTGTTTTTTGTGTTCTCGTTCTTCCAGAACAAAATAGAGCACTTCATCTTTGGGTTTACATTCCCTTCACTTCCCCTTTCATTGAGATCATTTCTGTTTTCCACGGTCTCCTTTGCTCCTGACTAGTTAATTCGCAGGCACTGTGAGCCAGGCTTTCTGTTTCGCCCCTCTCTTTGCTCTGCCCTAAAATATTTAAATATTGGGGAATCTCATTCGTTGACTCATTTCAGCCTGTGTCAGGCCCCATGCTAGGCGCTTGGTAACAAGGGTGAGTCAGACAAGGCCCTGGCCTCAGGCGCTCTCAGTCTTTGGAGGAGGCCAGGGGGTCAACACACCCAACAGGTCATCGTAGGAGCAGTATACCTTGCCCTGTGGCTGACTCTGTCTTCATCTTACGGAAAGGACCAACTCAGGGCAGAGTTTTAAATAGAAACATTAGAGTTTTGATAAATTGACCTTCTCAGCCTCAGGTGCCCAGCGCCCTGATACCTCTGAGCCCCTTCCACCACCAGCAGCACCTTGCCAGGAATTGTCTCCTGTGCCCCAGGCCTTTCTTGCCCTTTCTCCTGCCTCTGAATTATCCTCTGCCTCCATAGAACTCTGCTTACTGCTGTTGAGGTCGAGCTGGTGTATGAATGTCGAGATGTTACGCCCTCCTAGGGCATACAGAACACTTCATTCTTTTTGTGTTTGGGGACCTGCTGTATGAAAGTTTAATCCAAGCATGTAACTCTAACTGGTGGAATTTTATACATGGCGGGGAGCTGTGGGAAGAAGGGAAAGGGCATATTTGGGGGTTCACATGCTTTGCAGTGTTCCCTCAGACCACCTGCAAGTTAATTGTGCCTCATCCTGGCACCTGGCACCACGCAGGTAGTGACTTACTTGGTATTTGTCTTACAGGACATGTGAATTTTTCTGATGAGGTCACGGCTGGCTTGCGCATCTCAGATGGAGTTGTCCTTTTTATCGATGCCGCTGAAGGCGTGAGTCTGCCTCTACTCTCTTAGGACCCCTCCTCCCTGTTAGGTTTGCCCCACACGATTAAATGTCTGTGGGATTAAGGCTCACATTTGCTTTGAAATTAAGGCAGCATATGAAGTTCAAAATTAGTTCTCAAGGGGCGCCTGGGTAGCTCCGTCATTAAGCGTCTGCCTTCGGCTCAGGTCATAATCCCAGGGTCCTGGGATCGAGCCCCGCATCGGGCTCCCTGCTCCGTGGGAGGCCTGCTTCTCCCTCTCCCACTCCCCCTGCTTGTGTTCCCTCTCTTGCTGTGTCTCTCTCTGTCAAATAAATAAATAAAATCTATTTAAAAAAAAAAAAGACAAAATTAGTTCTCAGTATGAGTCCCTCACTCCCTGTTCAGTGAGGTTCAAAATGATAGGACCCAAAATAAAATGACTAATGTAATTAAAAAGAGAAGGAGGAGAGTATATTCATGTAAATGGATTTTAAATGTTAATGCGTTTTTCTAGACTAGAGAGATTAGAGTTAAAAGACCCAAGGTGTCTTATGTATTTCTAAATTGAAAGATGAGGTAATTTGGCTAACTTTATTCATGTGGTCATTGATGACATAGCCAGTAGAGGGAGCCAGAGTTGCTCCCTCCCCTCTCCTCCATTTGACTTCATTTTGGAATAATTTCAAATTTATTGGAAAGTTGCAAAAACAGTACAGGAGTACACTGTCATTTGCTTTGTAATTCTTTTTCTGTACATGTACCCACGCATATGTGAGTGTGTGCGTATTTTCCCCTTGAATTGTTTGAAAGTGAAATATTTCAACATGTTACCTCAGAACAAGGGCATTTACTTACATGACCAGAATACAGTTCCCAGAATCAGGGAATTTAACACTGATACAATATGTTGTGTACATCTTTTTCTCTAGACCTTATTGCATGTCACTAACTACCTCAGTAGCGTCCTTTATAGAATTCTTTTTTTCCCTGGGGCACCTGGGTGGCTCATTCGGTTAAGTGTCTGCCTTCAGCTTAGGTCATGATCCCAGGGTCCTAGGATCGAGCCCTGCATCGGGCTCTCTGTTCCACGGGGAGCCTGCTTCTCCCTCTCCCTCTGCCACTCCCCCTGCTTGGGCTTATACTCTCTCTCTGTCAAATTAATAGATAAAATCTTAAAAAAAAAAAAAAAGAATTTTTTTTTTCCTGATCAAGGATGCTGTCTAGCATTCAGTCCTCATGTCTACCTTAGTCTCTTAATTAGAACTGTTCAATAGCTTTTCTTGGTCCTTTATGACGGCATTTTTGAAGAGTATAAGCTATATTTGTTTTGTAGAATGTCTCCATTTGGGTTTGTTGAATGTTTGCTCATGGTTATGTTCAGGTTATTTTTGGCAGGAATGCTACATGAACGTAGTTGTGTTCTTCTTAGTCCATCACATCAGGAGGCCCTGGGTGTCACCTTATCCCATTACTGGTGATACTAACTTTGGTTGCTTGGTTAAGGTGGGTTTGCCAGGTTTCCCCAGTGTAAAGTTACTATTTTCCCTTAGTAATAAATAATTTGTGGAGACATACCTTGAGTCTATATATACATTATACTCCTTTGCAAACTTTGCATGCTGGTTTTATCATCTATTACTTTTTTTTTAAGATTTATTTATTCATTTGAGAGAGAAAGATTGGGTGCAAGTCGGGGGAAGGGTAGAGGGAGCGAATCTCAAACAGATTCCCCACTGAGTGCAGAGGCCGATGCTAGGCCCAGTCCCATGACTCATGAGTTCACAACCTGAGCCGAAACCAAGAGTCGGATGCTTAACTGACGGAGCCACCCAGGCGCCCCACATTTTTTTAATCTCTGCACCCAACGTGAGGCTCAAAATCATGACCCCAGGACCAAGAATCGCGCACTCCACCAACTGAGCCAGTCTGGCACCCCAAGTTTTATCCTCCATTGAGCATTCCTAGTTTATTTCCGTAGTAGTTGCAAATGGTGATTTTATAACTTTTATAATTCCTTCTATATTTTTTGGTTGGAATTCTATTGTGAGGAAGGACTTCCTCTTCTCCCTCATTGCTTAACTTATTGTCACATGTGTGGATACATGGATTTTTTTTTTCATTCAGTGAGTTATAATCCATCACTATCCTTACATATCTTGATCCTCTAGCTATCCCAGATTCGGTTAGATAGAGCTCCTTCAGGTTGGCTTCTTTGTCCTTTTGACATGTCCCATCTTTTTTTTAAGTACTTTCTTACTCTTCGGCACCCGATGTTTTAGACTCATTTTGTGCTTTCTCTGCCCCGGTCCTGGAATCAGCCATTTCTTCAAGGAGTTCTGGATCCTTGTAATGGAGACTGGTATTTAGAAACAAAGGTCAGGGTGTGTTCACTGCTTTGGGGTCCATTACTTCTAGACCCTTGCACTGAACACAGACAGTGCATCCCCGCACACATCTATCACTATTTCTACACATGTATATGAAACGTGATTAACAATAAAAAAAGAAGAAATCATGTGTCCATCCTAATACCCACACTTCCATCCAGCACCACAGGTGCTTCCTGAGCCTGCCTCCGCCCCTTCTCCAGCACTGGGAGACCTGGCTCCCAGCATCATCCGTGTGTTTATCCGTGTCTCAGTCCTGCCAGATGCCCTCTTCAAGGTCCTGAATCAGCCTTTAGCCAAGATACCCTCTGCTTCCACCCAACAATCTATTTCCCCAGGTCCTCTTTTCCTCATACTTCGTATTTTCAAATAGTACCCTCTTTGGCTCTGCTCTGGACTTTCTGCCCTTTGCTCTTCTCACCACCTTCTGGGCCTTGTGTGTCAGGTGATGCTGAACACCGAGCGACTGATCAAGCACGCAGTGCAGGAGAGGCTGGCGGTCACCGTGTGCATCAACAAGATTGACCGGCTGATCCTGGAGCTCAAACTGCCTCCCACCGATGCTTATTATAAGCTGCGGCACATCGTAGATGAGGTCAATGGGCTCATAAGGTATAGGATGCCGGGCGTGGATTTCCTGTCCTTAGGAACTCTGTGTTTTACAAATCTTAACCTTGAACACCTTTGGGAGGCAACTCAGATTTCTTGGGGTGCATAATGAGCTTTTTGGACCAGGCGAGGGGCACGTTCCAGGGCCCTACAGGGTTTTACTCCACTGCCTTGGCCTCATTGACCCCGGGCCTTAACCAGCTGTGCAGCTTAAGACACATCTTCACTTCTGCGTTGTGCTTAATACCTGGGCCTCTAGAATTAGTCTCACTTTCACCCCATACCAAGTGTGTGAACCTGGGCAAGTAACTTACGCTCCTAGAACCTCAGCTTCCACCTCTTTGAAAGGGGAATAATAATGTTTGCCTAATGGGATGTTATAAGAAATTAGATAGATATTTGAGGCAACACACTTAGCACGCTGCTTGGCATATAGAACCTGCTCAGTGAATAGTGTTAGTTGCTGTTACCTTCTAATGCAGACTCAGTAAATGAAGGAACTGTTGGCTGTTGTTTCTGTGGACGTAGTTGCTTTTCAGCAAGATGTATCGTGGGCTTATATTAATAAGTATGAGTGATGGCTGGGAGACCTTAGAATACGGTATCAAGGTGACTTGGAAGAATAGGTTAAATATGTCCTAATCACGGTCTTATGTGCAGGCTGACAGATGGACTGGATGACTTCTTTTTTTTTTTTTTTTTTTTAAAGATTTTATTTATTTATTTGACAGAGACAGAGACAGCGAGAGCAGGTACACAAGCAGGGGGAGTGGGAGAGGGAGAAGCAGGCTTCCTGCTGAGCCGGGAGCCCGATGTGGGACTCGATCCCAGGACCCTGGGATCATGACCCGAGCTGAAGGCAGTCGCCCAACCAACTGAGCCACCCAGGTGCCCCAGGACTGGATGACTTCTTGAGACCCCTCAAAGGGCCCAGGACAAGGCTGTCCTTTTGAGAGAACACCTCTCCAGTTAAGGATAGTATCCCCATGGCCAGAGACAGAATTACCTTCAGGAGCCTCCTCGGTGTGTAGCCCTAATTCTCAACAGCCCAGAAGGGCTAAAAATGACTGGAAACTAACATAACATCAGGAGCCCCCAAAATGAAATGTCAGACTTCTTTATGTATCCCCTTTAAAGTGGGGGGTGCGGCGAAATCCTGATCACCAAAATAGGAAGTCAGATCTCAGCCTCTAAACAAGTAACAGCAACATAAACATTTTCTTCAGGAATATGGGACAAATGCACTACAAGTTTTAAAAAAGTTGAAAGCAGTTACTTCAGGGGAGCATAACTTGAGAGAGGGTAGACTAGGTAGGGGACTGCTCTTTATAAGCCAATACTTTCACTTCTAAATTAAGAAATTCTGGGGGCACCTGGGTGACTCAGTCATTAAGCGTCTGCTTTCGGCTCAGGTAATGATCCCAGGGTCCTGGGACCGAGCCCTGCATCGGGCTCCCTGCTGAGCGGGAAGCCTGCTTCTCCCTCTCTCACTCCCTCTGCTTGTGTTCCCTCTCTCGCTATATCTCTGTCGAATAAATAAATAAAATCTTTTTTAAAAATTACTTAAGGAATTCTGTAAAGCAGGGCACCTGGGTGGCTCAGTCGGTTAAGCGTCTGCCTTTGGCTCAGGTTGTGATCCTGAGGTCCTGGGATCGAGCCCTCCATTGGGTTCCCTGCTTGGAGAGGCTGCTTCTCTCCCTCCCTCTGCCTGCTGCTCCCCCTGCTTGTGCGCGTGCGCGCGCTCTCTCTCTCTCTCTCTCTCTCTCTCCCCCCCCTCCCTCTCTGTCAAATAGATAAATAAAATCTTAAAGGGGAGAAAAATTCTGTAAAACAATCTGTCCGTAGGGTTAGGGTTGTGGATTGGATTCCTATGTACGACTGGTTTTCTTCTAAACATTAATGAACTTGGGATGCTGTGGCTTCTGCATGCATGGCTTTTAAGACAAAATTTTAACATGAATTTGTATAACAAAGCTAAACAAAACAATAAAGGAGAACAGGGCAATGAGAGTGGGGAGCAAAGTTACCCTTATCTTTTGTTATTTATCCATTTCTAGTGTTTATGTCTGCTTGTATTTGTGAAATTGAGATTTCTCTGAAATGCACTCCTCTTTCACATTAGATTCATTTCTTGTGTTCCAAGATCTTTGTCTCTGACCTCCAAATTTCCCCTTGTCTGTTTGGTGTGGTTAACTTCTCCAGGATCTTCTCCAGGATCGTGCATGAAGTTCCCAGCTCTGGGAAATCAGCTCGTTATTGGGAGTTAGGGGACAACTCCACCGTGTCACTTTATTGGGCCAGGCCTCTGGCAAAGCTGAGTGTGTGATGCAAGCACGTGCTGAGGGCGAGGGCTGGAGAGAGGCTGGGACCCTGAGTCCCTGCCCTTCCCCCCAGGCGTTGTGTCGGTGTTGCTGCTCCGCCTGCCTCTGCGCTCACGACTGTTTCATCTCTGTTTCAGCATGTATTCCACGGATGAGAACCTGATCCTTTCCCCGCTCCTGGGCAACGTCTGCTTCTCCAGCTCCCAGTACAGCATCTGCTTCACGCTGGGCTCTTTTGCCAAGATCTATGCTGACACCTTTGGTAAGCTCTGGCTGGCAGTCTGCCTCCCAGCTTCCGCAGAGTCATGTGTGCCTTTCCTGCTGAAGAGTTTAGAAGTGGCTTCATGCCAGAGTCCCCTGTTGGGAGCATTTTATCAACTGTTATTGTCAGAACCATTATTGTCACTCTCTTTGGCCCCTAACCCTTTCTTTTGGCTAAGTGGTTTCTAAAGAATAGAAAAATAAAGGTACCTGTGGAAGAAGTGGGTGAAGGGGGAGCTCATTTTAGGAATAAGAATCTCTCCCAGGGGCGCCTGGGTGGCTCAGTCGTTAAGCGTCTGCCTTCGGCTCAGGTCATGATCCCGGGGTCCTGGGATCCGAGTCCCACATCGGGCTCCCTTCTCCACGGGAAGCCTGCTTCTCCCTCTCCCACTCCCCCTGCTTGCATTCCCTCTCTCGCTGTGTCTCTCTCTGTCAAATAAAAAAAAAAAAAAGGAATCTCTCCCACTGTGAGACAGATACTGTCGGAAAGGAATGATCCACGCCCACCACACAGCTCTTTCAGACCTCTTCCTCAAAGGTGGGATCTCTCACTAGTGGTGCTTCTAGCTGTCTTTCCGACCGTATCTAGGCACATCGACATTTTATAGGCCTACTCGAGAGCTCACGTTGGATTTGCAGTCCGCTGGGATGCCCGGCTGAGTGATTTTACAGGTCCCTGGAGCCTTGACACCAGAGCCCTGGGACCCGCTGCCCAACTCAAGAGACTCTGGTGCTCTCCGCCTTTGTGCTTCCCAGTTCCCTCAGATTCCGATGATAACAACCATGTCCTCAGTGTCAAACTCTGTACCCCTTTGGGGGGTCATGATCACCCGTTTTGAGAGCTGAGGAGAGGCTCTGTGAGAGGTCTCGCAGCTGACAGGTGCTGCAGCTCCAGTGTTTCTGTTCTCCCCACTCAGTTGTCCTTCGCTTGCTCTTGTGAAAGAAATGGGCAAATACAACTTTTTTTTTTTTTAAATATGTACATATTTACTGCATCCTCATTGTAGAGAACTGGAAAATACAGTAAAATCTAGTCAAGAACGCAGATTCACCCGTAACCTCATTACCATAACCATTGCAGATATTTGTTAGAGTCCTTTCTTTGTTTGGTTTTCTACATAAATGAGATCACATTTTATAGAGAAAGATATAACAGATATAAAATATATAATAACACAAAATAAATTTTCACTCAGTATTGGATTATAAGCATTTGCCTATTTTATTAAAGTTCATTCCTAAAAATTATTTTCTGTAATTGCCTAGTGCTCCATGTATAGATAGATGTATTATAACTTAGCCACTTTATTATTAGACATATATTTTAGTTGTCTGTAGCTGGCTCTTTTAAAGATTTTATTTATTCATTTGAGACACAGAGATACAGAGAGAGAGAGAGCATGAGCAGGGGGAGAGGCAGAGGGAGAGGGAGGAGCAGGCTCCCCGCTGAGCCAGCAGCCCAGTGTGGGGCGCCATCCCAAGACCCTGGGATCATGACCTGAGCCGAAGGCAGACGCTTAACCATCTGAGCCACCCAGGCGCCCCTGTAGCTGGCTCTTTTAAAGGGGAAATAAGGGCACCTGGGTGGCTCAGTCGTTAAGCGTCTGCCTTCGGCTCAGGTCATGATCCCGGAGTCCTGGGATCAAGTCCCGCATCGGGCTCCCTGCTCAGCAGAAGCCTGCTTCTCGCTCTCCCCCTGCTTGTGTTCCCTCTCTCGCTGCCTCTCTCTCTCAAATAAATAAATAAAAATCTTTAAAAAAAATAAAATAAAAAGGGAGAAATAGATGGACGATAAATGAAACTCATCTGAGCAGGGTTTTAGTTTATAGGTTTCTGAATGTTCTTTATAACAGCATGTGAAGCAAAGCCCAAGACCATTTCTGTAACTACAATGTATTAATGATTCAGTTTCTGATTGAAGGTAGCCCTAAGCCTCAGGAGAGTATTACCCATGCTTGGAACCCACTGTTCATTTAGAGGAGCCAGCTGAGGGCTCTGACATCATCATCATGAAAAGCCATATACGGACTTGTATAAAGTCAGCTCTGGAAGGAGCATCAGAAATACTGAGTCCTTCCCCTTAATTTCATATATGGGAAACTGTGCCCAGGGTTCCAGAACCTCCTGATGGGCTTGGGACTGGAATCTACTTGGGGTTTTTTCTATCACACCGTACTGCCACAGTTGATGCCCTGTCATCTTAACTAGGAATCTGGCAGGGCGTGGGAAACGATCTGTGACTTGTAGAAACACTGTCTGGGGGTAGACAAATCCACAGAGTGATGAACAACAATGTATAGCATCAACTTGGGCAGGAGGAGATAGGGTTTGGTGGACAGGTGGGGAGTGGGGAACTGGGCATTCCAGACTCGCAGCATTGGGCAAGGAGGCACAGAGGCAGGTGGTTTGGACCCATGGCCTGCTTAATAATGGTGGACCGTCTCACCAAGGAGAAGAGTTGAAGTAAAACTGGGCAGGCAGGGGTGGGACCACATCGAGGAGGGTTTGGAATGCCAGATTAAGGAATTTTGACTTTATTCTGTAGGCAGTTGGGAGCTATTAAAGATTGGGGTGGGCTGTAGACCACGTGGTCTCTGTCACAACTATTTAACTTCCCTGATAGAGCACAAAAGCAGCCACAGACGATATGTAGATGAATGAGTGTGACCGTGTTCCTATAAGACTTTATTTATGAGCAGTGAAATACGAGCTGCACGTGTCACAAAATACTCTTCTTTTGGTTTAGCCAACCATTTAAACGTGCGGACAGGGGCACCTGGGTGGCTCAGTTGGTTAAACGTCTGCCTTCAGCCCAGGTCATGATCCCAGGGTCCTGGGATCAAGTCCCACATCGGGCTCCCTGCTCAGCGGGGAACCTTCTTCTCCCTCTCCCTCTGCCCCTTCCCCCTGCTTGTGCTCTTTCGCTCTCTCTCTCAAATAAAGTATTTTAAAAAATAAAATAAAAAATAAATAAACCTGCGGGCAGAACCTGTGCTTTGCTAGAAGGACATGCATAGGCTATGGGCTGAACTTAACCCTCAGGGGCAGTACCTGCATAAGGCTACCCCGCAGCAGCCTGAGGCACTGACCCTACTTTGCCAAACATCCAGAGAATGCTCTGAGGTGGGACAGGGACGATTTCTTGCATAAATCAACTACCTCAACTAATTCTCCTTTTCCAGGAGCTAGACTTCCTGCATAGTGGCCAACCTAAAACTTCCTGACTGTGTGCTTCGGCAACGTACCCTCCACCCTGTTTCCCGTATTCACACACCTACCCCAAAAGTCCTTGAGTAAGAACTGTGCTCCTGGGCAGAACAAAAACCTGTGTCCCAGGATGGCTTACTTCCACAGGCAGTCTCAAGCAAACAAAATATGAAATTCATGTCCCAAGGCCACTTTCCCAGCCTGGGGTCTATAAGTGTTTCCCAGGATCCAAGTTCTCTCTCACAACCTGCTTAAGAAAGATACACATATGGGGCGCCTGGGTGGCTCAGATGGTTGAGCATCTGCCTTCGGCTCAGGTCATGATTCCAGGGTCCTGGGATCGAGCCCCACATCGGGCTGCTGGCTCAGCAGGGAGCCTGTTTTTCCTCTCCCTCTGCCTCTCTCCCTGCTCGTGCTCTCTCTCTCTGTGTGCCTCAAGTGAATAAATAAAATCTTTAAAAGGAAAAAGAAAGAATCACATATAAAATAAATGAAAAAATGCCACAAAGTTATGTTTAAAAAATTGATAAATGAAAATAAAAATGGGGGTGGGCTGACATGTGCAAAGCTGATGGAAGGTAGGCCAGAGAGAGGAGAGAGTGCAGGAAGGAACACTCATTTAGACGTTTTTACCAATATTCAGATACAGGATTGCAAATATTGGATTCTTGTTATCTGTGAGATCGAAAAGGAGGAGATGGGTTGGAGAGATGTTCACCCCTTCTTTCAGTGAGCGTTTATTACACTTCTGTAGCACGCTAGGCCTGGTTCTTGTGAGTACCGTGAGTATGCTATACCATACATTAAGTACAGTATTAGAGGTGCGTGATAGACATAGGGATTCAGAGGAGAGAGCTTCACTAATGTGGGAAAGAAGGGAAGAATTTGGTAATTAAAGTGGGGACGAAAAAGATTGTGAGCTTGGATGAAGTGCCAAGGGTAGCCTCACTGAAAGAGAGAACAGTCTGAAGGGGAACATAGCTGTAGGGAAAAGGTGATGAATTCCCTGTTTGCCATCTTGAGTGAGAGAGAACAGTCTGACATCTGGATAGAAATACTCATGAGCTAGTTGGTGACGTCAGTGATCCAATTGACTGTCACAGGAGCTCTTGACTGAGAAGATCTTGAATTTTAAAAGCCCCCATTGCTTGGCTCAGTCTGACCAGGATTAAGGGTTACAGTCAAACTAAAAAGATTAATTGGTAAAAGATGAGACAAAGGTTGGCTTTGGTGTTTTCTCTCCAGAGGACTAGATGTCTGCCTTCCAGAGGCTTAGGGCTAGTCGGAGCTTTAGCATGGCACTGCAGCTGGGAGATTGCCACACTGGCAGCAGAGAGCTTCTGTAGATCAAGAAAGAATGAAGGAGCCATCAAGCTTCACTTCTAGAAGGAACTGGGTTGCAGAGCATAACATATGGGCAGTTGAGCCTGTTTTTTTTTTTTTTTTTTTAAAGATTTTATTTATTTGACAGAGAGAGACACAGTGAGAGAGGGAACACAAGAAGGGGGAGTGAGAGAGGGAGAAGCAGGCTTCCTGCCGAGCAGGGTGCCCGATGCGGGGCTCGATCCCAGGACTCCAGGATCATGACCTGAGCCGAAGGCAGACGCTTAACGACTGAGCCACCCAGGTGTCCCCAGTTGAGCCTGTTTTATCAAAGGAAAGAGTATAAACCATACCCTTGTCCATAGCTCAGTTTTTTGTTTGCTAGACATGGAGCTAGACATAGATCCACCTCTAGGTGCTTGTTTTGGCTCCAGCATAGTCTTGTCAACTTTGGGTCAGTCCTATCCTTGTCTGTGCCTCAATATCCTTGTCTGCCTGCCTGGGTAGAAGGAAATGTCCGGACCTTGGAAAGGAAGGTGCTAGAATTCCTCAGCTGTAAACCACCTATGCACCTGGATCAGACTTTCAAACAGTGCTTAGAGTATAATCGTATGTTTTCTCTTACAGGTGACATTAACTACCAGGAATTTGCTAAAAGACTCTGGGGTGACATTTATTTCAACCCCAAAACGTAAGTGGAATGGAGAAATGACTCTTTAGAGGGGGGATCCATTTTCCCAGGAAGTGAAGACAGAGAAAGAGTTCCTAAGATTAAAACCTACTTTTTTATTAGCCATGACAGTCATCTTTCCTCCTCTAAGTGGATTGGCTTCATGAGCTCTTAACAGGATGAGGCTGTTTCTCTTGACGTCTTCACAGCTCAGCAGGCGTGCGTGCAAGTCATAACCATGTACCCTCTCAGGAATCTCTCTTTGGAAATATGATCACATACACGTTCCTTCTCCTTGACTCTGCTCAGATTCAGAACTTAGGAGATTCACCCTTGGGGTCAGTGACATGCCTTCTCCCTGCTGGCTCACCCATAACTCTTTTTTTTTCCTCTTTAGACGAAAGTTCACCAAAAAGGCCCCAACCAGCAGCTCCCAGAGGAGCTTTGTGGAGTTTATCTTGGAGCCCCTTTATAAGATCCTTGCTCAGGTGAGTGTGTCAGGCTGCCTGATTCAGGTCTGCCCTTGTAAGCATGAGGTGGAAAAGCTAGTGAACTCACACTTCCCCTTGTCCCTAAACCTGCTCAGTTTCATATTACTTAAGTATGAGAATAGTTGATCACCAGTCTTCTAGATCTAGGACACTACAGTTGTCTAAATGCTATTGAATTCAGAGTGAAGGGAGAAGATACAGAAAAAGGAAAAGGCCCTGGAGAAATTTGTGTAAAAATTTTGTCTATTCAAAAGAATATGACTCTTGAGGGGCGCCTGGGTGGCTCAGTCGTTGAGCGTCTGCCTTCGGCTCAGGTCATGATCCCGGGGTCCTGGGATCGAGCCCTGCATCGGGCTTCCTGTTTGTGGGAAACCTGCTTCTCCCTCTCCCACTCCCCCTGCTTGTGTTCCCTCTCTCGCTTTGTCTCTCTCTGTCAAATAAATAAAATCTTAAAAAAAAAAAAGAAAAAAATGACACTTGAGAACTCATAATTTTAGTTGTGGGGATTTGATTTACAGATCAAATTGAGAAAGTACTCCAGGTTTTAACATATATATAACATATATGTTAAAACATTATTTACAACACCAGGGGGAAAAAACTGGAAATAAGTTAAATGTTTACCAATAAGAATCTGATTAAATGAATTATGGTACTTCTCAAATGAAGTGTTTTGCATCCAGTAACAGAATGGCTATATGAGCTTGCTTTTAATGACTTTTCCGGGCATGTATGTACGTGATGTTTGTCAAATTGAAAAGGATTCATCATGGGGCACCTGGCTGGCTCAGTTGGTAGAGCATGCGACTCTTGATCTCTGGGTCATGAGTTCAAGCCCCATGTTGGGCATAGAGCTTACTTGAAAAAAGAAAAAAGGATGCATCAGACAGTGGTAAGGATGTAGTTAAACATGTGGGATGCTTCAAAGAAAAGAGCATAGCGTTGCGTTACATGAATTTGTGCTACCTAAAAGGCAGAGGTAAAAGGGTAACATTGTATGGGAATTTTCATAGATCTTTTTTCCAAGACAGTTATAAAATATTCAAGTGTTTAATAAGCCCTGGACACAGTGAACACACACACAGAATGTGTGTGGCCATTCCAACTGACAAAAAAATAAAACATAGCAACAAGACAAAATAGCATGATTAAAATTTATTAGTGCTGAAAAATACTTAGTATCTTGTGTCAGACTGGAATGGATTAATAAAAGAAATTTATAGAATCTGTCTCGGTAGAGACCTTGAGTCTGCTAAGGATGATTTAGCTTGGCCTTGCCCTACCAGTGGATGGACTGCTAGGTGACCTTTTTTGGTTCCTTCCGGTGCAGTGATCCTCTAAATCTAAGAAGTCTCTAAAATAGGGAAGGGTAGGGCGCCTGGGTGGCTCAGTTGGTTAAGCGACTGCCTTTGGCTCAGGTCGTGATCCTGGAGTCCCGGGATCGAGTCCCGCATCAGACTCCCTGCTCAGCGGGGAGTCTGCTTCTCCCTCTGACCCTCCCCCCTCTCATGCTCTCTCTCCCTCATTCTCTCTCTCAAATAAATAAATAAATGAAATCTTTAAAAAAAAAAATTAAAATAAAATAGGGAAGGGTAGGGTAAGGATTTCCTGAGTGGGATGAGATGCTTCTTTTCAGACATCAGGGGGCAGCACTGAAGGTCCATTTGAGAGGTCCAGGTTTATTGGCTGGTGTGGGCATTTAACCAAGCCCTTTTCACCTGGGGTTGGTTTGAAGAGTAGGTACCAAAGATTTCCGGGAAATCAAATAGTTGTCCTTGCCAAGAGCTCTTCCTATAGAAGAGAACTTAGTGCAGCGACCCTTCAGATTGCCTTCTGCCCTTGCCCTCTATGGCAGGCACCACACCGGGGCTGTCACTACAGCCAACGTGGTGTCTGGTACCCACACAGGTTGTGGGTGACGTGGACACCAGCCTCCCCAGGACTCTGGACGAGCTAGGCATTCACCTGACCAAGGAGGAGCTGAAGCTGAACATCCGCCCCCTGCTCAGGCTGGTCTGCAAAAAATTCTTTGGCGAGTTCACAGGTAACAAAAGAGCTCACGGCCCCTTTCCCATCCCCATCATCATGTTCTGCCACACGTATGGTGTGGAGCTTTTCCTCATCCCACAGCGGTGTTCAGAGATGTAAGGCTCTTTTAAAGAAACTGCAAGTCAGGATGTCCAGCACCTGGATTTTCTTACTAGCTGTCTTCTTCAGTGGACGGTACCAAGAAGTCTCTCTTGGAAAACAGAAGCAATTAAATTTCCCTACCAGGAGGAGGGTGCATTTAAATAAAGGAGATGGGGGAGCAGATTCTGAGGTTCTAGTATTTTTGCCAGGGGGCGGTCAGGAAGATTAGACTCATGAGTTATGGGAAGTAGTGGGGAAAACACCAAGCCCGGATTTCTCTTTCCTCCGAGCTCCTGTCTCCTCTATTTGAGTGGCAGGGAAGGCAGGTGATACAGTAGAACAAGACCCGGACCAGTTGAGAAAAGACCTGAGTCTTGCTCCTGTTGTGGCCCTGACCCTTCCATGTGGTGAGACCCTGGGGCAGCCACCCAATTCTTCTGTGACTCGATTTCTCATCTGTAAAATAAGTGAGGCGGGAAAGGTAATGTCTAAGGGCCCCCTCAGCAGTCTGGTGGCAATTAGGTGTCTGAATCCTCCCAAGTACGTAATTTTAGTAGTTCATTATGGGCTGGCCATCAGTCTGACCTAGGAGATACCAACTGAAAACAGATCTGCCTTCCCCAAGGTGCTAATGGAGGTCCTCTCTTGCATGGCTCATTAGCCATTAGAAAAGCAGGATCGTGTATAGAACGGAAACGTGTGCAATGTTTCCCAAAGGAAAAGAGTCAATTTAGGGATTGTTCTAAGTAGATCTAAAGAGAGAGGGTACTTATTTAGTGTAAGCGCTCAGTAAGTGCTTATATTCAATATAAGATCGTGGATTGGTAGAGATACTTGAAAATTTTTGTCAGCTGAGTTCCAAGAAACCACTGAGCCCTGCTTCTTGCTCTTCTCTGACGTAAGTGTGGCGCCATAACTTTTAGACCCGAACATCAGTCCTCTGGCTTTTAGCGCTCTGGCTATCACAAGCAGATCCATAACTCACCGCTCACTTCCCCCTGTGAGAGTGTATGGTAATGGCTTGCTCTTCTCCCTCCACAGGCTTTGTGGACATGTGTGTGCAGCACATCCCCTCTCCAAAGGTGGGCGCCAAGCCCAAGATAGAGCACACCTACACCGGTGGTGTGGATTCTGATCTCGGCGAGGCCATGAGCGACTGTGACCCCGACGTAAGGGAAAGCCCCCATTTCTCTTGATTTTTTTCCCTCATGTATGGGGATGCTGTTTTCTGGTCATAGGAAGAATGCCTTCTTTCCATCCTTGTTTGCCACTCACTCCCCTGAGCAGAGTCAAACAGACCTGAATTCAAAGCCTAGTGGTATGATCTTGGGAACATTATTCAATCTTTCTAAGAGTCTTGGTTTATAAAATGAAGGTAATGATACATATGTGATTGTTACAAGAATTGAATAAGATAGGAGGTATTACAGTTGTGTTCAGCATGGTGCCTGACAGACAGTAAAGATTCAACAAATGGTAGCTAACCTTGTCAGCCTTGGGCTTTAAAAAGATCTTTCCCAGGGGCGCCTGACTGGCTCCATCAGTAGAGCGTGTGACTGTTGATCTTGGGGTCATGAGTTCAAGTTCCACATTGAGTGTACAGCTTACTTTAAAAATAAGTAAATAAATAAAACTAAAAATTAAAAAATAGAACAGTCTTTCCCAGCCATTCCTAAGTCAGTCTAGTTTCTTGGCATAAACATACAACCAGTTGAGAATTGTGTTAGGTCTTCGGAGGGAATTTGGGGCAAGCAAGTCTTGTAATCTTGCAAGTTAACAGTGCCAGTCTGCCATCCTAAACCTACTTTTCTTTGCCATTGCCCTCATCCCCCTAGAGAAAAGGAAAAGAGTTTTTTTGCTATGCCTGTGACATTTATTAACTAAGCAGGGGGTAGGGCGTGGTTTGGGATTTTCCCCGGAGATTGACGTATCTTCCTCCAGGTCTGGGCAGCCTCTTCCCGGAGCTCATGTCATTGCTGTCACGGGAGGTAGAGACCGTGGTATTTACCATGGGAATATGTGTGGTGGAGCCTGCACTCTGTCCCCATCTCCAGGGTCCCCTGATGTGCCACACTACCAAGATGTACAGCACAGATGATGGAGTTCAGTTTCATGCCTTCGGCCGGGTGCTAAGTGGCACCATCCACGCTGGGCAGCCTGTGAAGGTATTGGGGGAGAACTACACCCTGGAGGATGAGGAAGACTCCCAGATATGCACCGTGGGCCGCCTCTGGATCTCTGTGGCCAGGTACCGCCCACCACAGCCTAGGAGGCATGCCTTGGCCTTGTCCCTGGAGCTGCCACAAGGAGCTGGAAGGAGTAGTCCTCCTTGGAAGCACAGAGGCTGCATGGCCCCCTACAGTAGATCAGCGGACCCTCCCTCACATCTGTTGACTTCTAGTTCTTACTACCCAGAGTTGCTAGGGCCAAAAGGCAGCTACTGTTGGGATAATGCCAAGAGCCTTGCTTTCGCGTTTTGAATGGCTTGTGTAAACTTTTGAAACAGGATTTCTATTTTTACTCTTAATTCTCTCTTCCTTTTCTGTGTTCCTAAGTCATAACCTTTATGTTTCTTCCCAAAAGAAGTTGTCTCCCAGCCTCCACTGACTATTCTTTGACCAAGACAGAAGATTTTGCTGGATCCCTTGTAGCTTCCCCATCTTCAGAATCAGAGTTAGCTTGGGCCTCTGGGCTGCTTGTGAGTTCCTAAGTTTGGCTTCTCAGCTAGCAAGCAGAGCGGAGGCAGTCCTGTCCCTGCTGTTGCTGCCGCACCTTGCCGCCGGCCCCCGTCCCCTCCCCCGGATTCAGCTGTTCCCTAGAAGGCAGAAGACTGATGAGCTAGGACAGTCACAGTGTCTTCTAGGATGCTTCTGGCATCTCCTTACCTTCTACCCCTTGGGCAGGGCCTTGCTTACCACTACTATCCAACTGGAACTGGGTTTTCCTGTTTTGTCCTCTGACAATACCATGCACTTTTCTTTCATGTGCTAATCAGTTTGTGACTCCAGTTGACCCTTGAACAGCACAGGTTTGAGCTACGTGGGTCCACTTTAATGTGGGTAATTTTCTTTTTTTTCAATAAATACACTATAGTCCTATAAACATATTTTCTCTTCTTTAGGACTTAGTATTTTTTTAGCTTACTTTACTATAAGAATACAGTGTAGAATACACATAACACACAGAATATGTGTTATCGGTAAGGCTTCCAGCCAACAGTAGGCTGTTAGTAGTTAAGTTTTGGGAGGAGTCAGGACATAGACGGAGGTTTCAACTACATGGGGGGTCAGCGCCCCTAACCTCCACATTGTTCAAGAGTCACCTGTACGTATATGTGAGGTTATATGATTGGTTGTTTATTGTGTCCTTCCCTGCTGGAATATGTCTGGTTCACCCCTGCGCCTGGCTCAGTGCCTGGCACCCCTCCTTATTTCGCTTATCTGTTGCTCCAGGTACCATATTGAGGTGAATCGTGTTCCTGCTGGCAACTGGGTTCTGATTGAAGGTGTTGATCAACCAATTGTGAAGACAGCGACCATAACTGAACCCCGGGGCAATGAGGAGGTAGAGTTTTTTTAAAAAGCAACTGGATTAGTTTAACCTAGAGGGTCACACAGAGCCAGACCACACGCGAGCAACCAGCAACAGAACTCACAGGGTACTAACCCAGAGTCATGACCACTTCCTGGTTCCGGGCCTCGGCAGTGTTCTCGATCTGACCCTGCTCAATTCTCCCTGCACTCTGCTCGGATGCTAGGAATTAGGGGGAGTTCCTTTATCTTTCCCTCTCTCTTTATTCTGCCAAAATGCACGGAATAAATGGCCTTCAGGCTGCCTCCAAGCAGCACTGTGGCTTCTGGTGGGGGAATGGTCTGCTCCTCTCTGACTTCCACATCTTTGGTGCCTAATCAGTCCAGGTGCCCTCATTCTTCTGCATTTTGAATCTCAGGCTCAGATTTTCCGGCCCTTGAAGTTCAACACCACATCTGTTATCAAGATTGCTGTGGAACCGGTCAACCCCTCAGAGCTGCCCAAGATGCTGGACGGTCTGCGCAAGGTCAACAAGAGCTATCCATCCCTCACCACCAAGGTATGCTCAGGGCATGTGGGAGCTGCCAGGCCCCGTTGCCCGGCTTACAGCTCTGTGCTGCCCACGGCCTCATGTCCACCAGGTCTGTCTGATCTGCTTCCAGCAGCCTATGTCAGGAGCAAGTATCCCCGTCTGCCGTTATCATTTCAAAGCAGGACATGGGGGTGGGGAGCAGTGAGTGCACGTGCGTGTGTTCATATCCCACAGTATCTTTCAACGGGAAAGAGATGTGTCTTGGAGAGTACACTTTGAATTGATTTTTCCAGAAAATATAGAGGGAAAAGTGAGTCATTCTGATTCTTCTACATTCTTGAGCCTTCTAGCATACTTTTCTGAGTAGTTGGCCAGGGCTAAAGGGTCAATTTATGTCTGTAGACATAGGGCAGTGTGTTCCCTAAACGGTTGTGACGGAAATAAGTTGGTGACCTTATGCCCAGTAGCACTATTGCTGAATGGTCCAGATGTCTTGAGGATTAACTCATAGGTCCCTGTTCCCCAGTGGTCCTTCTTGAAGAGGCTAGAACTGATGCTGAGCAGTGGCTTTCCGTAGTGGGTTCGGGTGCCGCCTCCTGGGCTCTCATGTTGATTCTGGTGCTGGCACAGGAGGTCCAGGCTGTGACTGCCAGAGCTGTTGCATTTCAGGTGGAAGAGTCTGGGGAGCACGTGATTCTGGGTACTGGGGAGCTCTACTTGGACTGTGTGATGCACGACTTGCGGAAGATGTACTCAGAGATCGACATCAAGGTAAATCAGCGTCCCCTTTCTTGAGCGCCTGCCCGGCCAGGAGCTTAGCTCACGGCTCCAGACTGATTTTACAAGCAGCCAAACCCTTGATTCGCCTGGAAGGCCTGAGGGAAGAGGGGGGCACTAGGAGAGGAGACGTGTTTGGGAAAAGTATGACCTGTTGCTCCCCATATGGGAAGGTATTTGAGATCTGGTTTGCCCCTTCCGGCAGGGTTATTCTCAATGTCATACGTTTAAAGTCAAGGCTCCCAAGCCAAAGTGATTCTTGGTCTTCTGTTAAGAGCCCATCTTTGGTGATTAGGGCTCAGTGGATCGTTTTAGGGAGTGAGGACTGGTCCTCCTGGGTTTGCTGTCAGGTCATGCTGTGGCCCCTCAGTTCAAGTGCGCCTTCTTGGTACACATATTTTCTCCTAGCTCCTATGGGGGTGGGAGTGAGTGCCCTCACGTACCTGTCTTAGACACTCCTCCTGATGTGCCGAGGACTGGTGCTCTAGAAGATACTGAGTTCCCCGGTAGCCGGCCGTGTGGGAGCCTCAGGGAGGAGCTGTGCTACCCAGAGGCAGGGGTTCAGAATGGAACGGGGACCTGCCAGGCAGTCCCTAGTGCCCGCTGTGACAGAGCCACGGGAGCTGTTCAGTGAGCGGTGGGATGGCTGAACAGATGTTGGAAGAGACCTTGGGGGACTATCATTTAGCCCCAGGTTCGACTCGCACTTAACTCTTGGCTGAGGAACACAAACTCCGCACTTGGCTAAGCTTTCTCAGGCTGCTTAGTGCTGGCACGCACTTTTAGCCCGCTATGGTACTTGTTGTTGATGCTGGTTAAGAACGGGGTGTTATTGCAGAGGTGGTGCCAAGGGGACCTCAGAATTCCCTTTGGCAGAAGATTGTCCTTCCAACAAATTGAGACTTTGCCTAACAATTTATTCTGTTTCCCAGGTGGCTGACCCTGTTGTCACGTTTTGTGAGACGGTGGTGGAAACATCTTCCCTCAAGTGCTTTGCTGAAACGCCCAATAAGAAGTGAGCTGGGGGTCTGAGTGACCCTGGGACTGACAGGGGACACTCTTCTCTGCCCGCGCCACTCCGCCCTAATCACAAGCGCTGTGGAAACAGACCCCCTGAGCCTTAGGGTGGGGTCTTAGGATGCTGGAGTTTTACCCCAGCACTCTCATCCCTTAGGCCTGTAGACATGATGCTGTGGGATTCTTTGCCAGAAGTACCCCAAGGATGAGTGTCCGCATTGCCACTTCTTTCTGTATATGATCATCTTAAAATTTTGCCCTAGCAGCAGCTCCACTGTTTTTTGTTTTTTTAAGATTCTATTTTTAAGTAATCTCTACCCCCAGCATGGGGCTCAAACTCACGACCCTGAGATCAAGAGCCGCATGCTCCACTGAGGGAGCCGGCCAGGCGCCCTGAGACCTCACTTTTTTAAAGAGTGGTAGATTTGAATGAAGAAGACAGAAGATGAACCTTTTTGCTCTACTCTGGCCCATCTGGCTTCTACTGGCGTCACTGCCTTGCCAGCCTTTTCTTAGGAATGCGCCTTCTGTGAGTCCTGCTGATCCTCCTCATTACCCGTTTCCTGTCTGACTAGGAACAAGATCACCATGATTGCCGAGCCTCTTGAGAAGGGCCTCGCCGAGGACATAGAGAACGAGGTGGTCCAGATCACCTGGAACAGGTGAGAACGTGGCTGTGGTTCCAAGGCTTGAAAGGAGACGAGGCGCCACAGCCTGCCCGCCCAGTCTCTAATGCCACCTGTCCTGGGAAGTGAACTGTCCTCCAGGAAGGCAGGATCTGTGACCCCAGCAGGCAATAACTGCAGAGCTGCCGGATACCTCCATTGTCTCATCCTTCCCCCCCAGGAAGAAACTGGGAGAATTCTTTCAGACCAAGTACGATTGGGATCTGCTGGCTGCACGTTCCATCTGGGCTTTCGGCCCTGATGCCACCGGCCCCAACATCCTGGTGGATGATACCCTGCCCTCTGAGGTACAGCAGAACTAATGGGAGCCATAGAGGTGGTTTCTTCGCTGTTGAGTGGAAGAAACTATGAAGTGTACTTCTTTTCCCCAAAGTATTTTGTGGCTTCTGGTGAATCTTCTTACCAGTATACCTACCTTCTACTCCCTCTAAACTCTGGTTGTTGCCAGGGTCGCTGCTCACATGTGCCCTCATGTTTTGTGCAGGTAGACAAGGCTCTTCTTGGTTCAGTGAAGGACAGCATCGTTCAAGGTTTCCAGTGGGGAACCCGGGAGGGGCCCCTCTGTGATGAGCGTAAGTTCCACCCGTGCCTCGGCCTCCCTGCCCAGACCTCTAGGGTCCTCGAGCCTGGGCGTGTGGGGTGGGCTAGGCTCATCTATGGGCGCTGGCAGGAGAAGCAGCTCGGGGCACACGGGGCCATCCCGTGTCCTGGGGCAGCATCCTCTCCTCCCCTCCCTCCCTGTCCTAGTGCTATTGCTCGGGACGTCCGAAATGAAGTTATTTCTAGGCTGACATTTGCTCCTCAGTCCTGAGAAGGAATGTGTTCAAGGAGAGGTATTAGGAGGGAGGTGGGATCAGAGTGGTTTATAGACCACGGTTGGATTTAGTGGGAAGAAATGTGAAATTCCTAGAACTTACTCTGCATTCAAACATAATTAAATATCTGTAAGAAAAACACATAAACATCTAGGAAGGCTTTACGATGCCTGAGCATGACCTGAAACCAACACAAAGAACGTGTGCTTAACTTCCGTCCTCTGCTGTAGGCCTTGGCATCCTATCAGAACACTCATCTGCAGGTGATTGTGAGCCATATCTTTTGTGGCCTCAAGACAGCTGCCATGCAGCTAGAGGCTCCTTGCTGCTCTGCCCTTGGGCCCTTGACTAGCCCTGCAACTGCTCCTCACTCAGCAGCTCCCCCATCTCTGTTTCAGTGATTCGAAATGTCAAGTTTAAGATCCTCGATGCAGTGGTTGCCCAAGAGCCCCTGCACCGGGGCGGGGGCCAGATCATCCCCACGGCAAGGAGGGTCGTCTATTCTGCCTTCCTCATGGTGAGTGGTGGGGCTGACCTGCTCCAGGGCATTAAGTGGAGGTCCAACCTTTGGGGGCATCAGGACTGCAGTCCCTCCAGCCTTTTCTTTACCCGGATCCTCAGTCCTCAGCCTTCCCCAAGCTGAGCAAGCCTTTCTTCTTGCCCCCATTGCAGGCCACTCCTCGCCTGATGGAGCCTTACTACTTTGTGGAGGTCCAGGCCCCTGCGGATTGTGTCTCTGCTGTGTACACTGTCCTGGCCAGGCGCAGGTGAGCCACCAGCAGGGCATGTTAGGGAGGGTGCAGAGAGCAGGAGCACAGCAAGAAGTTATTGGGCTCCCGTGGGGAAGGAGATGGGCCTCCTACACAGTTTCTGCTCCTAAAAACCAACTGAGCTGGTTTTTCAGAAGGAAGTAGGAAAGATTTGAGGAAATCCCCAGCTTCACTGCAGATAAAAATTTTGAGATTCTTTTTTGGGCCCTCTCTCCTTGGAGAGTCCTTGGGGAAAGTACTGAAATGTGTCAGTGGGGGGAATGTCTATAGGACCTTGTCTCGTCAGTGTTTCCACTCTTGCCTAGAGGTCACTGCCCCTTTGACAGCCACAGGAAATGACACTGAGGGCCCCAAGCCTTTTCTGCCCACTATAGCATGATTGTGGTTATTCTTTCCTTGATGGTAACTGTGTTGTGGTACATTTGGGGCCAGATTCTTTCTCTGCTTTTGGTCTCTGTAGGACAAGGGACTCACCCTTTCTTTTTCTGTCACAGGGGGCACGTGACTCAGGATGCACCCATCCCAGGCTCCCCTCTCTACACCATCAAAGCTTTCATCCCTGCCATTGATTCTTTTGGCTTTGAGACTGATCTGCGGACTCACACCCAAGGGCAGGCCTTTTCCTTGTCTGTCTTCCACCATTGGCAGGTGAGAAAATGATGCAGGCTGGCCAGTGTGCCCTCCCACCTGTTCAAAGCCAGTCCCCTCTGGCCTGTTCCCCTTCCCAGGTGAGATTTCCAGTATCCTAGAGAAGAGTCCTAGACCATCTGAAATCACTTTACCTTTCAGATTGTACCTGGAGATCCTCTGGACAAGAGCATTGTCATCCGCCCCCTGGAGCCACAGCCTGCTCCTCACCTGGCCCGGGAATTCATGATCAAAACCCGTCGCAGGAAGGTATGCGTCCCTGGGGCCCATGGCCAACCCTCAGTCCCCAGGGCTCTTGGCAGGAGTTGGATCTCTTTTCATTTCTTCCTTTGGGACCTTTCTCCCAAAGACTGAGAGCAGTTCACTGCACAGTGCAGAGAGGTGCCTTCTGTACAGGCCTTGGGCCACCAGTCTGGCCGGCAAGGGAGCATCTTCTCCCCAGTGGCGATTCCTGAAATAGCTGGACCAAAGTTCCACCCCCGTCAGCCTCCCCCTCCAGCAGAGGTCTTGGACGGCCTTTCAGCTCTGTTGGTCACCACATAGGGCTCTTTCCTGCATCGCTCCCACTCTTTGCAGGGCCTGAGTGAGGATGTAAGCATCAGCAAGTTCTTCGATGATCCCATGTTGCTGGAACTCGCCAAGCAGGATGTTGTGCTCAATTACCCCATGTGAGTGCTGGGACTCCTGGCAGCCCTGCTCCCTGCAGCGGGCTGTATCCTGGACTTGAAGCTGGGACCTGGTGTGACCCGGACTCCATGTTGTCAGAGAGCATCTGAGAGCTGCTGTGGCCATTTTTAACAACCCCAAAGCCTCCAACCCAGAGTCCCAGCAAGGGAGGAGTATTTGGCCTCCTAGTTCCTCTGCGGCCTCTGCCTGGCTCCATTCCCAGGGAACAGAGTGGAGCTTGGACTCCGAGAAGAAGAAGGGGACGAAGTGTTTAACCCCAGGGGCCCTGTCTTCAGGATTTACGTGGAATTTTTTCTTTTTTTTTTTACAAGTTTGACCTTAGACATGGTTTTTAAGTGAACAGAACACTCTGACCTTTGCCTTGCTCTGTTCCTTTCATCCCCACCCCCGTCCCCTTCCCTCCAGCACAGTCTGGCCCTGGTACTTGGGTTCTGAATATATGTTGTCTCCTGTGTCTCTTCTCCCAGCTGCGGTCTTCCTGCCTGGGTCCCCAGGGCAGCAGCCTGTGGTGGGAGGGATGCCTGCCTCTCAATTCAGTGCTCCTGTGAACGTTGAGGCCACTTTCTTGCCTTCACCTTCCTGCCTCTCTGCTCTGCTTCTTCTGGGTGGGACCTGGGCTGGCTTGGGAGGTGTTAGGCTTTTGGGACCAGAAGCTGTTGCCTCTGGAGAACCTTCCTTGCCCTGGAGCTGGGGGCCAGAGCTCTGATTTCTAGCCCTTTCTCTAAAACACACACACACACACACACACCACCCCCCACCCCGAGCCACTACCGGTCCCTTACTCTGCTGTCCCCCATGTGAAGAGACTTGATTTTCCTCAAAACTGCTTTATTAGGAACGTACCAGGGATTGATGGAGAGGCTCTGGTGGCCCCAGGCTCTACAGGAGTCCTACTTCTCCCCAGGATCCTGTGCTATTCTCTTGATGTAGTCTCTATACATCGTGTACACAGCACCTGTAGGAAGGAGAAGGGAAAACATCCCATAACACCGAACCCTGCACCCATCCTCTGGCTCTCCCAGGAGTCTGACTCCAGCTGTTCCCCTGAGAGTCCAGCTTCTCTGCTCATCTTTTTGCTCTGGGTCTCAACAGCTGCCGTGAGCACCTGACCACATGGCCTAGGGAAACACCCCGTTGACAGTTCACAAAGCCCTTCCACATAGATTACCTATCTGAGAAACCTCACAGCAGCCTGCAAGGTAGGCAAGCCAGGGTGCTTATCATCATGTTGGACACAAACTGAGGCTCAGAGGATTTGTCCACGGTCACACAGCTAGTCCGTAGCTGCCTGCCTCTTGACCCAGAGAGGAAGAGAAGTTCAGCGTATGTTCTGCTGTGTGATTTTTCTCACATCTAGAACAAACTGTCACGAAACCAACTGCACCATCCCCACAGGCCCCGGGACAGGAGATAAAACAAGGAATCCTGAAAATGGCTTGGTTTGGGAGTGTCACCCAAGACTTGCTGTGGAGCTTACTATAGGGAACAGGGACTAAAATCACCATCCCTTAACTGTCAGGACTCACAGCCAGATTTTGCCTCATCAGCTCTGTTCTTATTCTCCTGGGACCCCGGCAGCCACTCACCTAGCATGACTGCACCCACAGCACAGGCCTGCGCCGCCACTCGGGTGTGAATCAGGTGTATGGACATCTTGGTGGAACCACGGGCCTTCAGCCGATAAATCCGGTAGGCTGCCACTGCCAGGCAGCCTCCTAAGCCTATAGGCAGAGAACATGACCGTTGGGCCTCAGTCACCAATCACATGGTTCCCCTGATGAGAGACCCCCTCACTTAGGTAGCCTGGGCATCTGGATAAACCCCTACTTTCCTGCCACTTCATGGCGGGAGAGGGGGGACCATCATCAGAATATTGAGTTGTTTCCTCCTGGTGGCATTTTCAAAGTGGCTGCCTCCCTCCAGTGGGGCCCCTTCTATGTACAAATAGCCCATCCTGAGCCCCCTACCCCCATTGGCTCTGCTCAGGCCCTTCTCCAACCGCTGTTGGCTCCCACAGCTACTTTACTACTCTCCCAAGACCTTGAGGAAGGAAGCCCTGGGAGACCCCAAACTGCTCCTCTCTCTCCTCACACAGGTGTTGATGCCCCATGTTTCCCCACACCCCAAGCCCTCGGCCACCACCTCCACCCATCCAGACTCCCTTATTTCATTGTCAGGCGTGTCCCTTCGTCCCTTGGCACCTTTGCTGCTGGTTCACTCCTTTCCTGGCTGGCAACTGCTCAATGGGTATGACACTTGAGTTCCCTGCTTCATTTGAAAAGACTAGGAGACCTGTTCTCTGAGGGAAGGCCCCTCCTCGCCCTCTTTCCTTACTTTCCTACTCACCTACAGGCACCAGCGGAGACTCCCTGGTCTTCCTCAGGAACTTCTGAGACACACTGTCTTCGCCCTCAGGTGGTACCCACCAGCCTTTGTTAGCTGACATGATCTGGCCCCAGGGTTATCAGCTGGGGCTCTGAGGCTTCAGCCCAGTCCTAGAAAGAGGCACCCCACAATAACTCCCGATTCTCCTCAGTCTGGGAGAGAAAGGAAGGAGTTGCCTGCTAAGACCTTCTCTTACCATGCCCCAACACACCGCTACTTGAAAAGTTGTCCCAAGTGTCCTGTCTCAGATGGCTGGACCATTAGTGCCATTTCTCCCATCTCTTCTTCCCCAGCTCAGTCTGACTTCACTGTTTTCCCTGCCCCCCTCCCCCCCATCAGTATCCCTATGTGATGCTTGGGTTGAGAAAAGCAGCTGGAAAAATCCCCAGATGAGGGTGGGAGGAACAGGCATTGAGGCTTGGGCCCCCCACTGGTCTTGAATCTGTGACCGTTCCTGAGGGAGCCACAGAATAGGATCTGGCCCCAGAGAGCCAGAGCCATCCCAGTGTCCCAGCACTGGCTACTGAATCACCAGAGCCAAAGATTAAGATGACTGGACATTGATTTGTGAATAATTTAGCATAGATTTTGGACATTAGTACTAATGGAACTAATTCTGGTTCCTGAACTGCTCGCATTTCCATCTCTTGCCAGGTTCTTTGCCATTGCCGAACCCCTGCCTTCCTCTCTGGGCAGGTGACCCTTATTGCTCTACTTGCTAACCCCAGTAAACATCTGCTCTGATCACAAACTAGACGGAGCCCCAGAGTCCTGGTCCATAGACCAGGGCTTCTGCCTACGCGGTGCCTTCTGGGTCCGACCGTGAGACAGACTCCCTGCATGAGGTGACCTCTATTCCTAGTTGCCTCTTCTCTCCTGGAGGAGCAAGGACTGTCAGCCCCACAGGTTCTCAGCATGCTGGTGCTTACCCTAGGAGATGGCTAGAAAGTAGAGTGCGAGCAGCCCGGCCAGGGCTCAGCATCTGCTGTTTTGAACCGGCCAGGAGCTGATGATGGAGCTGCCACTGTGGGGTCAGGGAAGCAAGCTTTAATGGGGACTTTGAAGTCAGGAATGGAGAGGGGAGGAGATAGGCCAGGGCATCAGTCTTAACCCCCCATTTGCTGAGTTCCAGGCCAGAGCTTCAAGCACCGGAAGGTAATGAAAGATCAGATGGCGGGAGCCCTTAACTAGATTCAGTGTGTTAATTCCCATGGATGTAAGGGGCTGGATCAGACAGGGACTTGCTACAGAGAACTGAGCTGGAAATACAGAGGCAAGAAACGAGAGAGATCCTTGGTTCTCCCGCAAGCTATACTGCTTCGAACACTCACGAACAATGTGGGATGTAAATAAAATGCCCCTATTCCCAATTGTGGTCCTGATCCTTTCAAGGATGCTTTCTGGACCAAGGAGATTCATCCAGTTTATAACCACTAGGACTTCGTCACATCTCCAGCGCTCCTTATAGTGCCTATGGGGGTGAGATGCTCACTCATGCTCATTCAGGACAGAGATGACAATTGACCTGCATTATCACCTAATATGAGGTATTTACATTTCAGGCCTTTCAATTGTTCTATACAGTAAGTAGTAGTTTGTTCATAGACTGGGAACTGAGCTTCTGAGAGGCTAAAAGACTTATCCAAGGGTGCACAGCTAGTAAATGGCAATGTCATGATCTGAATCTAGGTCTGACTGGCTCCAGAGTTTGTACTTGTAGCCTGCTTCCCATAGGCTGGCCAAGCAGAACCTCTTCATCCAGGCTGAAGCTTAGGAATGCTAATCAATCGTGGCACCCTGGATTCAGAGAAGAGGAGGAAAGAACCTTCTTGCTAATAAGCAAGTGGAGAAAGATTGGAGTACACTATGGAGAGGCCCACTCCATCCCAGGCCTTTGTTCCTTCCCTTCATCCTCAGCCCCATGTGTCTATCCGAACGGGGCTTTTTAGCACTGGAAATCTGTCCAGCAGCTGAAGTCTTTCTTTTCTCTCCCCAGCACTCACTGCCCTAGGAAAAGACCCAGGGTCACAGCAGCTCCCCAGGGCCTTCACATATCCCCAGCGTCCATGGGAACTCTCCTCCCAGTCATTCACACACACTCTCCCAAGCTGCCTCTCCTGGTCCCAGTGGTGGCCTGAATTCTCAAGAGATGGATGGTCTGGGCCAGAGGCAGGGGGATGAAATGCCTGGCTGAGACAGAGCAAGAATCAGGATCAACTCCAAGCCCTTTGGAGAATAGGGTCCAAGCTATGGAGAGCGAAGTTCAAAGAGGTTCTCCCTTATTGGGCTTCTGTTGATGCTCCTATAACATCTCAGCCCAGAATTGAGAAAAGAATACGAATTTCTGAGCACCCATGGGACAAGAAATGTGCTAATTGCTTTAAGTAGGTTATTTTTATTTAATCCTCACAATTCTGTAAGGTAGGTACTATTATCCCCATTTCACAGATGAAAAACTGAGGCTTGGGTTAAATGTCTTGCTTCGGGTCACAGTAAGTGACACAAGAAAGAACCAGACTAATAACTGTTCCTAAAATCAAATCTCACTGCTCTGGACTAATGGGAATAGGATTGTAAACTGGAGGGAAAGTCTCTTGAAATAGAAGAAATAAAATTCCTTTTTACTTCTGAGAACACAGTAAAACTTCAAGAACAGATTTCTGTAGACTACCGCTTCAGTAAACAGCTAAGATAAATTATGATAATATTTTTGTTACTATGCCAAGTCTTCAATAATTATTTCTATTTAAGCATTTCTACATTAGTAATTTGCTTAGTAAACCCTTTTTCCTTCCAGGTCATGTCACACTCATAGAAATTCTAATTTAGAAGGGTCTAATTGAGTGATGCAGACAGACTTAATGGATCCGGAGCGTAGGCCACAGGCAGACATGGGATCAGTTAGCTGCTTGAATGACCACTCTCTGAATACTTGGTCTTTTGCCACTCAACGTCTTTTGAGTCTATGCCATCATCTGTAAAATGGAGGTAGCATCTCCCCATAGGATCATTGTAAGAGTTAAATAAGATGATTGTTAGAATTCCCTTGCACATGGTCTGCTCCTCTTCCTTCCAGAATGAGCAAGTGTCAGGAAACGGGTAGCAGGCTGGGGGAGAAGTAGAAAGTCCCTGACAATAGATGAAAAGGTTGCCACGTTCCGGGTGGTCCCAGTTCAGCAAACCCTTGTCCCTCTTCAACCTTCTTCAGGCTTCTTCTCCCTATTGTGTGGGAGGGGGTGGCCAGGACTTGAAGCACTACACAAATCAAGGCATTGCTATGCTATATATAGCCCAAGGGAGCTGAGGGACCAGGCAGGGAAAGGAGGGCCAGCAACTCTTTTGCCTTGAGCTAAAGGAGTGCTGTGAGTGAGGAGATGCTGAAGAATGAACTGGACAAGGAACAGAAGATGCTTGAATTGGGGTTGGAATGAGGAGGACCCAGGCTGAAGGGCTGGGGGAATCACAGGAGAGGAAACATTAGGCCATATATAGTAGTGTCTCAGGGACTGGAGGTGCCAGGAGTGGGGGGGAACAGGAGCAGGCTGGGGCTGGAAGTTTCCAAATAACAGGGCTAGGCTGAGGCAGCCTCTAGAAGGTGCCTGGGGTAGGGAGGGTAAGACATCCCCTCCCCTAAAAGCAGGCAGTAAGTTCTAATGACCCTGCAGTTTTTGTCCAAGGACAGCCCCAAGAGCAACAGGCCTGGGGCCAAGAAAGTGCCTTTGTTACCACTTATCTTTCTGGGGAGACTACTCACACATTTAAAAAGCTTCTAAGAGGGTGTGGATGGTAGCGATTGGAAGGCTGCATCCGACTGTAGTAATGCTGACATCGTAGGATCACGTCTTGTGAAGGACCAATTTTGAGCTGCGTATTGAGACACACCTGTCTCAGATGATGAATGGATGCGCAGGGATTTGAAATGTTTTGCCAAGATCCTTGTGGTGGGTGCTTTTGAATACCCAAATTACCTGGCTTCCTCCAAAGAACACTGTGGGAGGGGACTAATGCCTTTGGAGCCTACACGTTTTAGGCACTTCACATATTTTATTTCATCTTCACAAAGTCCCAACAGATGGATCTCATCCCCATTTTACAGATGAGGAAATCATGGCTCAGAGAGGGGAAGTAACAGCCAGATGGCACAGCAAGTAAATGGCTGAGCTATCCAACCAATAATGTTAACCGCTATAGACCAGCTTACAGTGGAAAGTTAACATAGCAAGTAATAATGGGACTTCATGTACATTTCACCATCACATTCTCACACCATCGTAGAAATATGAGTAAACAAGTACGAACAGCTGGGCAGAGAGAACTTCCAGAAATTCAAAGACTGCACCTACTGGCACTGCTCACTAACACAGGGTAGTTCCTGAGCCAGCACAGAATGGGTCCTCTCCCATATGCGTCCCCCCACCCCCATCTCCTGCACACACTTCACCTATCCCTCATTTGCAAGTAAATTGACCTTAATTTAAAATTCTGCCTTAATACAAGGAACTGCTAACTGGGCTCCAGGAACACTGGTGAGGGTTATCCTACTGTTCTTCCTTATACTACTTGTGTTAACATATTCAAAAAAATTTTTGACAACAAAAAATCTGCCTCACCCACCATCCCTGTGACAGAGAGAAACAGTATAATGTGTCCCACAGGTCAACTAAAACTGCTGGGGTTTCTGGAGAAAGGGGTGTGCTACTCATACCTGCCTCCCCATTAGCACATGCAATCAAGAGCTGCTTTAACGAGAAGCTTCCTCACTATCCAGCCAGTCTGGGGCCCACAGGGCTTCCTGTTGCCAACAGGGAGCTTTCCGAAAATCCTACCTCTCTGAGCCTTTGCTCCCATCCCCCAGGACACAGCAATCTACTCTGAGTTTATCAGCCAAGTGGGGACCCTGGAAAATGTGTAATGGAAATAGTGACACACTGGAGTCTTCAAGTTGACCTTGCAGTTCCCAAACCACAGAGCCCCAGGGTGACTCTCAAGTTCTCAAACTGGGTTTTGATCCTTTCCTGCCTGGGCCCCATGTGAATAAAAAGTGATGCAGTTCTCACAGCACCGGCCTCCACCATTCTTGTGCCAGAGGCTTGGAAACCAGACCCCTTCCCTGTTTGAAGCCTGGGGCTCTTTTTTTTTTCCTTCCCTCGGGTAGCCTGTCTTTTTGTGCTAGCCATGGCAAGCTCTCAGTCACTCATTCACTCGGCGTGTACTTGCTAAGCACCTACCATGTGCGGCACTCTGCTCTAGAAGCTGACAGGCAATGGTCTTCAGGGAACTCACATTCTAGCGGTTGCTAGATCCTAGTTGATGAGGGAGCAGAAGGCAAGCTGAGGACAAAGCACAAGCTGACAACCGACAACCCCCTCCCCCGCAGGTGGGATATATGTGACATTCCTCAGCCCTAAAGCTAAGGGAATGAAAAACAAACAGTTAACTTACAGAGATTACACTCCTTCAAGGCAGGAGTCTCCCTCAGTTTACAAATGTCTTAGTGATTTACAAGAAAAAAGCATTCTTACCAATAACCTAGCTTCCAGGAGAAAATGTAGATAAAATTAAATGTCCTTATAACGTCCAGCCCATTGACCAATACTTGAGGCAGGCATAGTATAATGTTCTTCCAGGAAGCTCCCAACTGTCTTAATGTTAATGCCTTGCTAGAGGGAAAAACAACCGTAACTTGACAAGGGCAAGGCCTCCAGTATCTCGTAGGTCCTGTTTAGCATATGAAAGTTCTGAAAACCTCCCTTTTCCCTTACCTCCCCCAACTCCAAGTATATCATCAATTGCTCCTCACAACCCCAGTGCCCCTCTTTCTGCCCATGGGTCCCGTCCCAGTACTTTAATAAAACCATCTTTTTGCACCAGAGACATCTCAAGAATTCTTTCTTGGCCGTCGGCTTCAAACCCTAACATCTTTCCTACATCACTGGTGACTGTATCAGAGATCCTCTGGCTTAGGTTTCTGGCTTCAGTTTACCACCTATAACTGGATTAAAAGATGTCAGTAGCTGGCAAGGTGATAAAAGAAGAGTTATATTTCTGGTTTTTTTTTTTTTTTAACTATCTGCAGGTTAAACAGCTTAGCTTCCATGGGTCTTATTATTTCCTTTTTTTCTTTTTTTTAAGATTTCATGTTTTTATTTTAGAGAGAGAATGAGCAAGAGAGAGAGGGCATGAGCGGGGGTTTGGGCAGAGGGAAGGGGAGAAGCAGACTCTCCCGCTGAGCAGGGAGCCTGACATGGGGCTCGATGATCCCAGGACGCTGGGATCATGACCTGAGCCGAAGACAGACGCTTAACCGACTGAGCCACCCAGGCACCTCATTATTTCCATCTTTAAAAGGTTTCTCTACCAGAAGAGAGACAGGGCTACAGGCTTGGTAGTAAGGTAACAAATACAGAAAGTGTATTGTTCCCAATCTCCATGAAGAATGGTCAATGCTAAAAGATAGGAAGCCTTCCTCAGCAGTTTCATCCATGAACTTATAGGAAAATAATACCTAATGAACATTTATATGTGTTATTAATATATGAAATATACATATATAATCAAATGTTTTGACACCACTTTAAAGTTTTTGGGTTTTTTTTTTTTTAAGATTTATTTATTTGAGTGAGAGAGGGTGTGGGGCAAGGGGCAGAGGGGGAGAATGTCATGCAGACTCCCTGCCCAGCGCAGAGCCTGACGCAGGGCTCGATTCCACAACCCTGAGATCATGACCTGAGCAGAAACCCAAGAGTCAGACGCCCAACCGAGCCACCTAGGCGCTCCACCACTTTAAAGGTTTTTGTTGAAAACTTAATATGCCGCACAAAAATGCACTATCAAAAGTGTACAGCTCAGATGTGGTAACTGAACACATCTGTGTATTCAACCTCCAGATCAAGAAAAGAACAGGACCAGTTCCCCAGAAGCCCCCTCATATTCCCCATGACTAATCTTACCCCTAGGTAACCACTATCCTTACTCAAGAGCACAGGACACTTTAGCCTGTTTTTGAACTTCATATAAATGGAAAGTTTTGTGAGATTCATCTATCTTGTGTGTGATTGTAGATGGTTCATTCTCATTGCTGCATAAGGTACCATGTGTGACTAGAACATTTCATCTATCCTTTCTTTTTTTTTTTTTTTAAAGATTTTATTTATTTATTTGAAACAGAGAGAATGAGAGACAGAGAGCATGAGAGGGAGGAGGGTCAGAGGGAGAAGCAGACTCCCTGCCGAGCAGGGAGCCCAATGCGGGACTCGATCCCGGGACACCAGGATCATGACCTGAGCCGAAGGCAGTCGCTTAACCAACTGAGCCACCCAGGCGCCCTCATCTATCCTTTCTATAGTTGTTGGACATTTGGGGGCTTTCCAGTTCTCTGGCTATTACAAATAGTGCTGCTATGAACACATTAATATGTGTAGTTTGTGTACATCTGTACACATTTCTGTGGGATTTCCATGGAATTGCAGTCGCAGTGTAGGCATAGGTTTAGCTTTAGTAGATATTGCCATTTTCCAAAGCAATTTGTACCAATATAGAATTGCACTAGCAGGATGTTAGTTTTAATATTTTAATCAGCATATGTAGTAATGTTGTCTCCTGTGTTATTTTAGCTTGATGTGTTCTTTATCATATTTTCATATATTTACAAGGTCATCACACGTGTCATTTTAAATACATTTGTAGAGAGGGAATGTGATAAAGAAGGGGTTGGGGATGAATGGGGCACTGCGAGTTCAGCGGGGGGAGAGGGGAGGAGAACTTAAATACAGAGGCCAAGCAGGTAATGAAAATGATTCAAGCAGCTAAGTGGGAACAGTGCCTGCCCTGCACAAACAAATATTACTCAAAAGTAGCCGCCGATGAAACTAGAGGCTCAAAGGGAGGAATTTTTTTTTTTTTCACTATTTAGAGAGAAGCCAAAGATCTGGATTTTAAACTTTTGGCAATTAATGCATACTTTTAGAAAACATCCTACCGGCCAAACAAAACTTTTGTCAGTGGGCCAGATGGCCAGCCCTCTGGACTAGCGGTTAGTTCCGGCCTGGCTTTCGGGGTAGGAGGGTTTGACCTGTAGCAAGTCACCTCATTTGTTAGAGCTTAATTTCCTCTGTGGTCAAAAGAGTAAAATAGAAGCCTATCCTTTTGTACAGTGATGGTCAAATGAGGTAATTCAGGAGTACAGTTGTTGTCAAACACCATACAAAGTAAAGTACTCTCCCATCTCCTTGGGACGCCTTCCATTGTAATGCACAGACTCCCTGTACTTAAAGCATTTGAGGTGTTTCCAGATTCCTTCGAGGCGAGGCAGTTTAAGGCTGGACATTCCCATGCATACAAATTCTCCAGAAAGTCCTTTGAATGGGATCCTGCTGGGATGCAAGGGGTTAAGAGGAAATAGCCTATTAGGGTTTTGCTAATCTGAGAAGTCCAGGACTTCAAAAGTATCTAAAACGCCACTAACAGCCAAGACTCAAAGGACGTAGGATGATTAACCCGACGAGGGACAGTAGGAGCAGAACCTAGAACGGGGCGTCAGCATCCTGATGTGTCACACTGGACCCAGGCCTCGGCGGAGCGCACAGAAGACAACTCCGGGGCTCGTAGGACAGACCTAGGATGCTCAGGTAAGGCGTGTCCTCCCGGCGCCGTTGGTAGCCCGCCCAAACCGAGGCACTGGCCGCGGGGGACTGCTGTCCCGAGAACCAAGCTGGAGGGATGAATTGTCCCGGGGGCGAGGTCTGCGCCCACCCAGGTCCAGACTCCACGCGGGTGGCACCGACACAGTCGGCGCCCCCGGGACCGCCCGGGAGCGCGCGAGGGCCCGACCGTAGAAAGTTGGACGCCCGCGCCGCCGCCCGCGCGCTCCGGGGCGCCCCCTCCCACCCGAGCGCCACGTGCCGGGCGCCCCCTGCTCCCAGGCCGCGGCGGGACGCCCCCGCCCCCACCGCGGCGCGTAGTGCGCAGGCGCCTCCCCGCGGGTCCGGGCGGCGGGAGCGGGAGGCGGCGGCGGGAGCGGCTTCGGCCTCGGCTGGAGACTCAGGCGAGGGCGGCGGCGGCGAGAGTTGGAGGAGAGGTGCGGGTGGCGGCGAAGGCGATGGCGACGCGGGGCACATGAGGCGGCGGCCGGTGGGACGGGCCGAGGCCCGGCGGAGGAGGCGGCTCCGGGGGAACACGCCGCCCGGTGAGGGGCGGCCGCAGGGCGGGCTGAGGAGCGGGCAAGGGGCGGGGCCCGGGGGGGCGGGAGAACTTGTGGGGAGGCCGGAGG
The DNA here is from genome assembly GCF_002201575.2 of Neomonachus schauinslandi. Taxonomy (NCBI): domain Eukaryota; kingdom Metazoa; phylum Chordata; class Mammalia; order Carnivora; family Phocidae; genus Neomonachus; species Neomonachus schauinslandi. Next base: position 42,113,716 of record NC_058417.1, on the reverse strand, counting down.
AGGGGGGGACGCGGGGGACGGGGGTCCCGGGAAGAGTGCGGCGGGGGGGCGGGAGGGGCTGCTGCTGAGACTTCCCGCCGACCCCGGAGGGGCGTCTGACCGGCGGCTCGCCGCTGCCCCCTGCGCTCCCTCCCCCTTTGTCCCTGGGCGCGCTGTTCCCAAATTGGGAGGGAAACGGCCAGGGGGTGGGCCCGGGCGGCGGCGGCCGCGCCGGGCGGGCGGGGACCCCGGAGGACCCCGGGCGCGCACTTGGGCGGCGCTCGGCGGTGCTCGCAACTCCTCGGGGCGGTTAGGGGCGCAGGGCCGCGCCGGGGCCGCCCCTCGCCGCCCGGGCGCTTCGCGGGCTGGTCTTTGTCTCCCGACGCTCGGCCCCTGACATCTCTCCGGGCGGCGTGCGGTTCGTTTGACTCCTTCCTCTAACAGCGCTGCCGGGACTCCTGCCTCCCGTCAGTGTTGTAGACAAGATTTAGTTCGAGGGCTGGAAGGAGGGAAACGGGGGGCAGGGGGGGAATGGCGCGGTCGCCTCTTCATTAACATGTTTCCTTTACTTAAAATGATTTTTTTTCCACTTCGTGAAACTTTGGACAATTGTTTTGTTTTCCCTTCGGTCTGCAGATTCAAAATTAAGAGAAGGCGCTAAAGCTGCGACTGTGGCCAGTTGTGTGGTTGGTGGCTGCGTTTGGAGTTTTGAGTTGAAAGGATTTACGTGAATGTGTGGTTTAGCATTTGCGTTGTTTTCCTTCCCTTGTGATTGTTTCTAAGATTGGGATTACTTTTTCTTTGCGAAGTGGGCGAGTTCGGATTTATGATTTGAAGGAATGTTTGTTCATTGAGAACCTGCAATGGTACAGATTTCATTGTGCTCACGCTTTATTTTGTTAGCCTCAAGACCGTACTTTGTGGAATCGAGTAAATCAACATAGAGTAAGTTCTGGATAAGCATTATCTTGTGCCTGATTAGTCTAAAACTATTACACGTTCGTGTTGTGTATACTTTGAAGTGAGTATGTGGGAAAGCGCTATAAAAACCAAGCAGTCTAAATGAAGGGGACTTTAATTCCTAATAAACGGAGAACAGCATATCTCGACTACATCACATATCTGTAGAAAAGGGGATTAATAATGTAATTTAGGGATCAAATCCTTTACCTCCTAAAGAGGGTTTAGGTATTATTCAGAGTAAGAATGCAGAAAAGTAAGCTTAATTCCAGAGCTTCTGACTAAATATATTGTGAATTGTGGTTACCACGTTTCCTGGAGTTTTGTTGGTTTTATTTTTTTGGAATTTAGCATAGTATGTTGCAGTTGCTTTAGATTTCTTAAGTGCTATGTAATGGCAGAATTAAAGAAATGAACTGACTCTTCTGGGTAAAAGGTAAAAAGCTGTGGTAAACCCCATCTTAGTGTGAGCCAGATATTTGTGAGCAGAGTATTGTAAGGAAAGGATATTTTGGAGAGAATACATAGGAGCCATACGGAAGTTCTACCTGTCTTATTTGTCCTGATTTGTAATGGTTTGATACTGTTTACTGCTTGTCTTAAACTGTTGTGCGCTTTTCCAAAGCATTTCAAACATCCTTTCTAAAAGTCAGCGCTTTTAGCTTCTTTTTTAGGTTGTGTGACTTCAGAATTGGTTTTCTATCTGTGCTAGGTAGCCACCACGGTTCTCTCAAAAAGGAGCGAAGGACCCAGAGACCTTCAATTCAGTTCATGAAGATAGAATTGACTTTTAGCCTTCAGTCCAAAGGATTTAAGAAGTTAACATACCTTCAGCATAACAGTTTCATTTAAATACTGTTACCCTTAGTAATTATTTTTATTCCTATTTTATATTTGTATAAATTAGCAAAAGGGAAGGACTAGAGGGTCTGTCTCTGATTAGCTGCACCACCACCCTAGCTCCAGGCTCTTCTATTAAGTCAGTAATTGGGATCCTAGAATACAAAATACATAATTAAAATCTAGAGTATCATTCTCTTAATAAATGCATAGTTTGTTCTATGCCTAATGCAGTGCAAAGAGAGGAGTTCCAAAATGCTGGGCTTTTTATTTGAGGTTTGTTCACATTTCAAAATAAATGAGCTGTGTTCCCTTCTTTTTTTCATTATTAGTCTGGATAGTTAGTGGAACTGGGAGTATACTTCTTTATTTCCAAATTGGTGCTTTTTTTTTTTTTAACTTGCAAATGTATGTATTTATTTTTACTAATTGGTGCTTTTCTTGTAGCAAAGAAACGTGTGGCTCCTACCCAAAATATCTGATAGAAATTTAGGCAAAGAAAAATGGGATTACTTTTTTTTTTTAGACCATTTCTTTGAGAATACATAGGATAATAGATTTTAGTTGGTATCATTAACCTAAAACACAGTTCTGCACTGTTAATATCAGCTAAGTGCCAACAATTTTCAGACCTACTGCCGCAACTGATGGGTTTAGTTTTTGTGGAAATAAGGACCTGTTCTTTTATCTCTGAGCATTGCTATTTTCTTTCTTTTTTTTTTAATAATTTTTTTTTTTTAAGATTTTATTTATTTATTTGCGAGAGAGAGAATGAAAGACAGAGAGCATGAGAGGGAGGAGGGTCAGAGGGAGAAGCAGACTCCCTGCCGAGCAGGGAGCCCGATGCGGGACTCGATCCTGGGACTCCAGGATCATGACCTGAGCCGAAGGCAGTCGCTTAACCGACTGAGCCACCCAGGCGCCCAAGCATTGCTAATTTTCTCCAGCTCTTTAGAATGAATGACCAGACAGTACTGGGCTGCCATACAGGAGTAGTACATTCTTGAATTTTGCAAACACTGTAGGGGTTGACAACCTTCAAGTTTGTCTTTGAAGCCTGTGTGTGGAATGTGTTGCCCAAAGGATTTCTCCCCCCTCCGCAGGACAGGGAGGAGATCTCTGCAGATACCATTTTATTTCTAAGAAAAGAAGTGTTCTGTGGAATGAGTAGAGCCCTCAGAGTTTGTATTTTTGAGCTATACTGCTTTTTGCACCAGCACAATTTGGACATGGTACTGTGGTGGCCGTTCATTCATTTAGTGAACTTTTTTTTTTCATTCAGTTATTTGCTAGAATGCTAGATGCTGAAGATGAATACTGTGTGGTTTTTGCTCTCAAAATGCTTACAGCTTAACATGCTGAAAGGTTTAACAATTTGGAAATTCTCTGAAATCTTTGAAACAAAAGAATGTACAGGATTTGGGAGTAAGTTTTTGTGTTTTTTCGCTATAGAAATGAAATAAACTTCATCCTTATTATCCTCTAATCTCTAAACGGGATATTCTAGTCTCATATAGTTGCAAAATTATTTTCATCTGTCTCTGTATGATTTATCAGTTTTGACTGAATTTATTGTTACTTAACTGAGTTATAACATTTCTTTTGGGAATGTTCAGAATAAGGTAGATCTGGACTTTCTGTTTAGGGAATTCCCTTTGACTCATTCTTGGACCTCAGATTCCTAAATGCCCATTTCAGAATAGGTGTTTATTTTATTTTTATTTTTATTTATTTATTTATTTGGGAGAGACAGAGATAGTGAGAGAGAGCTCAAGCAGGAAGGAGGGGGAGAAGCAGACACCCCGCGGAGCCGGGAGCCTGATGCGGGGCCCGGGATCATGACCTGACCCGAGCCGAAGACAGACGCCCAACCATCTGAGCCACCCAGGCGCCCCTATTTTTATTTTTTTTAAGATTTTATTTATTGGGACGCCTGGGTGGCGCAATTGGTTAAGTGTCTGCCTTCAGCTCAGGTCACGATCCCAGGGCCCTGGGATCAAGTCCCACATTGGGCTCCTTGCTCAGTGGGTAGCCTGCTTCTCCCTCTGCCTGCTCTACCTGCTACTCCCCTTGCTTGTGCTCTCTGACAAATAAATAAAATCTTAGAAAGATTTTATTTTTTTATTTGAGAGAGAAAGAGGGCGCATAAGCGCAAGGGGGGAGGGGCAGAGGGAGAAGCAGACTCCCCGCTGAGTAGGGAGCCAGACATAGGGCTCAGTCCCGGGACCCTGAGATCATGACCTGAACCAAAGGCAAACGCTCAACCAGCTGAGCCACCCAGGCACCCCAATAGGTGTTTATTTCAGTTCAAAAATTTCCTTCCTGAAGTACTCTTTTCTCCTGGCTTCTGATTTCCCCCACTTACTCTCTGGCTATTCCTTCAGGTTCCCCCCCCCCATCCTCTTCTGCCAGATCTTTATTTTATTTTTTTTAAATATTTTATTTTATTTATTCATGAGAGAGGCAGAGGCAGAGGGAGAAGCGGGCTCCCCGCAGAGCAGGGAGCCAGATGCTGGACTCATGACCTGAGCTGAAGGCAGACGCTTAACCGACAGAGCCACTCAGGTGCCCCTCTACCAGATCTTTAATTGATGGTCTTTCTCAAGTCTTGGTTCTCTAATTTCATCCATTCTGTGGCTTCAGTTACAATATGTATTTTGAATACTCCCAGATTTTTGTCTGCCTTCCAGACTTCTTTTCTGATCCCAGCTGCCTACTCAACATCTCTACTTAGCTTCGGAGATACTTTGAGTTGAGATGCCCAGACTGACCTCTTAATCATGGCTCCAAACCTAGACCTTCACTGTACCATTTCATTAAGTGGCTCTATCAACAACTACTGAGGCCAGACTTGTGATTTTTCTCTACCTTTAGTCTCCCCATCCTAGTCTAGGTCACCTTTTCCTAAGATTATTATAGTCAATTATAAATGGTCTTTCCACATTCGATCTTATTTTTAAAAGGGAGGGTAGTATGAGATATTTAAGACAGAAAAAGTAATAAATAATACTATAATAAATACTTAACTACCTTGCAGCTTAGGAAAATAAAATATTACCAGTAAAGGTCAGGTGTTTCCCCACCTGATTGTATCCTCCTTCCCCCAACTTCCATTGTAGACCTCCTTGCCAGAGGTAATCACTAATTGAATTTATTATTCCTTTGCACTTCTTTATACTTTTACTACATACATACATACCCTAAGCAGTATATCCTCATCTAGTCTTCTCACAGCAGCTAGAATTGTCTTATTTTATAAAACAAATTTAACCAAGTCACTTACCTGAAAACTTGTTTTCCTTTTAAGGCCTTCCCTCTTCATTTAACAAGGTGTGATCTGGCCTTCCCTAGCATCATGTCTTTGTACTTACTTTTCTTGTTATGAGTGGTGTGGCTTGCTGATCTTTTTTTTTTTTTTTCCTTTTTTCTTTCTTTTTCCCCCCCTCTATTCCTTAAAGGCTCAGAGCTCACCCAAGGCCTTTGTACATGCTGTAGGTAATTATTCTGCCTGGAAAGCAGCCCCTCAATTCTTCAAAATATGCTTAAATATCACTTTTGTGGAGAAATCTTTTCTGATCCTCCTAGATTCAGTTAGAGAACTCAATAACATACTCTTACAGCACCCTGCACTTCTGTTACAGTTTTGATTAATTATTTGTATAATGCCTATTTCACCATTAGACTGTTCTGTATATTTCATTAAGTCAGGAGTAATATCTATCTTGGGCAGCCCAATATCACAGCACCTAGCTCATAGTTCATTTCATTCTTTCTTTTTTTTCTTTTTTAAGATTTTATTTATTCATCTGAAACACAGATACAGAGAGAGATCATGAGCAGGGGGGAGAGGCAGGCTCCCAACCGAGCCAGGAGCCCGATGTGGGCCTCCATCCCACCTGAGCTGAAGGCAGACGCTTAACCATCTGAGCCACCCAGGCGCCCTCATAGTTCATTTCTGTATTCAACAATTACTTGAGTGCTTACTAGTTTCTCTTTTATTTATAGTTGATGATTGTAGCAAAGTAACTTCTTTTTTTTTTTTTAAGATTTTACTTATTTATTTGACAGAGAGAGACACAGCGAGAGAGGGAACACAAGCAGGGGGAGTGGGGGAGGGAGAAGCAGGCTTCCCGCTGAGCAGAGAGCCCGATGCGGGGCTCGATCCCAGGATCCTGGGATCATGACCTGAGCCGAAGGCAGATGCTTAACGACTGAGCCCCACAAAGTAACTTCTGACAGAGCTTTTGTTCTAATTAGAAGCCTCATTATTGGGGCACCTAGGTGGTGCAGTCAGTTAAGAATCCTATTCTTGGTTTTGGCTCAGGTCACGATCAGGTTGTAAGATTGAGCCTCACGTCACTTCGGGCTCTGAGCTCAATGCAGAGATGCTTGAGTTTCTCTCTCTCCCTCTCCCTCTGCCCCTTACCTGCTCGCTCGCTCTCTCTCTCAAATAAATAAATCAGTAAAATCTTTATTTAAAAAAAGAAGCCTCATTATTTTATGTTTTTTGCACTATTGGTCTTATATGCCGATACAGTGCTAGTTCTTGGTAAATACTTACTGATGTAAACTTGCTAATAGCCATGGCCTGAGCAATCTTCAGTAGTTTTAATAGACCAAAAATACAGTGGTCACCAATGGTATAGTATACACAGTGGGTACACTTGCCTCCCAGGAAAATAATCATAGCTGGCTTAGGCAGGCTGGTAGATGTAATAAAGAAATTGAAGATTAGGTTTTTTCTTTGACATCCTATACCTAGTTCTGATTTTCATTTCTTCTATTTGTTGGGCCAAGCTTCAGTATAATTAATGTCCCAAAAAACTGGGACAGTTTATATACATTAAGGCCAGTGTTGATAGTTTTGCACTTCAGTATTTTACTTTGTAGACTTTTTTGGGGTAGGTAATGTATTAGGTATTATAAAATCCTAAAGGTATGAAAGGATTTGCAATGAAAAGTAAGTCTTCCTTTATTCTCTTCTCACTCACTCATTTTTTTTCTGCTGAAGCAATTATTATTTACCTTTTTTTGTGAATTCTAGGGGTATCCATGGATTCAGTAATTCTCCACATATATACATAAATGGTAGCATACTTACATGTACTGTTCTACAGACTGCATTGTTCGCTAATATATCTTAGTTTATTTCATATCTTCAGAGATAGAGCTCTCTCATACTTTTTAACTACCAGATGTGCTGTACTTTGTTTACCCAGTCCCTTCCTGATAGACTTTTTTTTTTTTTTTTAAGATTTTATTTATTTATTTGACAGAGACACAGCGAGAGAGGGAACACAAGCAGGGGGAGTGGGAGAGGGAGAAGCAGGCTCCCCGTGGAGCAGGGAGCCGGATGCGGGGCTCGATCTCAGGACCCTGGCATCATGACCTGAGCCGAAGGCAGTCGCTTAACCAACTGAGCCACCCAGGTGCCCCGCACTGTCACCTTTCTGCATGGTCTGAAAATAAAATTAAACACTAAACCCACATAGTACAGTAAAAAAATCACTAGGTCTCAAGTTGTATTCTAGGCTTTGCACCTAATTAATTGTGTGATCTTTTTTTTGTTTGTTTGTTTTTAAAGATTTTATTTATTTTTTTATTTGACAGAGAGAGGGAGAGGGAGAAGCCGGCTTCCCGCTGAACAGGGACCCTGGGATCATGACCTAAGTTGAAGGCAGATGTTTAACCAATGAGCCACCCAGGCGCCCCTAGTTGTGTGATCTTCAGCACATCATCATGATCTTTAGTATCCTCTTCAGTAAAATAAGGATATTAGTCTCATACTCTGATACCAAACAATCGGCCACTACAGAATAATTGAAAGTTAACCTTAGAATCCATGCAGGTATTATCTGTAAACTGTATAAATAGTATTTTACAAATATGTATGGCCTTGTCAAATGTATGTGTAGATGATACTATGATAAATAAACTACAAGTTTATTTTAAAACTTTACCAGTGTATGATAGAGTTTTAATCTTCTGTTTTCTACAAAGACAAATACTATATGCATAGCCACTATTATTTAGGGCTCCAGAAAATCTCTTGCAATTATTACATAAAGGCCTTAAGACCCTAAAAGTTGGGGGTGTTCCTGGGATATGTCTCTGTCTCTCTCTCGCTCGCTCTCTTTTTTAATTTTAATTTTTTTTTTTTTTAAGATTTTATTTATTCATTTGACAGACAGAGAGAGATCACAAGCAGGGGGCGGGGGCAGAGGGAGAGGGAGAAGCAGGCTCCCGGCTGAGCAGGGAGCCCTATGCAGGGCTCCATCCCAGGCACCCCTAGATTTTAATTTTAAGTAATCTCTACACCCAACATGGGGCTCAAACTCACAACCTGGAGATCAAGTGTTCCGTGCTCTTCTGACTGAGCCAGCCAGGTACCCCTTGGGATCTCTTTTTAAGAGACCTGATTGATTAGCCTGTCTAGATTTGTCTAAAGAATGTTTTGTGAGAGAAACCATATAATACTTTATGAAAGGGGATTTGTTGTTTTTGTGTCTAACTCAACTAGCTTGCTTTGACCTTACATTCCAATTCAGTAGTAGATGTTCATGTTATTCAGAGTGAAAGCTTTGTATTTATTGAAGGTTGAGCAGGTCAACCTGCACTTCTCAGATTCACTTAGGAAAGTTTTTTTTTTGTTGTTTGGAAAAATTGTTAGGAATTGGGGGAGTGTCTCAGTTCTTTTACTGAATTGTGTATCTGAAGCCATTGTATCCTATTACACTCAAACTCAGAAAAAAGGATGGAAAAATATGTTATGATTTGTAATATATCCTGGGAAGGAAATTATGTATACATAGCTTGCAAAGCATTCTACTGAATAGATTTATTTTGATTACTAGTTCATTATGGTTACTAGTTCAGTGAGAAATTTAAATCAACCTTAGCAATTTTTTTTAAAGATATCTATTTATTTATTTGACAGAGAGAGACACAGCGAGAAAGGGAACACAAGCAGGGGGAATGGGAGAGGGAGAAGCAGGCTTCCCGCTGAGCAGGGAGCCCGACATGGGACTGGAGCCCAACGTGGGGCCCGATCCCAGGACCCTGGGATCATGACCTGAGCCAAAGGCAGACACCTAACGACTGAGCCACCCAGGCGCCCCAACCTTAGCATTTTTTTTTTAAGTAAGCTCTACACCCAGTGTGGGGCTTGAACTCACTATCCCAAGATCAAGAGTCCCACGCTCCACCAGCCAACCCCCCCCCCCACCATCTTAGCATTTTGAATCCCTGGTAAAATGCTCTTCTTCTTTTTTTTCTTCATTTGAGAGAGAGAGTACAAGCTGGGGGGAAGGGCAGAGGGAGAAGGAGAAGCGGTCTCCCCACTGAGGGAGCCCCACATGGGGCTCGATTCCAAGACCCTGGGATCATGACCTGAGCCGAAAGGCAAACGCTTAACCGACTGAGCCACCCAGGCACTCCTCGAATGCTTTTAATAGAAGTTTATTTCCTACTGGGGTACCTGGCTGGCTCAGTCAGTGAGACCTGAGACCCTTGATTTTGGAGTTGTGAGTTCAAGCCCCATGATGGGTGTAGAGCTTACTTTAAAAAAAAAAAGAAGAAAGTTCTGGTTGCATTTTATTTATTTGCCTCAGAAAACTGTTGGTTTTTTTCTTTGTGGTTTGAAATAACATACACATCAGCATGGTTTTTTGAGGTAGGAAAATAGAGATGAGATCTGTGCTTAGAATAGTGGTCTTACTAGATTCCCGTTTAGCTAATCTTCAAAGGCTTAAAGTAATAGATTATTTTGTTTTGAATAATTTAGCATGTTAACATTTAGTATTTTCTCTCAGGAGAAATCTCTTGGGTTTGTACTGAATCTCATGGGCATATTCTTATCCCAACAGAAGAATCCTTGATATGAAGGAGAAAAAAATGAAATGGAGTGATTAGGACAGAAAGTATGAATTTTGTAACATTTTCACATGTCAAAGATTTACTTTCTAGGAAATCTTACAGTGGAGACTGGGAGGCACCTGGGTGGCTTGATGGGTTAAGCAGCTGACTTCGGCTCTGGACATCATCTCAGGGTCCTAGGATCAAGCCCTGAGTTGGCTCAGTCTGCTTGTTCCTCTCCCTCTGTGCCTTTCCCTGCTTGTGTTCATGTATGTACTCTCTCTCTCAAATAAATAAAATCTTAAAAAAAAATAATGGAGACTGCTTAAGTTTTTGGTGGCTATTTTAATTATCATTTTCTCAAATAAAGGTAACTCTTTCCAAATACTCAGTATCAGACATTCAGTAAATAGCAGGTAGCAGTGGCAACAACTATGTATTTCAAGGGAATATTGGATATGTTAATTTTCTCTGTTGTTTCTGGACCATTTTTAAAGGTATTTATTTAAAGAGAGAGAGAACACGAGCAGGGGGGAGGGTTGGAGGGAGAGGGAGAAGCAGACTCCCCGCTGAGCAGGGAGCCTGATGCAGGGCTCAATCCCAGGACTCCTGAATCATGACCCAAGCTGAAGGCAGACGCTTAACTGACTAAGCCACCCAGGCACCCCTGGACCATTTTATAGTGAGTTTCTAAAGGAATGTAAAGAGCAACATTATGATAGTAAGCTGCTATATATGACATCATGTCAGAATACTACTCTTGTGGGGTGCCTGGCTGGCTCAGTTGGTAGAGCATCTGACTCTTGATCTCAGGGTCATGAGTTTGAGCCCCATGTTGGATGTAGAGATTGCTTAAATAAATAAACTCTTTTAAAAACTTCTAAAAAAAAACACTACTATCTTTTGATATATCCTTACAAATTACGAATTACCCTCTAGACTCTGTTTTACTCTGGAGTGGAATTTTATGTAAGTTCTGTCTTGGACCCCTTTATGCAGGGGGGTGTAGTAACTGTATCAGGTTTTATGAGATGGTTATACTTTTCTGTGATATATCCATTACTTAATTAGGTCTTTATGAGTATATGCAAATATGAAATTTGTGCCCCGACCTACTTTTTAAATTTCCCTCAGGGCTTTTGTTGCATAGGAAAGCTTTGCCAACTCCTTTATTACATGTTTATTATAGGAAATACTGAAAAGCAAAATAGAAACCGTTCAAAAGCCATTGTCAATGTTCGTGTATTTCCATTCAGACAGACTATCTTACTGGAGGGTTTTTGTTTGGTTGGTTTTTGTCTCTTTACTACATAGGAGAATTTTCTCACATAATGAAATATTTTTTTTTATTAATATTTTATTTATTTAGTTGACAGCACAAGCAGGGGGAGCAGCAGGCAGAGGGAGAGGGAGAAGCAGGCTCCCCGCTGAGCAAGGAGCCCGATGTGGGACTCGATCCCAGGACCCTGGGATCATGACCTGAGCCGAAGGCAGACGCTTAACCGACTGAGCCACCCAGGTGCCCCTGAAATATTCTTAAACGGGTCACAAATTGGCAGGCTTTATTCAGCCAATAAGATTATCTGGCTCAATATTATTTAAATGTTGGATAAAAATAAAATATTTAAATGCCTGGGTGGCGCAGTCAGTTAAGTGTCCAACTCTGGATTTCTGCTCAGGGCATGATCTCAGGGTTTTGAGATCGGGCTCTGCACTGGGCATGGAGCCTGCTTAAGATTCTCTCTCTCCCTCTGCATTCCCCACCACCCCCCCCTGCATTTTATTATATATTTTTTATTTTATATTTTATTATATATATTGTAACTTATATAATATTTAGTTGCTAATGTGAAATAAAAGGAGACAGGAATGTAAATTGTTACAACCCTCTTTGGAAAAGTACTGACCTACCGAAGCTGACATGACAGTTTGCTTCTAGGTATTCAACAGGAAGTCATACACATATTCACCAGAAGACCTATATGGAATGTTATGGTAGCATTATTCATAATATTCAAAACTGGAAATTGCTCAAATGCCCATCAGCAGTAGAATGGATAAATTGTGGTATATTCACACAACAGCAATATAGTAAAGCAAAGAGAATGAACAGACTAGAACTAAATGCAGCAAAATTGGTGATTCTCAACAGATGCTGAACAAAGGAAGTCAGGCACAAAAGAGTATATTCTTTCTGATACAAGAAACTCCATTTTGTATTTATATTAAGTTCAAGAACAGGTAAACCAGTGGGTCTCAATGTGGTATAATATTGTTCCCCAAGGGGGATTTGGCAATGTCTGGAGTCCTCTTTGGTTGCCATAACTGGAAGAGACCAGGGATGCTGCAAATCACCCTACGGTGCAAAGGACAGTCCCTCACAACAAAGAACTATCCCTGGGCTAAACTAATCTGTACTGTTGGAGGAAGGATGGTGGTTTCCCTTGGGTAGGAAGGGGTGTGATTGTGGCTCTGGTGGGTGGTAATGTTTTGTTCTTGATTTTAGTGCTGGTTACAGGGTCTATTCAGTTTGTGACAATTCATTGAACTGCATGCTTGTATTTATGCAGCTTTCTGTAGGTATTTTCCACTTCAATCAAAAATTTGTAGGGGCGCCTGGGTGGCTCAGTTGGTTAAGCGTCTGCCTTCGGCTCGGGTCATGATCCCGGGGTCCTGGGATCGAGCCCTGCATCAGGCTCCCTGCTCGGTGGGAGGCCTGCTTCTTCCTCTCCCACTACCCCTGCTTGTGTTCCCTCTCTCGCTGTGTCTCTCTCTGTCAAATAAATAAATAAAATTAAAAAAAAAAATCAGGGCACCTGGGTGACTCAGTTAAGCATCTGCCTTCAGCTCAGGTCATGATCCCAGGGTCCTGGGATTGAGCCCTACATCGGGCTCCCTGCTCAGTGGGGAGCCTGCTTCTCTCTCTCCTGCTCCCCTTGCTTGTGTTCCCTCTCTCACTGTTTCTCTCTCTGTCAAATAAAGAAAATCTTTAAAAAGAAAAATAAATAGGGGCACCTGGGTGGGCTCAGTCAGTTAAGCGTCTGCCTTCAGCTCAGGTCATGATCCCAGAGTCCTGGGATCAAGCCCCGTGTCCGGCTCCCTGCTGCTCAACAGAGAGCCTGCTTCTCCCCCTGCTCCCCCTGCTTGTGCTCTGTCAAATAAATAAATAAAATCTTTAAAATAAATAAAGATATGAAAGTCTTGGGGCACCTGGGTGGCTCAGCTGGTTGAGCGTCCCAACTCTTGGTTTCGGCTCAGATCAGGATTCAAGAGTTCTGAGTTCCATGGGCGCCTGGGTGGCTCAGTCCTTGAGCGTCTGCCTTCGGCTCAGGTCATGATCCCAGGGTCCTGGGATCAGGCCCCACGTCGGGCTCCCTGCTCCGCGGGAGGCCTGCTTCTCCCTCTCCCACTCACCCTGCTTGTGTTCCCTCTCTCGCTGTGTCTCTCTCTCAAATAAATAAATAAAATCTTAAAAAAAAAAAAAAAAGAGTGTGAGTTCCATCCCCAGGTCAGCCTCCCCACTCAGCAGGAAGTGTACTTGAAGATTCTCTCCCTCTGCCCCTTCCTCCATTTGCATATGCATGCTCTCTCTCCCCGCCCCACCAAATAAATAAATAACTAAATTTTTTTTTTTTTTTTTTTAAGATATGACAGTTGGGTAACTCCATAGCTGTAGCTAATAAGCAGTAGCCCCCACTTTGGTTGGAATGTTTTCCAGGCCCTTATTCCTATTTCCGTTACTTGTATCTCCTCACTGGTATCTAGACATATAAAAAATGTCTTAAACAGCTTGAGTGAGATATAATTCATACACCGTACAGTTAACTTTTTTAAAGTGTACAATTTGAAATTTTCAGTATATTAACAGGATTGTGTAGCCATCACCACAATTTAATTTTAGAATGTTTTCATTCCTCCAAAAAGAAATCCCCTACTTATTAGCAGTCACTCCCTGTTTCCCCCTGCCCCATCCCTTTCAGGTCTAGGCAACCACTAGTCTATTTTTTTGTCTTTAGATAATTGTATGCATTTGAATTTTGTAATCTCTGTTCTAAAACAGGATTTATAGTAGTTGTGCAGTATTTTGTCATGAGGTTATATCCTAAATTGCATAAAATTTGTCTTATATTGGTCATTTATTTTAGACAAATTACTAGATGTGAAATTACTGATCGAAGGATATAAATAATATTCTCTTCTTTTTTACTAAGATTTTTTTTTTTTTTAAGATTTTATTTGTTTATTTGACAGAGAGATAGAGAGCACAAGTAGGCAGAGAGTCAGGCAGAGGGAGAGGGAGAAGCAGGCTCTCTGCTGAGCAGGGAACCCGATGCGGGGCTCGATCCCAGGACCCCGGGACCATGACCTGAGCCGAAAGCAGCCACTTAACCAACTGAGCCACCCAGGTGCATGAGTGATAAAATAGATAAAATCTAAGATTTTATTTATTTATTTGACAGAGAGAGACACAGTGAGAGAGGGAGCACAAGCAGGGGGAGTGGGAGAGGGAGAACCAGGCTCCTGGCTGAGCAGGGAGCCGGATGTGGGGCTTGATCCCAGGACCCCAGGATCATGACCTGAGCCGAAGGCAGACGCTTAACGACTGAGCCACCCAGGCGCCCCAGTAAATAAAATCTTTAAAAAAAAAAAAAAAAAGGTGAGGGCGCCTGGGTGGCTCAGTTGGTTAAGCGACTGCCTTCGGCTCAGGTCATGATCCTGGAGTCCCTGGATCGAGTCCCACATCGGGCTCCCTGCTCGGCGGGGAGTCTGCTTCTCTCTCTGACTCTAACCCCTCTCATGTGCTCTCTCTCATTCTCTCCCTCTCAAATAAATAAATTTTAAAAAATCTTAAAAAAAAAAAAAGTGGTTTAAAAAAATAATCTCTATACCCAGCCTGGGACTCGAACCCATGACCCCAAGATCAAGAGTCGCATGCTCTTCTGACTGAGCCAGCCAGGCCCCCCAGGATATAAACACTTTAAAGTTCCTGATAAATGTTAACCACAGTACCTCCCGGAGAGCTTGTACCAGACTGTCGTCACCATCAGTGGATGATCATATTTTTTTGCAAATTTTATGTTGTGAACCTAGTCATACTGGAAATGTTACACATTTTTTATTTTGCCTTAGACGTGTTTATTCTCCTAGACAGATAATTATTCAGACAGTTGATTTGACCTAAACTCAGGCTATTTTGGAAAAGTGTACCAATACTGTCCTTTTTTACATGAAGACAGTACCACTTAGGATATGAATGAATGCATTATCCCAGGTTCCTCATACTTCTCCAGCTGGTTCCTGAAGGTTCTTAGATTCAAATAGAGTGGCTTTTTGCCAGCACAAATTGACACTTCACCCCACAGTGATGTATTTTGTTTCCTTGTTGGTTAATAGAGCCAAGATTTCAAACTACTTTCTCTCCACTAGGTTTTATAATTTGACTCACAACAAATTATATTGTATTTCTCAAATACTGTCCATAGCCAAGAGCTCTTTTGAAAACAAGTTGTTTTTATGTTTGTAATACATAGATTACTGTTTGCTAGTGAGCTGCCAAAATGCTTTTGCTTAGAAATTGTCACTAGGTAGTTATTAAACATCTATTATCACTCATGCAGAATTAACTTCCACTTAAAACATTCCAGTTAAACAAAACTTCATTGTAAACCCTTTAATTGATTCCTTGTCTCTGCACATGAAGCGGTCTCATTCAGGAGTGTGAGTCACTAGCGAGATTCTTAGTGGATTGCTCGGCTTATGATCTGGGATACCCAGATGGTGAGTCAATATTGAAATCTTTTAGCTTGATTCAACCACAGATTTCTGGGATGGCTGTTTGGGAAGTGCCTTTTTGACAATTGGACATCTTATTGTTGTATTTCACTGCAGTTATCTCACCTCTTTCCTTCTCCCACAGGGTTCTGAATTCCACTTAATTTGTTGCTTGTTTTTATGAATTTTATTCTGCCTGAGGTGATTTCCATCAAATGTTAATCGATGGGACCTTAGAAATCATTTGATATTCTCCACTTATTTTACAAATGAAAAAATGGAAAGAAATACTTATTCCTGAAGTGCCTGTTAGAATCTCTTGGCTCCTAGTTCAGTGCTTACTTCATCTTGGTTTCATAAAATTCAAGGTTAGGAATGACTATTCTAGAAAATTAATTTTAGTTCATCCTGGACTTTGTTTTTATTTAAAAAAAAAGAAATTAAGATTTTTAAAATCTGTCTATGATAGGTTTGGGGTATTGTTTGTTTTTTTAATTAGAAGGAGATTAAAACTTGGCTCTGACCCATTTGGACTTGGTTGTTGGATTTGCAAAACATTTAGAATAGCACCACCTACCTTAAAATTTCTCATTTCCTGGTTATAATACTTTAGTAAGATTAAAAATTGACGAGGGACAAGTTACTGGGTTTTTTAGTTGTTGATCTGGAACCCTTGGGAGCTTTGTTAACTGAGTACTAGAGAGTCATTTCCAAAGATACATATATGAAAGTGATATTTTTGGATTAACGGTTGTTTTTGTGGCCCACATAATAGTAAAGAGCTTGCAGTGGAAAAAAGGAGATAAACTGAAAAGTAAAGCATTTCCCTGTGTGTCACTACACTATAAAATGTTTAAACTTTAACAGATGATTGTAGTTAGCTTCCTCTCGTCCTCTGTTGCTTAGCATATATAACTGCGCATTAACTACCTCTTGAATACAACTATAGTTTAAAAAAATGTTTTTTGAAAATTTAAAAACTATAGTTTGTAAATTTCCTATAAACTACTAGATTGCGAGCTTCTCGATGGTAGGTAAGTACCAATTGCATGAGTGAATTTTAGTCTAAAACTTTTTAAGATTTGATTTATTTATTTGAGGGAGAGGGAAAAGAAGGCTCCCCACTGAGCAGGGAGCCCAACTAGGGTTGGATTCCAGGATCCCAGGATCATGACCTGAGCTGAAGGCAGATCCTTAACCCACTGAACCACTTAGGTACCCCATAGTCTAAAACTTTTTTTATCCTTTTTTATTGTGGTAAAATATACTTAACATAAAATTTATCATTTTAACCGTTTTTTTAAGTGTACAGTTCTGTGGCATTAAGTAAATTTACATCGTTGTGCAACCATCTCCTGAACTTCAGAATCTTCCCTACAGAAACTGTACCCATTAAACATAGTTCCCCGTTCCTCTCAGCTTCTGGCAATCACCATTTTTTTCTGTTTCTATGAATTTGCTTATTATGGCTATTTCATGTAAGTGGAATCATATAACATTTGTCCTGTTGTGACTGACTTCTTTCACTTAGCATAATGTTGTCAGGGTTCATCCATGCGTCAGAATTTCCTTCCTTTCAAAGCTGAAGAATATTCCATTGTATATTAACAAAATGTCCTATTTTGTTTATTCATCTGGCAGTGGACACTTGGGTTGCTTCTACCTTTTTTTTGGCTCTTGTGAATAATTCTGTGAATATGAATCTACAGAATCGAGTCCCTGCTTTTGTTTCTTTGGGTATATACCCTGAAGAAGAATTGCTGGATCATACGGTAATTGTATATTTAATATTTTGAGGAAATTGTAACCATACTGTTTTCTCTGGAGCAACTGCACCATTTTAGATTCCCACCAGCAAGGCCCAACAAAGGTTTCACTTTCTCCACAACTTTGTCAGCACTTGTTCTTTTCTTGTTGTATAATATACATCTTGGTGCGCCTGGGTGGCTCAGTCGTTAGGCGTCTGCCTTCAGCTCAGGTCATGATCCCAGGGTGCTGGGATCGAGTCCCACATCGGGCTCCCTGCTCAGTGGGAAGCCTGCTTCTCCCTCTCCCACTCCCCCTGCTTGTGTTCCCTCTCTTGCTGTGTCTCTCTCTGTCAAATAAATAAATAAGATCTTTAAATATATATATATAATATACATCTTGATGGGTGTGATGTGGTATCTTATGGGTTGCTGGGTTTTTTTAAGATTTTATTTATTTATTTGTCAGAGAGAGCACAAGCAGTGGGGGAGCGCCAGGCAGAGGGAGAAGCCAGCTCCTCACTGAGCAGGGAGCCCAATGTGGACCCCATCCCAGAACCCTGGGATCATGACCAGAGCCGAAGGCAGAGACTTAACCATGTGAGCCACCCAGGCGCCCCAGTATCTCGTGTTTTTATTTGCGTTCCCCTAGTGATTGTGGTAGTCTAAAACTTCTTACAGTTTAAACTCCTATTAACCCAAGCTTTGTTTCTTAAAAAATATATTGAAATCATTGGTGAGGGAGTGAGGAAACTAGCATTCTCATGCTCTGATAGTGGAAATATAAATAGGTACCAGCTTTTTGGAGGGGTAATTTGGTAATACAGATCAAAAGCTTTAGAATTTTTATGGGGCCCCTGGGTGGATCAGTCTGTTAAGTGTCTGCCTTTGGCTCAGGTGGGATCGAGTCCCGCATCAGGCTCCCTGCTCAGCGGGAACTCTGCTTCTCCCTCTCTTTCTGCCCGCCACTCACCCTGCTTGTGCTCTCTCTCTCTCTGTGTCAAATAAATAAATAAAAATCTTAGGGGGAAAAAAAAAAGGCTTTAGAATTTTTGGAGATATAGTAGGCAAAGAAGTTGACCTTGTAAACACACACAATTTCCACAATCTTTACAACTGTTGACCAGCAATTCTTTTAGAAATGTATCCTAAGTGTATAAGTGGGTTTGTGTACAAAGTTATGAGTATTATAACAAACCACTGTGAACAACCTAATGTTCAACCATAGAAGATTAGTTAGATTCTGAATCTGTGAGCCTAGGAGTGGGAGTTGTAAGTAGGACGTGGGAATCAGCACTTTGAACATTTCCTTCTGGATAATTCTGATGAAGGTGGTCTGTGGACAACATCTGAAGTAGTGATACTTACATGCTTTAATTTCAGGTTCTGTGGTATGCTAAGACCCTCTGCAAACAGACGTCTGACTTCCCTGTTCAGCCTTCTCTACAACTACTTCCCAAGCATCCTCCCTCATATTTCAGTCTAAGAGGCTTCTTAGGCAACTTCTCACTCACACCATTTTCTCCGGTATAATTGAAAGCTTGTACCTTTTAATTCATAGGAATTAGTCTCTTTCCCTTCTCTGAGATTTTGTTTTTTTGTGTTTTTTTTTTTTTTAAGATTTTATTTATTTGACAGAGAGAGAGAGCACAAAGAAGGGGAGCTGTAGGGAGAGGGAGAAGCAGGCTCGCCGCAAAGCAGAGAGCCCGATGCGGGACTCCATCCCAGGACCCCAGGATCATGACCCGAGCCAAAGGCAGACACTTAGCAGACTGAACCACCCAGGCACCCGCTCTCTGAGTATTTTCAGATTTTGTACTTTCATACCATTCATTGTATTCTGTTCTGAAATATTATATTAGTAAACATGTTTTACATTTTCTACTTTGTACAAATTCATTCATATCTTCTGTTTAATACAACACATATTCATTGAGTGCTTTTTGTGTCCTGGCCAGCATACTAGGAGCTAAGTGTCCAGAAAATTTAAAGAAACCTGGACTTTCCAGACATCAGGGAACTCATATTTCAGTAGAAGAAACCAGTATCACTAATGTTGATTTAATAGAGTAAGTCCTGATATTGGGGGAATGAAGAATTATTATGGACTTTCGGTGGGGAAGGATTAATTGAGGAGGTTAAGGAAACTTGAAGTGACCTTGAGCTAGATCTTAAAGGATGAACTTTTTCTAGGTAGGAAATTGTGGAAAGACAATTTAAAGCAGAGGAGGGGTGCCTGGCTGTCTTAGTTGGTAGAGCATGCAATTCTTGATGTCAGAGTTGTAAGTTCAAGTCCCACGGTGGGAATAGAGAATACTTAAAAAGAAAGTTGAGGAAAATCAATGAGCAGAGATTCAAATTTATTAAGTCATTCAGTGAATAGTTACTGAGCACTTACTGAGGTGCTCACTGTTCTAAGTGCCAGGGATACAATAACAAAGCCCTTATAATGAACAAATTAACAAATAAAAAATATGTTAGGTAGTGTTGATAAGTGAAGGAAAAAGGCAGGGAGAAGGTATAGAAAGTGATGGATGGGGGTGCCTGGGTGGCTCAGTCGTTAAACATCTGCCTTCGGCTCAGGTCATGGGATCAAGCCCCGCATTGGGTGCGGGGCTCCCTGCTCTGCGGGAGGCCTACTTCTCCCTCCCACTCCCCCTGCTTGTGTTCCCTCTCTTGCTGTGTCTCTGTCAAATAAATAAATAAAATCTTAAAAAAAAAAAAGTGATGGAGGGATGTTATTATAGGTAGGTGGTCAGAGAAGGCCTCAGCACAGGAGGTGACCTCTGAAGAGAAGCATGAGGAGGAGCAAACATGAGAGTGTCCAGGGAAGTAGTTTTGTCTTTGTTTTTGTTTTTTAAGATTTTATTTATTTTAGAAAGCGGGGCAGGGTGGGGGGCAAAGGGGCAGAGGAAATCTCAAGCATACTCCTAGCTGAGCATGGCACCCAACACAGGGCTCAGTCTCAGAACCCTGAGATCATGACTTGAGTCGGACACTTAACTGACTGAGCCACCCAGGTGCCCCAGGGGAAGTGGGTTTAATAAAGGAAACAACAAATCATATATGAAAATGCATAGTGTAGGGGCGCCTGGGTGGCTCAGTCGTTAAGCGTCTGCCTTCGGCTCAGGTCATGATCCCAGGATCCTGGGATCAAGCCCCGCGTCGGGCTCCCTGCTCCACGGGAAGCCTGCTTCTCCCTCTCCCACTCCCCCTGCTTGTGTTCCCTCTCTCGCTGTGTCTCTCTCTGTCAAATAAATAAATAAAATCTTTAAAAAAAAAATGCATAGTGTAAATTAATGTAAATAATGAATTTTTCAATTTGAAGTAAAACAAATTAAGATGAACGCATAAAACATTGGATTTTTGAAGAAAAATTTGTTTACAATAGGATTTTTTAAAAAATCTCAAGCCTAGTTTATTCAGTAGGGCATGGAATGAATGCCTTTAGAGGTAATTTTTTTTTTTTTTTAAAGATTTTATTTATTTGAGAGAGAGAGACACAGCGAGAGAGGGAACACAAGTAGGGGGAGTGGGAGAGGGAGAAGCAGGCTTCCCGCAGAGCAGGGAGCCCGACACGGGGCTCGATCCCAGGACCCTGGGATCATGACCTGAGCCAAAGGCAGACGCTTAACCGACTGAGCCACCCAGGCGCCCCTAGAGGTATTTTCTTTTAAAAGCTAGTATATTGGGGCACCTGGGTGGCTCAGTCAGTTAAGCATCTGCCTTTGGCTCGGGTGTGATCCCAGGGTCCTTCGGATGGAACCCCATGTTGGGCTCCCTGCTCAGTGGGGAGCCTGCTTCTCCCTCTCCCTTTGCCCCTCCCTTGGCTTGTGTTTTCTCGCTCACTCTCTCGATTTTTTTTTTTTTTTAAAGATTTTATTTATTTGAGAGAGAGTGCGAGAGAGCATGAGCAGGAGTGAGGGGGGAGGCACAGAGAGAAGCAGACTCCCAAGACCCTGAGATCGTGACCTGAGCCGAAGGCAGATGCTTAACCAACTGAGCCACCCAGACGCCCCACACTCTCTCAATTAAGTAAATAAAATCTTAAAAAAAAATAAATAAATAAAAGCTAGTACATTCATTTGGTTCAAAAAAACCACAAAATATAAAAAGATATATAGGGGCACCTGGGTGGCTCAGTCAGTTTGAGACTGACTTGGTTTCAGCTCAAGTCATGATCTCAGGGTCTGAGATCAAGTCTCATGTTGGGTTCCACCCTCAGTGGGGAGTCTGAGATTCTCTCCCTTTTACTCTGCCCCTACCCTTGCACGTGCTCTCTCTCTCAAAAATTTTTTATTTTCTTTTTTGTTTTAAGATATATAGGGCACCTGGGTGGCTCAGTCGGTTAAGCGTCTTGCCTTTGGCCCAGGTCATGACCCCAGCTTCCTGGGATCAAGTCCCACATTGTGCTCCCTGCTCATTGGGGAGCCTGCTTCTCTCTCTACTCCTCCCCCTGCTCGTGTGCGCGCGCACGCTTTCTGTCTCTCAAATAAATCTTTAAAAAAATAAAAAGATATATGATCAGAAGTGTTGATCCTACCCTATCCTCCTTACTCTCCTCTTGTACTTTTATTAGTTTTTTTGTGTGTCCTTTTAGGCTCTCTTTTTTTTTTTTTTTTTAAGTTTGTTTATTCATTTAAGTAATCTCTACACCCAATGTGGGGCTCGAACTCACAACCCGGAAATCAAGAGTCCCATGCCCTTCCAGATGAGCCAGCCCATCCCCCCCTTGTGTTTCTTTATACAAATAAAAGCAAAAACACATTGCTATTTTTTTCCTCCCTACATAAAAGGTATGCCTAAATATACACTTAAATACGTTGCTATTTTCAGTTTAAATGTCTTAGATGTTTCTATACAGGGAGAGCATTCTTATTTGTATAGATAGACCATAGTGAATATAACCATTCCCTAGACAGTGGACATTTGAGTCCATTATAGAAATAATGTGATTGTTCCCAAAAGTGAGATTCCAGGTCAAAGGATAGGTGTATTTATAATTTTGTTAGATATTGCCAAATTGCCATCCGAGGTTGTACCACTTCCAACAACAATGTATGAGAACATCTGTTTCTCCATAGCCTTCCCAGCTGTTTTATTTTTGCCAACATGATAGAATTCTATCTCAAAGTAGTTTTATTTTTGAGATATAATTCACATGCCTTAAATTTCATCCTTTTAAAGTGTACAATTCATTGGTTTTCAGTATATTCAGAAGCTTTTGTAGCTATCACCACTGTCAAATTTTCATCATCCCAAAGAGATACCCTGTAATCCATTAATAGTCACATTCTATTTCTCAAAGCCCCAGACAACCACTAATCTTTCTGTCTCTGGATTTGCATGTTCCAGACATTTCATATAAATGGAATCGTATAAAGTATGGCTTTTTTTGTGTTTGATTTATTTCATTTAGCATTTTTTCAAGGTTCATCCATGTTGTGCATCTTTATTAGGGGAACTTATAGGGGATTTTGCCATGGAATGTCTGTTTGTGTCCCTTGCCTGTTTTCTCTTGGATTATTGGGTGGGGTTTTTATTTGTTTTTTGTAGGTTTTGGTTGTTGTTTTTTTCCTTTGTTTTTGTTTTGAGCAGAAAAGGGAAATGATCTGACTTTTTAAAACCTTTACTCTGGGGGCGCCTGGGTGGCTCAGCTGGTTAAGCGACTGCCTTCGGCTCAGGTCATGATCCTGGAGTCGCAGGATCGAGTCCCGCATCGGGTTTCCTGCTCAGCGGGGGGTCTGCTTCTCCCTCTGACCCTCCCCCTCTCATGCTCTCTATCTCATTCTCTCTCTCTCAAATAAATAAATAAAATAAAATCTTTAAAAAAAAAAAAAGCATTCTCATTGCTGCATAAGGTACCATGTGTGACTAGAACATTTCATCTATCCTTTCTTTTTTTTTTTTTTTAAAGATTTTATTTATTTATTTGAAACAGAGAGAATGAGAGACAGAGAGCATGAGAGGGAGGAGGGTCGAGGGAGAAGCAGACTCCCTGCTGAGCAGGGAGCCCGATGCGGGACTCGATCCCAGGACTCCAGGATCATGACCTGAGCCGAAGGCAGTCGCTTAACCAACTGAGCCACCCAGGCGCCCTAAATAAAAATCTTTTAAAAAATAAATAAAAGCTTTACTCTGGTTGCTTTTTGGAGAATAGATTTGAAAGGGATAAGAGCATAAGCTAGGAGACCAGTTAGAAGACTTTTGCTTTTACAGTAGTCTTTGATAGAAATGAAGGTGGCTTGGATCAGAGTGGTAGTAATGGAGGTGGTAATAAGTGGTTGGACTGTGGATCTATTTTGAAGTGACAAAAGGAGTGAGGCTGACTTAAAGATTTTTTACTAGAGGAACTACATGAATGGTGGAGCCATTTATTTAGATTTGGATAACTGAAGACGGAGTAGGCCTTCAGAGGATGGGAGGGTTGGTTTGGGGTATTTTAAATTTGGTGCCTATTAGACAGCCAAGAGAAGATGTCGAGTAGCAGTTGAATTTCCAGCCTGAAGTTCAAGGGAGATGTTGAAACAAATGTGACATCATTTACAGCTTGAATTCTGGTGCAGGAACCCAGAAAGAACACTGAGGAGGATAGGGTAATAAGGTAGGATAAAGATGAGAATATGTATTTAGAAGTTTGCATAGGAGAAGTGAGACTGAAATAGAAACTGAAAAATAATAGCCAGAGGACTACGAGATCAGGGAAGATCAGGGAAGCCAGGGTGGCGGGGTGGGGGGTAGTATTTCAGAGAGGAAGGAGTGATCAGGTGTATCAAATATAGCTTAAAAGGTTGAATAAGAGAATTGACCATTGAATTTGGCACTGTAGAAGTTATCTTTGGTAAGTTGTTTTGGTGGATTGGTGGTATGTGTACTGTATTCACCACTCATCATCAATTATTAGCCATTTAGGTAGTTTTCAATTCTTGAGATATTTTAGATATTTAAATTCAGATGTGTATGATGTATTTGAGAGCATTGTGAAGTAATAATTTATAAATTAATGGTTTATTGGATATTAGAGTTAAGAAAATACTACATAGCAAAAATAGAAGATTTTGGTGACAGGGGGCCTGGGTGGCTCAGTTGGTTGAGCACCTGCCTTCGGCTCAAGTCATGATCTCAGGGTCCTCGGATCAGGCCCTGCATCAGTCTCCCTGCTTGGTGGGGAGTCTGCTTCTTCCTCTCCCTCTGCGCCTTCCCCCGATCACGTGCTCTCTCTCTCAAATAAATAAAATCTAAGAAAAAGACTACTTTGGAGTTAAACCAGCCTATTTGAACCAATCTGTGCCAGTAGTTGTGACTTTGACCACACTACTTAACTTTCGTGAACCTGATTCTTATTTAAAAGATACAATTTTAGGGGCGCCTGGATGGCTCGGTCATTGGGCGTCTGCCTTCGGCTCGGGTCATGATCCCAGGGTCCTGGGGTCGAGCCCCACACCGGCCTCCCTGCTCAGTGGGAAGCCTCCTTCTCCCTCTCCCACTCCCCCTGCTTGTGTTCCCTCTCTCACTGTCTCTCTCTCTCAAATAAATAAATAAAATCTTTAAAAAAAAAAGATAATTTTATGAGAACTAAAATAAATGAACAGCCTTTATGGTTCCTGGCACATAAGTGTTCAGTGAATCCTAAATTGTGTCTTGTTTTTTATAGGGAAAATAAAGATTGCTTTCTGAAAAAAGTCACAATTAATTGGTCATGGAAATGTAGGAGGTAAATTTTGAGGATAGAGGGGAAGAGGAAAAGAAAATCGTTCTTTTCAGGCATCCATATGGAGATTTTTCAGTGTTTAGAGAGAGAGAATAGGAATTAGCTAAATTTGAGTGATTGCTAATTTAATTCCATTGTGATCAGAGCACATACTTTGTATGATTTGAATAATTTTTTAAAGATTTTATTTATTTAGAGAGAGAGGAAGCAGGGAAAGGGGCAGAGGGAGAGAGAATCTCCAGCAGATTCTGTGTTGACCATGGAGCCTGACGCAGAGCTCTATCCCCCGACCCAAGACCATGACTTAAGCCGAAACAGAGTCAGATGCTTAACTGACAGCCACCCAGGCACCCCTGATTTGAATAATTTTAAATG
Organism: Neomonachus schauinslandi; assembly: GCF_002201575.2. NCBI lineage: Eukaryota > Metazoa > Chordata > Mammalia > Carnivora > Phocidae > Neomonachus > Neomonachus schauinslandi. The sequence goes on along the minus strand of NC_058417.1, from coordinate 42,088,480 downwards.
TATTGAGACTTTTGTTAATGACCCAGAATATGGTCTGTCTCAGTAAATGTTCTCTGTGTCTTTGAAAAAATTGTGAATTCTTTTGCCCTTGGGTGGAGTGTTCTTTAAATGTCAGTGGTTTAGTGGTTAATAGTGAGTAGTGTTTGTTATATGTGTACTCTTTGTTTTTTTTTTTTCTCTGTTCTCTGAATTATTGAGTGAGGGGTGCTGAAATCTCTTAACTGTTAATTGTGGGTTTGTCAATTGCTTTATCAGTCTTTGCTTCATCTCTTTTGAAGCTCTGTTAATATGTGTATAAACATGTAGAAATGTTTTTTTTTAAGATTTATTTTTAGAGAGAGAAGGAGAAAGAATCTCAAGCAGACTCCCCGCTGAGTCAGGGCTTGATCTCATGACCCTGAGATCATGACCTGAGCCAAAATCAGGAGTCGGACACACAACCAACTGAGCTACCCGGTTGCCCCTAAAAATGTGGAAATTTTATGTCCTATTGATGCATCGATCTCCTTATCATTATGAAAGGACCTTCTTTATTTCAGGTTATTCCTTGCTCTGAAATATACTTTTTCTGGGGGCACCTGGGTGGCTCAGTCGTTAAGCGTCTGCCTTCGGCTCAGGTCATGATCCCAGGGTCCTGGGATCGAGCCCCACATCGGGCTCCCTGTTCCGCGGGAAGCCTGCTTCTCCCTCTCCCACTCGCCCTGCTTGTGTTCCCTCTCTCACTGTCAAATAAATAAATAAATCTTTAAAAAAAAATATATATATATATATATACTTTTTCTGATATTAATATATACTCTTTTTTTTTTTAAAGATTTTATTTATTTATTTATTTGACAGAGAGAGCACAAGCAGGGCGAGGAGCAGAGGGAGAGGGAAAAGAAGCAAGCTCCCTGCTGAGCAGGGAGCCTGATGTAGGGCTGATCCCAGTACCCTGGGATCATGACCCATGCTGAAGGCAGATAGATGCTCAACCTACTGAGCCGCCCAGGTGCCCCTGTTCTTTTCATTATTGTTAACGTGTTACATCTTTCTCTGTAGTTTTGCTTTTAATTGCTTTGTGGCTTTATACTTAAAGTGGATTTCTATATAGGCAGCATATAGTTAGATCTTGCTTATTTAATCCAGTCTGACAATCTCTGCCTTTTAATTGACTATTAGACCATTTACATTTAATGTGATTATTGATATCATAGGGTTTAAATCCACAATATTCCTATTTGTTCTCTTTGTCTCATTTGCTTTTTATGATTCCATATTATCTCCTTTGTTGGTTTATTAGGTGTAACATTGTTTTGTTATTTTAATGGTTGATTTGGGGTTTACTGTAGCCATCTTTAATTTATCATAGTCTGCATTTAGGTAATATTAAATCACTTCTTGAATTATAACCTTACAATGGTATATTTCCATTTCCTTTGCCTTGGTTTTTTTGTGGTATTATTTTCATACTTTTATCTCTAAGAAAAAGAAGTGTGATAAGAAATAGAAATTCCAGGGGCACCTGAGTGGCTTAGTCGGTTAAGCACCTGCCATCGGCTCAAGTCATGATCCCAGGGTCCTTGGATCAAGTCCCACATTGGGCTCCCTGATCAGTGGGGAGCCTGCTTCTCCCTCTCCCTCAGTCTCCCAGCTCGTGCTCTTGCCCTCACTATCTCAAATAAATAAAATCTTTGGAGGAAAAAAAAAAAAAGAAAGAAATATAAATTCTACAATAAATTGTTGCCATTTTTGCTTTAAAAAGCCAATTACCTTTTTTAAAATTTTTTAAATAACAGAAGGTCAGAAGTCTTTTATATTTGTGTCCTTCATTCCTTTGTGTAGATTAAAATTTCCATCTTCTGTCAGGATTTTTGTTTGTTTTTTAGCTTGTCAAAAGAGTGGGTTTCTGGTTTTTGTTTTGTTCTTTCAATTTGAGTATAGTTGACCCATGGTGTTACATTAGTTTCAGGTTACAACATAGTGATATACCTTATGCTGTGTTCACAAGTGTAGCTATCATCTGTTACCATGCAACGTTATTACAGTACCACTGATTATATTCCCTGTGCTGTACCTTTTATTCTTGTGTCTTATTCCATAACAGGAAGCCTGTGTATCCTACTCCCCTTCACCCATTTTGCTCATCCCCTTCCCCGCTGATGTCATTATTTTTTTGCCTGAAAGACTTAATTTTAGGAGCACCTGACAACAGTCAGTTAAGCGTTCGACTCTTGGTTTCAGCTCAGGTTGTGATCTCGGGGTCGTGGGATCAAGCCCCGTTTGGGCTTCCCCCTTCGTGCGGAGTCTGCTGGAGATTCTCTCTCCCTCTGCCCTCCCCTCCCCCCCCCGACTTGTGCTCATTCTTTCTCTCTCCCTCTCAAATAAATAAAATCTTTAAATAAATAAATCTTAAGAAAAAAACTTAATTTTAACATCTTTTGTAGTGCTGGCTTGCTGAGGATGACTTCTTTCAGCTTTTGCATATCTGACTAAGTCTTGAACAGTTTTGAGGGTATATAATTGACATAACAACAAATTACAGATTTTTTTTTTTTTTAAGATTTATTTATTTATTTGACAGAGAGAGACTCAGCGAGAGAGGGAACACAAGCAGGGGGAGTGGGAGAGGAAGAAGCAGGCTTCCCGCGGAGCAGGGAGCCCGATGCGGGGCTCGATCCCAGGACCCTGGGATCATGACCTGAACCGAAGGGAGACGCTCATTGACTGAGCCACCCAGGCGCCCCTAAATTACACATCTTTGAAGTATACAGTTTGGTGAGTTATTATGACATGTATACACCTGTAGAACCATCATCACAAGAATGAACATATTCATCTTACCCAAAAGATTTCTCATACGCTTTTGTAATCCCTCCTTCTTACCCCCCACCTGGCACTCCACCCCCAACTCATCCTTAGGCAACCAACCACTGGTTTCCTTTCTGTCATTACAGATTAGTTTGCATTTTCTAGAATTTTATATAAATGGAGTCATACAGTGTTTACTCTTTTTTTGCCTGATTTTCATTTGGCCTAATTACTTTGAGATTCACCCGTGCGGTACGTATCAATAGTTTATTCTTTTTATTGCTGAGTACTATTCTACTTTATGAGTCTACCGCAATTTATTTATTCATTACTCTGCTGATAGGCATTTGTGTTGTTTCTAGGTTTGTGCTATTAGAAATAAAATTGTTGTGAGCGTTTATATGCAAGTGATTTTATTTTTTTATTTTTTTAAGATCTTATTTATTTATTTGACAGAGAGACACAGCGAGAGAGGGAACACAAGCAGGGGGAGTAGGAGAGGAAGAAGCAGGCTTCCCACTGAGCAGGGAGCCCGATGCGGGGCTCAATCCCAGGACCCTGGGATCATGACCTGAGCCGAAGGCAGATGCTTAACCACTGAGCCACCCAGGCGCCCCTAATTCCTGAAGGATCTTTTCATTGGATATAGAATTCTTATTGACAGTTCTTTTCTGAAGCCCTTGAAAAATGTACCACTACCTTCTAGCCTCTGTGGTTTTTTTAAGGGAGAGACAGAATGGGTGGCGGGGAGGGAGAGGGAGAAGCAGACTCCCCGCTGAGCAGGGACCCCAACACGGGGGCTCCATCCCAGGAACCTGGGACCACGACCTGAGCCGAAGGCAGGCAGTTAACCGACTGAGCCACCCAGGTGCCCCAACCCTTTGCCCATTTAAAAAATAATTTTTTAATTTAAATTCCAATAATTAACATATAATATATTATTAGTTTCAGAGGTAGAGGTCAGTGATTCATCAGTCTTATATAATACCCAGTGCTCATTACATCACATGCCCTCTTTAATGTCCATCACCCAGTTACCCCATCCCCACACGCCCCTCCCCTCCAGCAACCCTCAGTTTGTTTCCTATGATTAAGAGTCTCTGATGGTTTGTCTCCCTCTCTGATTTCTTCTTTATTTTTTCCTCTCTTCCCCTATGATCCTCTGTTTTGTTTCTTAAATTCCACATATCAGTGAGATCATATGATAATTGTCTTTCTCTGATTGGTTTATTTCGCTTAGCATAATACCCTCTAGTTCCATCCACGTCATTGCAAATGGCAAGATTTCGTATTCTTTTTTGATGGCTGAGTAGTATTCCTCTGGGTGTGTGTGTGTGTGTGTGTGTGTGTGTGTGTGTACATACTACGTTTTCTTTATCCATATATATATATACACACACACACACACACACACACTACATTGTGTTTATCTGTTGATGGATATCTGGGCTCTTTCCATAGTTTGGCTGTTGTGGACATTGTATAACAGCTGCTTTAAGAATTTCTCCTAGTTCTAGATGTATCATTTCTGGGTTTGTATCTGTTGATTTTTCTCCTTATGGATCATATTTTCCCGTATGCCTGGTAATTTTCTATTGGATGCCAAATATTATGAATTGTTGGGTTCTGGCTTTTTGGTTTTTTGATCATTTAAATATTTTTGAGATTTGTGCTGGATACTTTTAACTTCTGAACAGTTTGAGTTTTCAGGGCTTGCTTTTGCTTGCTTTTAAACTTTATTGAGGGGAACTTTGTTTTTAAGTAATCTCTGCACCCCGTGTGGAACTTGAACTCACAACCCTGAGATCAAGAGTCACACGCTCCTCCAACTGAGCCAGCCAGGCACCCGTGTTGAGGGGAACTTTAAGGTTTGGTCTAAATTATGCCCCACTTCTGAGGCATTAACCTTTCTGAGTACTCTATATAATGCCCCATGTGTTAGGATGTCTTTCCACTCTGGCTAGTAGGAACACAAATTATTTCTGCCCTATGTGATATCTGGGGGTCGGTCTGCATATCTTCTGGTTTATGTCCCTTCTTTGGGTAATTTCCTTACTGGTCAGTACTCAGCTAAAGACTGAGGAGAATCCAGTGCTGATCTCCAGAGCTTGCTCTCTGTAGCTTTCTCCTTTCCAGTACTCTGCCCTGGGAATTCTAGCTACATTGGCCTCTCTCCAAATTGTGTACTCTGTCTCCTCAATTCAGTGAATCAGCCAGGTCCTCTGGGTTCCCTCCTCCCTGCTCTGCAGCCTGGAAACTCTCTCCATGCAGTAAGCTAGAACAATCAAAGGTCTCACCTGTTAGTTTCCCTTCTTGGGGATCCCTGTCTTGTACTGCCTGTTGTCTAATGTCTGAGAGCTATTGTTTCACATATTTGGTCTGGTTTTTAAATATGAAGAGAAGAAAGTTGAGAGCATTTCCATCTGTTGGCACTTATTTTCCTCAGTGAAGAGGAATATAAGAGCATCTGAAAATTTGAAATTGGGCTAGGATTTGGGAATCTGAGGTAGATTTTGAAGAGAAATTTGAAGAGAAATGGGAAAGGGAGACAGCTATGGAAAAGTAAGCAAATGGTTTTCTGAAAGGTAATGAACCAAGATTAAAAACAGGTTTCGGGGCGCCTGGGTGGCTCAATCAGTTAAGCATCTGCCTTCAACTCAGGTCATGATCCCAGGGTCCTGAGACTGAGCTCTGCTTTGGGCTCCCTGTTTAGTGGGGGGGTCTGCTTCTGCCTCAGCCCTTCCCTTCTGCTCATGCTTTCTCTCTGGCTCGCTCTGTCTCTCTCAAATAAATAAATAAATAAATTTTTTTTAATTAAAAAAAATACAACCAAAAACTTCGAAGTGAAACTCTTCATTTCTAGCCTAGTGTTTTGCCTAACACCTAACTCCATACAGCAGTCCATTTTCTGCTTAAACTGTTTTGTGAACCAAGGTTCATTGCTTCATGAGGCTGCTTATTTTAAAAAAAGGAAGAAAAAAGATTTATTTATTTTAGAGTGTGTATGCACATGTATGAGCAGAGGGAGAGGAAGAGAGAGAATCTCAAGCAGACTCCTGAGCATGGAGCCCCACACAGGGCTAGATCCCACAACCCTGAGATCATGACTTGAGCTGAAATCGAGTCGGACACCCAACCAGTTGAGCCATCCAGCACCCTGAAGCTGCTTATTCTTTTTATGGACAGGCTGATGCAGTGGGAATCTAGGAGAAAAATACAGAAGAGATTGTAATAAGTATAAAACAGGTCCCATAGGAATGTATTTATTCGTTTGTCAGTCAGTTAATTTAGCACTTAACATGTGCCAGTTACTGGGTTAGATGCTAAGGAAGCAGAGGTGGAAGATGTGTAACTTTGGGGGCTCCCAGTTCAGATACGGTGACAAGTCTGAAAGTTGCAACAGCACTGGGAGTAATGGTGCTTGCAGTGAGGTCGGGCACAGCTCTTAGCTCCGTATATGTATACAATCATCCTAGTAACTCCCCTTTAACAAAGTTTTCGCATTTCAGACTGGTGTCTCCCGAACTGAGTTTACCAACTTCTCTTGTCCCTATTCTCAGTGCCCAAATAAGTAATTAAACTTGTAAACTTATTAATTAAATAAGTAATTAAACCATTTGTTGGAGATACCACTCTTCCAGTTTTATTCCCTCCCTCCTCCAACTGCCAAGAAACCTTTGCGTTCTTTCTGGTTTTGTTATTGTTTTGACTTGAATTCATTCTGCAAATAAGGTCTTAAACTCTGAAATTTCCCCTTTTGATCTTTGTGAATTTATTTTATTATTTAGTTTAATTCTGATGCCAAAGATTGGGATTAGGTCCCCCCTTCTGTGTTCACATGGAACCTGTACATAGTTCCATCAGTAATGTAATTCTTTATTAGTGGTTAAGAGCCTGTCTTCACCACTTTAATAACTGTATGATCTTGGGCAAATTTTATATGCTTTCTAGATCTCATTTCTTCATTTTTAGAAGGGATCTAGTCATATATCTACCTCCTGGGATAATCCAAATAATATCCTTTGTATTCAATCTTGAAAAATCCTATGAGTTTCTTTTTTTACAGAAAAATGTGGTAAACTTTGACTTGATCCTGTTAGGGTACAATGGTAGAAACTTCAAATACAAAGAATTTGAGAGGGAATTATATAATTTATTACCATGTTTATGCCAACTAATTTTGAAAATTCTATTTTCTAGTACAAGACAAGGTAGATTTGTAATTTTAGTTATTTGGAAAATGGACTAAAAATAGCACATTTGGTTTCTGTCCAATAAATGTTATATAAGCAAACCATAATTTTCGTTTGTGTGTGTGTGTGTGAGTCCTTTTGAATTATGGGCTACCATGAATTGCAGTATTCTTTACGTAAAAAGTCATCCTAGAAGAGATAACTTTTCCACCTTTGAATTTATTCAAGAAATAGACCAATGTGACTATACAAAAATAAGAAAATGTGAAGGAATGGGCGCCTGGGTGGCTCAGTTGTTAAGCATCTGCCTTCAGCTCAGGTCATGATCCCGGGGTCCTGGGATCGAGCCCTGCATCGGGCTCTCTGCTCCGTGGGAAGCCTGTTTCTCCCTCTCCTGCTCCCCCTGCTTGTGTTCCCTCTCTTGCTGTGTCTCTCTCTGTCAAATAAATAAATAAAATCTTAAAAAAAAATAAAAATAAAAATATTTTTTAAAAATGTGAAGGAAGATAGTAAACAAGTATTTATATTAAAGGTCAAGTGGTTAATGTCTGTACTATGTTGAGAATACATTCTGCAAATAAATGGGCAGAAGGCTAGAAATAGTCTGTGTAGCGGGGGATATGGGAGAACCGTGTCCTGGTATATTAAAAACAAAAACTGAGGGGTGCCTGGCTGACTCAGTTGGTAGAGCATGCAACTCTCAGTATTGGGGTTGTGAGTTTGAGCCTCATGTTAGGTGTAGGAATTACTTTAAAATAAAATGTTAAAAAAAAAAAAAAAAATACCGGGACACCCAGGTGGCTCAGTCGGTTAAGCATCTGCCTTTGACTCAGGTCATGTTCCCTCTCTCGCTGTGTCTCTGTCAAATAAATAAAATCTTTAAGAAAAAAAAAAAAAGTACATATAAGTCGATTGGGGCTTTCTTAGCAAAAAACTTAGGTATTTGCCATCCCCCCCTCCTCTCACCACCACTCATCACATGCTCCCCTGTCACTTTCCCTTCATAGATGGAGAGTATGAAAATGATTCTTATTTTTTCATGAGAGCCATTCACAGGTTAATTGCACACTCTCACTCCCCATTCCTTATCCATTCTGTTTGCTGAAACAGGGAAGTCAGAGAAGACTATGTCCTGAATTTTATTTTTATTTTTTATTTTTAAAGATTTTATTTATTTATTTGACAGAGTCACAGGAAGAGAGGGAACACAAGCAGGGGGAGTGGGAGAGGAAGAAGCAGGCTTCCCGTGGAGCAGGGAGCCCGATGTGGGGCTCGATCCCAGGACCCTGGGATCATGACCTGAGCTGAAGGCAGACACTTAACGACTGAGCCACCCAGGTGCCCCTGTGTCCTGAATTTTAGGCTTCTGACAGGAGAGCAAAAAATGGCAGAGGAGAGGGAACTGTAGTGGAGCAAGAAGACAATGAGACCACACTTGGCAATGACGTGTTCTGCTTAGAAATGTCAATTCCAGAACCCACCCTTCTACTCATTCTGTTTTCTCTCTCTCTCTCTCTCTCTCATTGCCTCCCTCCCTCCCCCCCCCCACACACACCCTTGGAGTAGTGTAGTCTGATATTTAAGCCATTCTCTTAATACTTGCAGGGAAAGGAAAGGGATTTGGAAAGAGTATCAAAGAAAAATCTATTGACTCCTCAGTAGATAAAAACAATGGTGATGCAGCCATTCATTTTAGGAAGCCCATGGTTATTTTAGAAAGAAAATTTCCCAGCACCCATTTTATGAGATGCTGGAATTAAGTTACTAAACACAACACTGTTTATATGGTAGATATGGGTATGGGGTGCTGTAGCATTTATGAATGCCCATGGGAAACCAGGTTCTAAGAGTTCAGCATTTTCTAGGCCTAGCGTACATCTTAGCCAGTGTACAGTGCCTACTTCTGGGTGTGTTTCACTGCTTTATAACTTATATAAGCTTTTTTTTTTTTTTTTTTTTTTTTTTTAATTCATGAAAGTCAGAGAGAGAGAGGGGCAGAGGCAGAGGGAGAGAAGCAGACTCCCCGCCTAGCAGGGAGCCCGATGCGGGACTCAATCCCAGGACCCTGGGATCATGACCTGAGCCGAAGGCAGATGCTTAACCATCTGAGCCACCCAGGCGCCCATATAACTTATATAAGCTTTGAAGGACGTATCACCATTCCTCCTACCCCAAGGAAGTTAGATTATTATATGAGATGCTGAACTGTTGAGAAATTCTTTCATAGCAATAATTACTAAAAAGATACTTGTTTGGGTGGCACAGTCAGTTAAGCGTCTGACTGTTGATTTCAGCTCAGGTCATGATCTTAGGCTCATGAGATTGAGCCCCATGTCAGGCTTCACACTCAGCATGGAGTCTGCTTCAGATTCTCTCTCCCTCTGCCCCCCCCACTCAATCTCTCTCTTTCAAATTCTAAAAATCTTTTTTAAAATGATACTCGTTTGTCTTTGGTGTGGAGGAAGGTGTAGAGGATGAATTTTCTAACTAACAATTGTACTTTGATGATTTTGACTTATGGGAATAAATAGAATTTCAGGCTTCAGGGGAGATGCTTTAGATGGGGTATTTGGGAACAATCTGAACTTGGGAATGTGAATCATGACAGGAGTTCCATATTGGAAACTTGACTTATGTCACCATTTAAAGATTGTATATCCCTCTTTTATGGTTTTATAACTTGTGTATTCAGTGAGAGAAGTGCTGAGCTCATTTAGACATTAGGCCTGGGAATGTCTTGAAGTCCTATGGTGAGATGCTTGTGTATTCAGATTCTGTACATAATGTGACCCTTGAATGTTATGTAGGTGCCTGGACTACTGTCTTTTCTTATTTTCACTAGCCTTTTGGAAATTGTTCTGGTTTTTTCCCTGTATCTTAACCCCCTCCCCAGATTTTTCTTAAGTTACTATGAACATGTTAATACTTATGGATTGTTTTATTTATTTAATTAAATGATAGCAAATGAACAAAGTTGGCACCTTATGGATGCCTCTTGGCCACAGCTATTCAGAGTTGGCACAACTTGATAATAAGCAATAATTTATCCAGGATTTTTTTTTAAGATTTCATTTTTAAGTAATCTCTACACCCAGCGTGGCACAACCCTGAGATCAGGAGTTGCCCACTCCACCAACTGAGCCAGCCATGCGTGCCCCCCCCCCGATTTTTTTTTTTTTTTTTAACCACAATACAGATGCAGGTGTTTTCTTTCCTTGAGCAGTTTCTTTGTGTGAATTTATAAATCACCTCATGTGGATTCGGGTGTCCCAGTGACTGAGAGCCAGCTGTTGGGTGTTTGAACTAAACAGCTTGCTCCCAGTTGGCTGCTTAAATCCCAGTGAGAGGTATTAGCTGCTCCAGGGAATAGAACGGGAATAGAGCATCCAGGGTGAAGATTTTCACAAGGCCTTTAGTGACCCGGTTTAAATTTATTGAGATTTTTTTTGCTTTGGCTTTTTCCTATAGGTGCCAGAGTTGATCTGCTTCAGATTTTCACAAATGACTCATCTTCCTGTCATATTTTCTTAGACTACAATGACTTAAGATTATCTTTGGGTTACTGTTAAACATAGTTTTTTCTACCACATGCATTGGGAATGGAATAAACAGTGGTACTCAAGCCTGCTTCTACCTCATGCTGATTGATTCCTGTGCTCCATAGAAAACTTCGTTTCTTCCTGAAAATGACATTTTAATGATTCATCGTTTTCTGTGGGAGGAAGCTTGTGACCTTCTCTTGTCTTTTTTCCTTCCAGAGGGAATCTGGAAAAATTGGAAGCAAAACATCATTTCTCTAAGAAAATTTTGGATAACAGAAGTTCCGGATAACAGGTAAAGCATATTTAAACTTCAGTCATGCTGATAATCACTGATAATCTGCAAAAGTAAACTGGGAGAGAGAAGGAGAGAGAAGTGTGCTTTGTGTCAGGGGTTGCATTAGGGATTTTATATACATCACCTCATTTCGATGATTTTTAGCAGAATTCTGGGCATAGATTTAAGAATCTCAGAATAAAACTGCCCCTCAAAATGCTGTTTTGTTTTTGTTTTTTTAAGATTTATTCATTTGACAGAGAGAGTGAGAGGGAACACAAGCAGGGGGAGTGGGAGAGGGAGAAGCAGGCTTCCCGCTGAGCAGGGAGCCGGATGCGGGGCTCTATCCCAGGACCCCGGGACCATGACCTGAGCCGAAGGCAGACGCTCAACGACTGAGCCACCCAGGCGCCCCTCAAAATGCTATTTTAAATGGATTTGCCTATTGATTAGATTTAATGTCCTCACAGTTCAGTTTGGAAACATTTTTAACATCTACCATAAACAAAGTACAGAAATATATAGAATCCTGGAACCTGCTATGCTGTGCAATCCAGCTAGGGAGTGTCTTCCTAGTTCCTTCTGCCTTTTGTTTTAGTTCTTGATCATTGCCAGTTATTTGCAGCTGTATCATCTCCTTAATTCTTTTTAATACTTTGTCACCAGGTCCAAAATTTAAATTTCCTCATACAGTGCCTCTTCACAATGGAGTCCAGCCTAAGTGTCCCCATTATGTTCTTAGTGATAGTCTCACCATGACTGAACAGAATAAGCTATGCCTTGTTCTATTTTCATATTTACATCTCACAAAGAAGTCTTTTTTTTTTTTTTTTTTTTTAAAGATTTTATTTATTTATTTGAGAGAGAGAATGAGAGAGAGCACATGAGAGGGGGGAGGGTCAGAGGGAGAAGCAGACTCCCTGCCGAGCAGGGAGCCCGATGCGGGACTTGATCCAGGGACTCCAGGATCATGACCTGAGCCGAAGGCAGTCGCTTAACCAACTGAGCCACCCAGGCGCCCCAAAGAAGTCTTATGAAGTAAAAGTACACATAAAGAATCCAGTATGCTGGGTCTGAGAAATACATCTCAGATGATAGCTACAATTTTACCTTTGGGACTAGGTAACCAGACTTCCTAGGATTCTGCAGGCCCAAACAAGTGCTCATAGCCTGAGGTGAATTGTCCTACCTGAGGTAGTAGAGCGTGAGATGCTCGTTATTCTGTCATTCTAACATGAGCCTTGAAGTTAGATTTCAAGTATTCAGAAAAGTAGTTCCTAGAGATATCATCAAGAAAAAATTGTTTCAGATTTTAGTATTTGTTGATTTTCCTTTGGCATTTTTCCATTTTTATCAGGGCAAACCAATTCAATCACCATGAGTTGGAGCTTCCTGACTCGCCTGCTAGAGGAGATCCACAACCATTCCACATTTGTGGGGAAGATCTGGCTCACTGTATTGATTGTCTTCCGGATTGTCCTTACAGCTGTAGGAGGGGAGTCCATCTATTATGATGAGCAAAGCAAATTTGTATGTAACACAGAGCAGCCAGGTTGCGAGAACGTCTGCTATGATGCCTTTGCACCCCTGTCCCATGTGCGCTTCTGGGTATTCCAGATTATCCTGGTGGCAACCCCCTCGGTGATGTACCTGGGCTATGCCATTCATAAGATTGCCAAAATGGAGCATGGCGAAGCAGACAAGAAGACAGCTCGAAGCAAACCCTATGCAATGCGTTGGAAACAGCACCGGGCTCTGGAAGAAACAGAAGAGGACCATGAAGAGGATCCCATGATGTATCCAGAAATGGAATTGGAGAGTGAAAAAGAAAATAAGGAGCAGAACCAACCTAAACCCAAGCATGATGGCCGAAGGCGGATTCGAGAGGATGGGCTTATGAAGATCTACGTGCTGCAGTTGCTGGCAAGGACCGTTTTTGAGGTGGGTTTTCTGATAGGGCAGTATTTTCTGTACGGCTTCCAAGTCCATCCATTTTATGTGTGCAGCAGACTTCCCTGCCCTCATAAAATAGACTGCTTTATTTCTAGACCCACTGAAAAAACCATCTTCCTTCTAATAATGTATGGTGTTACAGGCCTTTGCCTACTGCTTAACATTTGGGAAATGCTTCATTTAGGGTTTGGGACAATTCGAGACTCGCTAAACAGTAAAAGGAGGGAACTGGAAGATCCGGGTGCTTATAATTATCCTTTCACTTGGAATACACCATCTGCTCCCCCTGGCTATAACATTGCCGTCAAACCAGATCAAATCCAGTACACCGAACTGTCCAACGCTAAGATTGCCTACAAGCAAAACAAGGCCAACATCGCCCAGGAACAGCAGTATGGCAGCCATGAGGAGAACCTCCCAGCTGACCTGGAGACTCTGCAGCGAGAGATCAGAATGGCTCAGGAACGCCTGGATCTAGCAATCCAGGCCTACAGTCACCAAAACAACCCCCATGGACCCCGGGAAAAAAAAGCCAAAGTGGGGTCCAAAGCTGGGTCCAGCAAGAGCAGTGCTAGTAGTAAATCAGGGGATGGGAAGACCTCCGTCTGGATTTAATCTTGGCTTAAAACTTGTGCTTTTCATAGTTTATGGTAAGCAGCGGCTCACTGAATAATGACTTCCATTGAGTAAACATTTGGCTCTGGTTATCTTCAGGGATGCTGTTGGCTCATGGTCCAAGCTCAGGCGACTCTGAAAGCGGGGCTGGGACAAGGGGGAGAAAAGGGGAAAACACAGTGTTCCTGGGCACATATTCCAGCAATAATACAGTTATGGAACTTTACATTTATGTCTTCCAGATCTGGAAAAGAACAGATATATTTAAATCATTCTTGTTGAAAAGTTTTTGTATGTACAGTATTATGGTACATTTTTTTAGTACGAGAATTTTTTTTGTATTTGTATATTGGACCACTGTAGTTATACTTTTATATTAAAGGAAAAAAAAATCCTTAAGGTAATGCTATTACTTTTGTTCAGCAAATGCCACCCTGGGTTTAAAGTTTTAATAGATGCCACACCTCATAAAAGTGCCCCTTGTGTTGCCGGGAAGATTTAGATACCTAAGGAGCCAGGGGAGGAAGCATCAGTTTTCAGTCTTGGACAGAAAGTCCTCAATAGGGGGAGGTTGAGGTTTTTTCTCCTTTACTTAAGAAATCCTTGAATCTCATTCATGTACCCAGACTTATATCCAATCTTTGAAAACCTATTTGTATTTTCAAAGGATATAAATGATTCACTGCAGGATTCCTGTGATTATCAAGCATTACCAGTATATGCCTTGATGGTGTGTATATAGTTTAAGTTCTTTCAAAAGGCTGATATACAGAGGTGCCCCCAGTCTGGTGGCAGTGCGGGGACCCTGACCAGAGTTGTGACGAAGATTGCTCTATTGCACATTAGAGCCACTCCTGGAAAACGAGCCCCACTACACCAGTGAGTTGTGAACCTTAAATCTCTACCCGGAAACCTGCCTCTCCCAGCAATGGATATTTTCTTTACATGTTAACATTAGAAATACAAAAATTCAGGGCGCCTGGGTGGCTCAGTCGTTAAGCGTCTGCCTTCGGCTCAGGTCATGATCCCAGGGCCCTGGGATCGAGCCCCGAATCGGGCTCCCTGCTCAGCCAGGAGTCTGCTTCTCCCTCTCCCACTCCCCCTGCTTCTGTTCCCTCTCTCGCTGTCTGCCTCTGTCAAATAAATAAATAAAATCTTTAAAAAAAAAAAAAAGAAATACAAAAATTCCTCTGTAGGCTAAGAAAGCTCAAAGCTACTTGCACTGCATATGGCAGAAGGCCTAAATCCAAATTCCTAATTTTTTATAATTTACTGTGAAACTTTTATAATTTCTGTACTTCTGCCAGTGTAGATTTTTGTGTGGAAACCAGTCAGAACAGGGATTCTACCTATAAATAGACCTAAAGAGAATTTCAGTATTTATTCCCTATAGGCATATCTCTTTATTTATGACTAGCATTAGGGTTCACATAACACCTGTAACTTGCAGTATTTTATTGATGTTTTCAATCCTGGATTATGTTGGAGAGCTTTGCTCTCGCATCACGTTCACATCGTTTGTCTCAGTTTATGAGCGTCTGAGTAAGAGCCTGGTAAAGATTTAAAGGAACGGGCCTTCACTTCCCAGGGAGCGTTTCCGTTTGAATGTCTCACTTTTCTAAGAGAAAGCAAGCCACCGGGGTGCCTGGGTGCTCAGTCTGTTAAGGTCTGTCTTCGGCTCGGGTCATGATCCCAGGGTCCTGGGATCGAGCCCCAAAATGGGCTCCCTGCTCAGCGGGAAGCCTGCTTCTCCCTCTCCCACTGCCCCTGCTTGTGTTCCTTCTCCTCTCTGTCAAATAAATAAATAAAATCTTTAAAACAAAAAAAAAAGAAAAAAAGAAAGCAAGCCACCTCTGACTTTGAAATTCCAAAATACTACTTTTTATGTCTTAGTTTTAGAACATTAGTTCTTTATTATTTAGGAGAATCCTGGAACAGCACCCTTTGGTCATTTCTTTTTCATTTCTTTCTTTGTCCTACTCAGTAGAAAATTTAAGATGATCTTCTAGCCGTGCGTTAACCTTTATTCTGCTTTTCTTTTTTCCTTTTTTTTTTAATCTAAATTTTAGGCTAGAGAAGCTTATTAGAATCTCTAAATATCTTAAGCAGAAAGGAAACTCAGGTGAGACTAAAAGGGAAATTTCAGAGAACAAGAGACCTGATGTGTCCTGGATGATTAGTAGACACGCATAATTTCCTTCATACCATATGTTTTATAAGGAAATTCAAGTGATTCTTCTTAGAAAGCAAGCAAGATTTTAAACACCAAAGCTTAGCTAAGATGAAGAGCTATCAGTTCATTGTTGTGTCTCTAGAGCTTCAAGGAGATTTCTTAATCAAAGGACAGAAAACACACAGACACTCGCATCCATCTACACAGAGCCTGAAGGAGAACAGAGTGGCTTCACCAGCGGAAAAGCTGGGGACTTGGGAGGGACCAAGAGGGAAAGGAGTCGAGCAGAAATGCCAGGCAAAGACGTGTGGCGCCAGGAGCGTCCACTTAGTTCCTACACACAGTGCCCTTGGCGTTTCCTCTCGGCTTGGTCTGAGAATATTTTGTGTCTGGATAATTTCTTCAACATCTTAAAATATATAGAAAGATACTCTGAGTCACTTCACATGTGCACACACTTTAAAAACCTATTTTTTTATTCTCTCGCCGAAGCTTGAAGTATGACATGGAGTTCCCAACTCTCACTGCTTTCCTGGTGCATTTCTTTCAGCCTTTGAACATGGGAGTTTGCCAAAGCCATTTTCCCCTCGTGTCATGGACCTCCATTAGGAAGATGGCCCTACCAGTGTCTAGCTTAACCCATTAATGGGTCTACATTGAATCTATAAAAATATTGTTCTGGTTATTCTGGAACATGCAGGTATTAGTATAAAAAGCCTGTGAGCAGGATTTTTTTTCCTATCAAAGTCCTGTTCCTTTGGATTGCTGCATCGACCTGCTCTGTCATGTGACATTTACTTTTCTAAATAGTTGAGTGCTTAAGTCCTCACATACTGGAACCAGGGTATGGTCAATAGGTTTATATTTCTTAACATAGTATTGGATTTATTCAGATGTGGTGTGTCTTTTGCTCATCATCTGTATTAAAATCTATTATTCAGAAGAGATTTATAAAACAGGCTTTTTTCTTAGTCAAATTGGAAGGGAGAATTAGAGAACATTTTCCCCTAAAGAAATGTTAATGTTCACTTTGTGGCTTCATCTTTGCTTTATGACTTCGTTTTTCCTGTTTCTGTATTTGCTTACTTAAAACCACAAGTGTGTTACCTCATTTGAAGTTGTTTTTCTGGGGATTTTCCTTGACTAATGTCTATAGAACTACTTTTGATAAAAATGAACTTTGCCATCTAAAATGTGTTTCACAGCCCAACAACTCTCACACGTCTGTCTTTCAGAAGGACACCTATGTCTTTAAAGAGAAAAAAATGTCATCATTTGGTACCTTAACTCTTGTCATTTCTTCATGGTGTGAAATTAGTTCTCGTGACTTTTCCAAGTTTTAGGAGCTACCTACTTCTCCAAAATGTTATGAAGTAGTTAGAGCCTCTGGTAAAAGGTATTAAAAAACCAACCATTGGTCATTTGTCTGAACTTGGAGCTCCAAGAAAAAAATAGTTGACAGAACTACACGATGGTAGTAAGATGTCCCTCAGTGCTCTCCATCACAGGAATCAGTGATGGTTTGAAACACTTGCTTTAAGCAGTTTATACCAAGAATGGACTTCAATGTTATTCCTGTTAGTCATACCAATGCTTTACCCTTTCGGCTTATAAATGTCCATGCTTTATTCTTTCTGTCTCATTTAAGAGACAGTACACCTCTAAAAATAGCATCTATAGTTTATGATAAATTTTTGACCAGCCAGCTCTCAGTAAAAGGCAAGTATGTTATACTTGAACCTACTTCAAGAAATGCCTTTTTATGAAGGAAGGGTCTTTCCTGACTGAAGAAAAGTACCTGAAGTCAAAGATACAGAGTTGCTGGTCATTTTGATTGGAAGATTCCAGGTATTAGATTAATTGTATCTATATAAAATCATGTAATCTCATGAAGAGCCTTACCACCTAAAAATAAGAAAGCCCCAACACCTATACAGAGTTTGGAAATAAAATTTCAACTCACCTATATATCCTAAATCTGTAATAATTCATAGTCACCATCAAATGTTAGCATTATTAGGTTGAATTGCATACTTGTTACTCATTCTGGCCACACATCATGGAGAGATTAAAAGATTTTATTTGTTGTCCCTGATGTAGTTGTGTTGTTTTTCATAGTGTTAAGTGAGTTTGGTTCATGCACCAAGGTTATTCTACCTTAATAATCATACTTTTTTTTTTTAAAGATTTTATTTATTGACAGAGAGATAGAGAGCACAAGTAGGCAGAGCAATAGGCAGAGGGAGAGGGAGAAGCAGGCTCTCCGCCGAGCAAGGAGCCCAATGTGGGGCTTGATCCCAGGACCCCGGGATCATGACCCGAGCCGAAGGCAGCCACTCAACCGACTGAGCCACCCAGGCGCCCCAATAATCATACTTTTTAAAGAGACCATAGTATTCCAAAATCCAGGAGTCCAGACAAAAAATCTTTATTCCCATGCAAAATCTCTACAGAAATAAAAGGAGTAAGTGTTTTGCATTTCAGGGTTTGCTTGTTAAACCAGCAAAGACTTTTGGCTATATGCTTCCAAGATGGAAAATGTTTTTTCTTTATTGTACTCTCAATTGTGTTTTCTTTAATAAAGCTCTTACAGAAGTCTCTACCTCAGGCACCAAGTATTAGATGTGGTTAGCATACTGGTACTGAAAAATGTAGCTAGGACATCCAGTTTTTTAAGATAATATAAATGTAAAATTCAACTGCTAACCAGCAATGTCATGTGGTGTGCAGCTTGGATGTTGTATGAACAGCTAAGGAATTGCCCATTCTAGTGCCAGAGATCACCCATTGCTAATTCTTTTTTTTTTTTTTAAAGATTTTATTTATTTATTTGACAGAGAGAGACAGCGAGAGCAGGAACACAAGCAGGGGGAGTGGGAGAGAGAGGAGCAGGCTTCCCGCCGAGGAGGGAGCCCGATGTGGGGCTTGATCCCAGGACTCGGGGATCATGACCTGAGCCGAAGGCAGACGCATAACGACTGAGCCACCCAGGCGCCCACCCATTGCTAATTCGGTTCTGTACATTGATGTAAAACTTAGTGGTGGGGAGAGACTGCTCAGGGCCTCGTCTCAGGAAGACTGGTCATTGCCACATACAGTTGAGAAAATTCATTTGTGGTCTGTGCATCTTTTCCCAAACTTGAAAACTCAGCTGCCAGTAAGGGTCGTATTGAGGATTTTACCCCATTCTGTGTGTGAAATGGTACCTGAGAGCTTAATGGTTTGTATGGAAAACCTGATATGAAAACCTCTCCTAGTACATTCACCTGTAAATTGATCTCAGTGGGAATGCAGGAGCAGGAAAATTTCCAAGTAGATGTTTGGGCTCAAAGCATGCCCTTTTTCTTTTTTCTTTTCTTTTTTTAAAGATTTTATTTATTTGACAGAGTTAGCAAGAACAAGAACACAAGCAGGGGGAGTGGGAGAGGGAGAAGCAGGCCTCCCGCAGAGCAGGACCCTGGGATCATGACCCGAGCCAAAGGCAGACGCCCAATGACTGAGCCACCCAGGCGCCCCTAAAACATGCTCTTTTTCAACAGCTGAGTTACAACCCCTGGCAGTGCGGTGGCTGCATGGATGGGCATATTTCTGGCATCCTAATCTGGGAAGGGTGTGTGGCCTTGTGTAGGAGTGGGAAGGCCAAAGAAACTGGGATCACACCCTGTCTTGGGCTCCCTTTGGTTCTCAGGGCCTTTTCTCTGAGAGGAGCGCCTTCTGAGAGGGCTGTTCCAGCAGACCCGGCCCAATCTTGGTATGGCTAATCTGCCTTCTTGGGGGAAGTGCAGGAGAGGGTAGCATCTGTTGCAAAAATGCTGTTTCCCCCAGACACGAGGCTGGCTGGTAGGTCATGTACAGAGCGCGCCCTCAGCAGCACAGATTGTAAACCAGTCAGCCAACCATATTTGGTAATGACTTGTGGGCTGTTCGAAAGCTGTCCGGGCAGTGAAGGCACGCTCTTCCTTCTGAAAGTGGATTCTTTGGCAGATTTGCCATCAGCACAGAGACTAATACCTGGAAAAGGTATCATCATCAAAGTTAAAATCTTTGCTACATGGAGTGTAAAACTTCCTAGGGCTTACGTGAAACATACCATATTTTCAGGGTTTTCTCTCCTTCAGTTACCTCAAATTGGAAGCATGTTACCAGGGGCATGAAGAATGTGGAGGTTGAGGCAGAGCTGAGAACAGAATCAAGTCTGCACAGTGGCTCACTCCAGCACCCCCGGAGCTTTTCCTGGAGGGGTGTGCAGCAGCTGCTGGTGGGGCAGGGGCAGGCAGGTCTGTGGATCTTTGCTGGGGGGACCTTGCTGTGTCTACAGTGTGTTTTCCAAATGTGACCATTGTGCCGCCAGTGGGAGAAGTGACGGGAATGCCTATTCAAATGTAGGTTCCTGGGGCACCTGGGTGGCTCAGTCATTAAGCGTCTGCCTTTGGCTCAGGTCATGATCCCAGGGTTCTGGGATCGAGCCCTGCATCGGGCTCCCTGCTCGGCGGGAAGCCTGCTTCTCCCTCTCCCACTCCCCCTGCTTGTGTTCCCTCTCTCTCTATGTCTCTGTCAAATAAATAAAATCTTAAAAAAAAAAAATGTAGGTTCCTCGGATGCATCTCAGGCCTACGTAACCACAACTAAGTTCTCTAGGTGATTGTTGAAAAATCTTTTGTTAAGGTGTAATTTTACATGTGGTAAAATTCACCCTTTTTATTTAGTATATAGTTGCAAATGCATACAGTTGAGTAACCACCACTGGAAGGTACAGAATAGTTGCATCACCCAACAATTTTCTGTATGTAATTATCACATTAAGTTTTGAGAACCACTGATCTTAGGAAAAAGAAATGAAAACTGGAAGTGTGTGCCAGGGTGAAAGGGGAAGAGAGATTATTTTGAATGGTCTCGTTTCGAGGCGGTTTAGACCTGGCCTAGCACAGGAGCCCAGAATGACTGATGGCCTGGAGTGGAGGAGTGTAGAGGGATGGGCAGAATAATCCATAAGTGATTTGCTGGGGGTGGGTGCTGGGAAGCAGGCCGGCCTGGACTAGATGTGTTGCATAAGCTTTTAAAACATCATGCAATACGGATTCGGACTTCCACTTTCCGACTGTGACCAGCCCCATGTAAAGAGAACCATCTCACCTTCTAGGTCATGAGTTGGTGTCGTTACTTAGAAATTACTCCACCCTACTTTGAATGACATCTTTGAGGAAATTAGTAATGGGAAGTGACTCAGGAGTGGAAAACGAGAAAAAGAGAAGATGACATGGTGACAGGCATTCGCTCTGTTGGCTTTCTCCTGCCCTCTCAATCTGAGGAAATGGCACAGCATTTCCTTGCCCTGCCCTTGACACACTAGGCCTATTTTCTCCTAGATTTGGGGACTGTGAGAGAAAACCCAAGGAAGCCCACTGCTAATGCCTGGAGGAAAAGCTGACCGGGTTCCCTCTTTACCCTCGGCCGAACCTTCCACAAGTATCCTTGTCTGCTCTGCTCTCCGGGGCCATCACAGAGGGCACGGCTGGCTGACAGCCTTAAACCCCAGGCAAGGCAGAGCCAAGCAACTGTTCATAACCGATTTCCCTGCACAGCCAGTGACCTGAATGGGACCTGACCATGGGGAAAAATGATACAGAACTAGATCGCTTTTTTTTTCTTTTTTTTCAATTTTATTTTTAGTTTGTGTGGTCCTGTGAAAGCGGAATTTTACCTTTGCACTGGGGACATTGAAAAGCACTGACAGGGAGCCCGTGGCCTGGCCCATTTTTCTGAAAGCATGTTGCAGCTGTGTCTTGTGCCCAGCAGGCAGGGCCTGATACTCGGTCCTGTACCCAGGTGCTGTCGACAGCAGTGACAGGCCCCAGCCTCTGCAGAATGGTCTGCATGAGGACTTGGGCTCCTGGCGATGCTTTTAAAGGCAAAAGCCCTGGAAATAGGGTAAGTGCAAACTGTCAGTGGATTGTTTATTTCACATTCCGATGCGAAAATGATCATGGACGAAGTCTGCAGCGTTTGGCCCCGTCTCGATTATAGACCAGCTTGTGATTATGCTGTTTGATTCCCGTGGTCTGCTTTTGGGGACTTGTTGGCCTAGAAGAAACAGGGTGGGGTGGGGACTGCTTTTCCTCTTATTTATCTCATTGCCCCCATAAGGCAGCTCCTCTGAGTAGTCTCTACGAACCTGGGAAATAGGAGAGGGAAGGGCTGAGCTTTCAGCATGGGGCTGGGGGGTGCGGCTGGGGGGGTTCTTGTGTGGTCAGGAGGGATGTGATGTGCCAGAGCACAACCAGGGACTGCCAGAGAAGGCTGTGAATAGATCAACATAGGTTCGCCTGGAAAACATGGCCTGGGCCAGAACCCATGACCTTTGATTTAGGGTTGCCAGATAAAATACAAATGCCTGGTTAAATTTGAAGTTCAAATCAACAATGGATCGTTTTTTATATACTGTATCTTATATTTGGGAAATACTGATATGTTCAAAATTATTTGTCGTTTATCCAAAATTCAAATGTAACTGAGTGTCCTATGTTATTTGCTAAAACTAGCAACCTCACCTTGACTGGACTCAGACATGGGTTCTGAGGCCTGGTAACAGAGGATGGAAAAGGCTTTAGTCAACTATTAGAAAAACCATGAGCCTAAACTCTGTGCCAAGTCTGAGCCACTTCGTGCAGAAAGGTAAGAAATCATGCTCCCAGTGTGGAATGTGTTTTGGGCTTCCCTGTTAATAGCAATTCTCTAATGCAAACCATTTTTTGGTTCTATAATTTTAATCACAATTTAATAGCCATATCAACCCAAACTCAGGCCAGCAGCCAGCCTGCTTCTTTAAAAACTCATTTATCAGGGCGCCCGGCTGGCTCAGTAAGTAGAGCATGCGACTCTTGATCTGGGGATTGTGAACTCGAGCCCCATGCTGGGCACAGAGCTTACTTTAAAAAAAAAAAGGTGGGGGGGCACCTGAGTGGCTCAGTCTGTTAAGCATCCAACTCCTGATTTTGGCTCAGGTTGTGATCTCAGGGTCATGAGATCAAGCCCCACGTCAGGCTCTGCACTGAGTGTGGAGCCTGCTTAAGATTCTCTCCCTCAAAAAAAAAAAAAATTCTCTCCCTCACCCTCTGCCCCTCCCCTGCTTGCACTTGCTCTCTCTCTAAAAATAAAAATAAAAAATAAACTTACGGGGGCGCCTGGGTGGCTCAGTCGTTAAGCGTCTGCCTTCGGCTCAGGTCATGATCCCAGGGTCCTAGGATCGAGCCCCACATCGGGCTCCCTGCTCGGCAGGAAGCCTGCTTCTCGCTCTCCCACTCCCCCTGCTTGTGTTCCCTCTCTCACTGTGTCTCTCTCTGTTGAATAAATAAATAAAAATCTTTTTTTTTTTTTAAGAGAGAGGGAACACAAGCAGGGGGAGTGGGAGAGGGAGAAGCAGGCCTCGCACGGAGGGGGAGCCCCATGCGGGGCCCGATCCCAGGACCCTGGGATCATGACCTGAGCCGAAGGCAGACACTTAACGACTGAGCCACCCAGGCGCCCCAATAAATAAAAATATTTTTAAAAAATAAAAATAAATAAACTTACTAAAACGAAATAATAAAAGCATCTTGATCAATACTAAAAGATATAAGACAGTAAAAGTCCCCCTCACATTCCTTCCTATTACTATTCTTCAGAGCTAATCACTGTTAGCAGAAATATTTATGCACACACAAGCATTACACATTTGTTCTTTGCTTACACCATTTATTTGTATTTTTTGTTGTTGTTGTTAAAAGTTTTATTTATTTAAGTAATCGCTGCACCCAATGTGGGGCTCAAACTCATGACCCGGAGATTAAGAGTTGCGTGCTCTTCCAACTGAGCCTGGCAGGCGCCCCATTAAGCAACTGTTTATTCAACAGAATTACAATTGTCATCTTTAGTAATAGGCTACAGGACCCCAAACCCAAAATTGGTGACACCAAAATTAGAGAGCTTTAATTAATTGTCTTGAAAGGGGGCACTTAGAAATTTAATAGGAGTGTCTATTGCTGGTGTACATGAATTTACTTTCCATGAAGATGATAAGTTCTTCACTACAACATAGACTGCTTAAAATGAAATGTAAGAGCTCTAAAGCTTTTTAAAATTTCTTAAAATGAACTTTATGGCGGTGGGGCGCCTGGGTGGCTCAGTCAGTTAAGAGTCTGCCTTTGGCTCAGGTCATGATCCCAGGGTCCTGCGATCGAGCCCCAAGTCGGGCTCTTGGTCTCCCTGCTCAGCAGAGAGCCTGCTTCTCCCTCTGTGTGCCGCTCCCCCTGCTTGTGCTCTGTCTTTCTCTCTCTCAAATAAATAAGTCTTAAAAAAAAAACTTTATGGGGCATAATTTGCAGACAGTAAATGTGCCCTTTTCTGGTGTATAGTTCAATGACTTTTGTGAGTTTTTTTAATATATATATATAAATACCATTGCCTGCTGGGGTTTTTTGCTTTGTTGGTTATTCTACTTTAATGACATTTTTTCTGGTTATGAAGATATTATTACATGCTCCTTATAAAAGACTTGGAAAATTCAGGAACGAATAAAGAGAAAACAAAAGACATCAATAATTGCCCCCTCCCTAAAAAGCCCTTCTTAGCAGTGTCTCTTGTTCAAAGCACACATGCATTTATTCACCTTCAAACACATAAAAGTATGTGGGGAATAAAAATGGCCACACCTTCCACACTCAGATAACCCTTGCTGATACTTGAAAGGTAATTAATACACACGCATGTCTTTTTTTTTTTTAAGATTTTAGTTATTCATTTGACAGAGAGCACAAGCAGGCAGAGTGGCAGCCAGAGGGACGGGGAGAAGCAGGGTTCCTGCTAAGCAGGGAGCCCCATGCGGGGCTCGATCCCAGGACCCCGGGATCATGACCTGAACCAAAGGCAGACGCTTAATGACTGAGCTACCCAGGTGCCCGGACCATAAGATTCTTAATGGTGGCTGGGCGCCTGGGTGGCTCAGATGGTTAAGCGTCTGCCTTCGGCTCAGGTCATGATCCCGGAGTCCTGGGATCGAGTCCTGCATCCGGCTCCCCGCTCTGCGGGAAGTCTGCTTCTCCCTCTGCCTCTCTCTCTCTCTCATGAATAAGTAAATAAAATCTTTAAAAAAAATTAAAAAGATTCTTAATGGTGGGTCCTCAGGTGTCTCTCCAAGCACAACTTCTAGCATCTCCATGTAGTAACTTTTTGAAAAGGGATTGACATGCAGTTTCTGGTACCTTCTAAAAATGAAATGCTATATTAGATTTAGTTCAAAGAACTTTCTCAAGGGTGCTTGGCTGGCTCAGTCAGTGGAGCACGTGACTCTTGATCTTGGGGTTATGGGTTCGAGCCCCACGGGTGTAGAGATTATTTAAAAATAAAATCTTAAAAAATAATAACTTTCTCAGATTTCATGTCTACAGATTTAGGCCAAATCATGGTTAAGATGAAGGTCAAAAAATACACATTGCTGATGTGGTCTGATTGGGGCACAGTTACTACTTCGGTAGAAATAAGATTTCCTCATCCACGAAGGTGACAGACCCACGGCTCCGGCTCCGCTGGGCACGTCGTGCTGGGGTTCTCTCTATTTCTGGACAGGTGGGGTGTGCCCAGAAGGCAATGGCCGCACAGGTAAGACAGGGAGGAGCACTTGAATCCGAAGGATCTTGAGCCTGAGGAAGAGAAGGCTTGCACCCGCGATCTTCACATACTTAAAGGACTGTCCCAGGGAGAGGACACCGGTGTGGGGAGATGGAAGGGAGGACGAACTTGGTTGCAGCTTCAGTGTTCGGATCAAGAATCTGTTGCTTTTTTTTTTTTTTTTTAAGATTTTATTTATTCATTTGAGACACAGAGATACAGAGAGAGGGAGCATGAGTCGGGGGAGGGGCAGAAGCAGACTCCCCACCGAGCAGGGAGCCCGACACGGGGCTCGATCCCAGGACCCTGGGATCATGACCTCAGCCGAAGGCAGACGCTTGACCATCTGAGTCACCCAGGCGCCCCAAGAATCTGTTGCTTCTTGAGGTGTGTGTGTTCCCCATCATTGTAGGAATTTATACAGGCCACACTGGGGGGCTTTGCAGGGAGGAGTCGGGTAGGAAGTTGGACAGATACTTTCTTCAGTTCCTTGTCTCCAGATTCTGCAGTTCTGTCTGAATAAGCAGGATTTCAGTCTCCATCCCCTTTGCAACAACACTGGTCCCCAGATTTTCTTCTTCACATCTTTTATTCTTTCTCCTTAAGCTCCTAGAGATGCTGGGCAAGTATTTTAGCCAATAAACACTATAAATCTTTGACATTTAGGAAAGACTCAGAAAGGGGAAGAACCCATAAAAGTCCTTGGAAGGGAGTGGTTGGCCCTTGTGTTGGAGCCGCAGACCTGTTGTCCCTCGGGCTCTGCCGCCTCCTCTCTGGGCCACAGGGACAGCGCAGAGTGTCGCATCCTCACGCACGAGGTTGTGTGAGGTGGTCCCGTGAGAAGACACTCTGGGGAAGATGCAGGAAAATGAGACTCGTGGGGGGCTTTAGAGAGTTGCAGAAAATAGGACCTTTACATAAAAGCAACAGCGTCAGATGAGTGCTCAGAAACAGTGAGTTCAAGGGGGCGCGTCCTCTAAGGCTGGGTGTCCTTATCTGAGCAGGGGGGCTAGTGATGGCGAGTGAGGATCACGGGACATGCTGCCCCAGGGCCTGGCCCCCGGTGAGCACTCGGCTGGGGCCTCATAGACAGGGGGTGCCTGGTGCTGGATGCATGATGCTTCCACTGATCCATCTGGAAAGGCTAAGGAGGGAAGCTAGTTGGGGAGGGGGTGGATTTGTGAATATACTCCTAATTCTCTTTTTTACAGCAGCAAGTCAATTCTTGTTTCTGTCGTGCATTGGGAAAGAAATTTCCACCGTGATGGGATGCCTGTGTGGCTCAGTCGGTTAGGCTCAGGGCATGATCCCAGGGTCCTGGGATCCATAGAATCCCACATCTGGATCCCTGCTCAGCGGGGAGTCTGCTTCTGCCTCTGCCCCTCCCCCCTGCTTGTGCTTGCTCTCTCTTGCAAAAATACATAGAATCTTTTAAAAAATAAATAAAATAAAATAAATTGAGAGTTAAAGATAGAATAAGAATTAGCCAGATGAAGTGAGGAATGAGGCTGTAAATGGGGAGAAGGTCCAAGGGCAAGAATTTTCAAGGAACCGAAAGACACTGGAGCCGAGAAGGGAGCATGGCCCTGAGAGGAGCTGTAGAGGGAGTAGGGGGCAAACAGGTGAGCCAGGGCTCAGGGGTTCAGGCAGGACTGGAGAGGACAGGGCCAGAGGTGGCCGTTGCCAGGATCCGGATGATGGGGTGGAGAAGGAGATGGATTCGGAGTTGGCAACCTCCACTGTTGGTCCGAGGACTGGATGGGTGGTGAGGAAATGGGGCAGTGGGAGCAGGTGGTTCTATCAACAGGTGTGGCTGTGAAGACCTGGGGCTGGTTTTGGTCGTGGTGGTCTTGTTTTTAAGGATGGAAAAGGATGGAGTTTCCTAGACTCCAGGATCATGACCTGAGCCGAAGGCAGTCGCTTAACCAACTGAGCCACCCAGGCGCCCCAATAATAAATAAATCTTTAAACAAAACAAAACACTCCAGAGCCCAACTGAAGCATTGCCCAAGAAGGAGTCGGCGGCCAGCGAGTATACTGAACGCGGCTGTCATCCCTGAACTTGGCGGGGGAGGGGTTCAGGCTTGGTCTCGGAGGTCAGGTGGACCACGTGAATAGCTGTGTGCAAGAGCAAAGGGCCGTCAAGCATTAGGGGCGTTCTTTTTTTTTTTTTTCCCCAAAGATTCTTATTATTTATTACTTATTTGAGAGAGAGAGAGAGAGAGCACGAGCAGGGGGAGTGACAGAGAGGGAGAAGCAGGCTTCCCACCGAGCAGGGAGCCCGATGCGGGGCTCGATTCCAGGACCCCGCGATCATGACCTGAACCAAAGGCAGACGCTTAACCAACTCAGCCACCCAGGCGTCCCTACTAGGGGCGTTCTGTCAGCATTCTGGAGGACCCGGGCAGCACTTTGTCCCCTCCCAGCGGACCTGGGGGTGAGTGGGACCAAGCAGGGGGCTGTCGCGGCGCGCGGCGCAGCCGATGTTACCGGTGGCTTCCCGGCCTCGTCAGTCTCCCAGAGCAGGGAGAAGACACTTCTCTCCCAAGGGCCCAGGTGACCTTTGCAAGGGCTGCTGGGGCGCTGTCACCAGGGACGGACTTCAGGCTGCAAGATCTCAGACCTCTCGCGGGACACCCTAGCAGTCGCTGAGGCTTGGCGGGGACGGCGCCTGTTCCCTGTTTTTGCTTTCAACCCCAGGAGGCCTGTGGCGCCCCCAGGGCTACTAGAGCCCCCCTGCCAGGGGCGCGGGGGTTTCAGGGTCTGGGGGGAGGGGTGGGGTGCAGATCTCACTCCCCGACTGTGTGTGAATCTCCAGCTTCAAAGGCCAGAAGTTGGTTGAAGCTGGAGCTGCTGCTGACGCATCCCCCACCCCCACCCCCACCCCCGCCGCCCACCTGCAAAGTGCTTTTGGCAAGAGGCTTCCTGGGCACCGAGCCTCAGGACCGGGCTGCCGCTGGTCACAATCCCTCACTCACAATTCCGCTGCCCTTCTGAAAAGTGTGATAGAAATTGCACTTTATCCGCAGCACATCCCGGGGCCAGAGCCACTTTCAGGGCAGGACGCATCTAGCTCTCTCATGCTAGATCAAGTTAAAATCGCCCAGTCCCGCCAAGGTCATCCTAGCTCCTCCCTCACCTCCTAGGAAGGCACAGGCAGATCTCCTCTGAGCTTGAAGGAGGTCTTGTCCTCTGCAGCCCATCCTGGTCTCTCCTGCCCTCGTTCATTTCCTCTCTTCTGGCCTTGCCTTCTTTCAGAGTTTCCTGGACTGAGATAGCGCAATTTAGCACTTCTTGTCTAGACCTGCGCCGTCCAATATGGTAGCCACTGCCCACATGTGGCTCTTGAAATGTGGCTAGTCCAGATTGACGTGCACTCTCAGTCCAAAATATACTCCTGATTTCTAAAACTTAGTACCAAAGACAAACAAACCGCATTTAATTTTTAATGATCATTTTATGTTGATTACATGTTGAAATGAGAATATTTTGGGTATATTTGATTTGATAAGTTGTATTAATATTAACTTTACCTGTTTCTTTTTTTAATGAGGTTACTAGAAAACTTAAAGATACATACGTAGCTTGCCTCTATGGACCACGCACTTTATTCTATTGGACAACACCGGTCTAGACACTGGGATGAACCATGATGAATTTATAATCTTTCCTTCAACTCAACAAATACACTCTGAGCACCTGCCTGGTGCAGAGTGGGCTTAGTGACCCCAGCTGTCCCTCGTGGCCACCTTCAACTCAGAAGGGCACTGAGGAGGCCACACATAGAACTGGGAATTGAAATCTGGATCCACGATCCATCCAGAAATTCTGAACAGGTGAGTGCTGGGTTAGGGAGGGTGACCCAGGGACAGCCTGGGGTGGTGATCTTATCAAAGGATCTGGGAGCAGACTATATCAAAAACATATACCTGGGAATTCTCACAATAGTGGCCTTCACAGCAATTTTGAGTTTCTGGTCCCACTCCACACTCTTTGGAAAACACTCTGCCAGAACGGCCTGTGACAAGTTCTGAAGCCAAAGTAAGTACTTTTCCAGATGATCTGTTTGGACCAGGTCTGGTGTTCATTCCAGCCCACAGAGCCTTCCACTTGGGCAGATGGGAGAGATGTGCTGCAGAGGGCTGAGGCCACCTCCCTGACATCCCCCCCCCCCCCCAGCCCCCCCCTGCTCTGCAGCTTCCTGCTCCTCTGGGCGCTCACACAGCCAACTCCTGGGGCTCCGGGGTTCGGCCTGAGGCTGAGAAGCAGGTGTCAAGAGTGACTGAGCACCGACCTTCACGAGTCACCCGTGATAAGTCTCACCCATGCCCTCCGCCAGAAGCCATGTTTTTCACCCCCTGAAGCCTCAGCTGTGTGACCCATCAGAGTCTAAAGGTCAGGACAGACCCAGAAGCGAGGAAGGGGTGGGCATGAGGAAGGAAGAATGGAGAGGCAGCTGCAATGGGAAAAGTTAAGAAGGTTTCCCACCCAGAGCAGATGCGGCAAGCCTAGACGGCAGGCAGTGACTGTGGATTGGAGAAGGATTCCGGCTGGGCTGCCTGGTCTGCCAGGGTGGGGAGAATGGGGGGTGGATGTTCCCGATATCCTGGGGGACTCAGAACAGGGCGCAGACCAGGAACCTACGCTGGCGCTGCCCTGAGTCCTGCTCTCTCTGCGTGTGAACTAGGGTGGTCCTGGGAGACCCACCCCTTTGGGAATGGGGCTACGATTCCGGAGCTTCCAGCGTCTCATTCTCTCCAGGCCCTTGACCGGGGCTCTTTCTTGTTCCCATTAATCTCTAGTTTACCTTGCTTTCATGCTCGGCCCCCGCCTCTTATCTTTCCCCTGAGCCAGATACCTCCAGGCCCAAAGCCTCTGAAGGGGAAGATGGGAAGAATAGGCTCCCCTGGCATGGGAGGGGCTCTGAGCCTTGGCCAAGCTCAGTCCCTTCCTGCCCCAGGCCTGGTGGGGGAGGGCAGAGATGAGAAAGGGCAAATTCTCTGCAGGCCGAAGAGCAGGTGCCCTGGGACCAGATTAGCGGTTTTATCCAGCTTTCTGGAATCTCTTGGGAGGCGAGGAGAGGCTTCTCCGGGCTGTAACCATAAAAGGGAAGTTGGGTCTCCCGCCTTTGAGTAGGATGCTTTCTATTCACCTCCCCTTCTGCTTTGCCAAAGCCAGAGGAAGGCGCTTATCTTTGCCGGGAGAGCCGAGGGAGCGGAAGGGCTGGCCCTCCACCCATGAGCGCGTATTTCCTGGCCAGGAACGGAAATGTACACCCCTCAGTCCCAGTCTCCCAGCGCCCAGTCCTGGGTGCTCACTTCCCACCTCCAGTGCCACAGTCATCATGTTCCCTCCAGGCAAGGGGAGGACAGGGAAGGGTCCCTAGTCACGGCGCGGTCATTTACAGAAAGGAGAGAAGCAGGTTGGTGTGAGCTCCATGGAAGCCCCAGGACATGATCTTTAATTGATGTACTTGTCCCTGCCTCCCCGCCCCGAGCCCCAGATGACATATGTACAGGATGCTGTATGGAGCCATTTCCAGACCCGGCCCAGTGCAGCCTACACTCCTCCCTGGGCGCTTCCAGGGTGGGCGCTGCTGGGGGGGGGGGGGGGGAGGCGGGAGGGGGGCGGGAGGATGCAGACAGCTGGGAGCCAGGTGGACTGGTCACAGGAAGTCTGGAGTCCTCCACATCCTCACGCCCACCCCCACGCTCGCGCACACGCAGCCTGTCCGCATGTGCAGAGGTATTCACACTTGTGCGGAGATGGGGATCCAAATGTTTGTGCCAGATGCATCAACCAGCTGTGTGCACGTGGACTGGCGAAGAAGGCCTTAAAGAACCGCGGGGGCAGCGCCAGGCCCAGCCCTTTCCCTCCTGCCCCCGCTCCAGCGTGTGGGGCTGGCGGAGCAGGACTGGCCAGGGGGCGCCCCACCCACCCCCTTCTCTTGGGCAGTGCCAGCTGGAGCGCGGTATTGAGGACCCCACTGTAGCCGCATCCGGCCACCCAAAAGGGTGTCAGTGGGTCTCAGTCCCCAGTTTGCCCTGAGGGGTGGTGCAGATAAACAGGGAGCCATTTCCTCCTCAAAGATGCCCCCAGAAACAGAGGGACTGAATGAAACAGGCCGTTCAAAGGCCCTGGGGGTGTCCAGAAACCCCTGCTGAGTCTGGGTGGGGTATTCCTGGGGAGAGGGGCTCTGCTCCTTTGTGGCTTTCATCCATAAGGGAGCTTGACCCTCATCTTGCCCTTGCCGGCTGGTTTGTAGCAGTCGAGCCAAGGTTCCACTGTCCCATGGGTCACGAGGGAAGGCCAGGGGCAGGACTGAGGCACCCCGCTCGGCCTCAGCCCCTCTGTCAGGCTCAGCTGCAGTGGGGATCAGAGGATGGAATGGGAGAACAACTGTAAACTTACTACTCAGCCCTGGAATGGGGGTAAGGAGCAGAGTGGGTTTGACAGGGCCTTGAGGACTTTTCTAGAAGCTGAGGATCATATCTGAGACCTGCCTTTTTTCTTACCTCCTCTTGTACATCACTGGCAAAACCCCTAACCCTCCAGTCACTGGGCCACCCCTGGCCTTTCCTGCTTGGGAGGGTCCTCCCTGGGAAGATGGCCCAGCCTGGGACCCCCTAGGCCATGCTGGGGGGGCACTTAAACCCTGAGTCAGCCCCAGAATCACCCTTCTTGAAAGGGGGGGAAGGTGCCATTTTATTTCAGGGACTGGATTTTCTAGACCCCCAAATACATGTGTCCTGGCAGGGACAACAGGGTGGTCATTTTGAAATTGAAGACAATCTGGGATGTGTGGTCGTTGTACCCATAACCTAGGCCTTGGGCACAGAACAGGCAGCTTTGGTTTGAATCAGCACTCATTCTTCTCTCCAAGCTCAGCAGGGCCGGGCCGAGGGGCACCCAAGTCCACCCTGCCCCTGCCTGGCTTGGGGAGGGCTCTGTTCAACGAGAGGACTTGGGGTGTGATCATCCCAGGGGAGGGCCCCAGGGGATGGCCATGCCTTGTTCCTCCGGTCCCTCCCACAAATGTCAAAATATCCCCATAACTTCCCTCGCCCCAGCACCCCCAAAGTTACATTCATCAGTTAAGATTCAGTAAAAAAAAAAAAAAAAAGTAGATGTCAGCCCCCTCCCCCGAAGTCCCAGAGAGTTAAAACCCTGGTCCCAGCTGCCTGGTTTTGAGGAGGGGCCGTCCCAGGCCCTGCCCACTGGCGGGCATCCCTCTCACCCCCCCCACCCTTGAGCTGTGGCAATCCGTGATGATGGAAGCTACATTCACACAGGGAGAGTTGGTGTGCGAGGCCAAAGCCGCATGGGGGGCAGTGGGGGACCATGAGGGGAATGCCCCAGGCCTGGTCCACCCTGGTGGAGTGAAGGGCAGGGCCACAGCCCCCCACCCCACTGCCAAGCCCTCCCCTCCCACCCGTGGGGCCAGGAGTTGAAGGGCTTGGGCCCGGAAGACATTTGCATGGTGCCTCCCTCCGTGGCTGGGCAGGGGCAGCCTCGTGGTTCAGGGCGGAGAGACGGTGGGCGCCAGGCTCGGAGGGAGGGGGGTGGCACTTAGGCCCCTCCGGACCTGGAACGGAGAGGGGGCGTCAGGGGAGGAGGTGAGGCAGGGCCCAGAGGGAGAGCCCCTGAGCCGGGCCCTGGGAGGTCAGTGCTGGGCCCCAGAGGCGGCAAGTTACAGGCTGGCCGGGGAGGGGATCTGGTGGGAAGTTCAGACAGTGGTGACATGGAAGACAAAACAGATGGGACGCAGAGGTAGGCTCCCCTCCCGGGAGAAGAGGGCTGCAGGGGACACAGCGCCAGGACCCATCTGGCCAGGGGTGGTCTGGCCATAGGAAGGGCAGGAGGAAATGGACCAAGGCCTGGGGGGCAGGTGGGCGGGAGGAAGGGACAAGGGCAGGCTGAGGACTTCCTTCCCGGAGCGGGGCTCTCCCACCCCTGTAGCAACGGCAGTGACAGCAGGGGTGGGGGACTCAGCCCCCAGCTCCCCATCAACAGAATGTGAGGTGACGAATGAGATGGAGGAGACGGGGACAGCGGGAGGGATGACGTGGCCGGCATCACACTGCCCCCTGCTGGGTCGGGTCGTACCTTCCCCGGCGGATGTTTCTTCAAGAGCCAAGGAGAGAGCAGGCAGGGAGAGAAAGGAAAAGGAGCCATCGGTGACCTTGCCCTTCTCTCAGGGAGGGCCTTCCTGGCTCCCATGAGACCCTTGGCATGGGCCAGGATCCCCAGGACCGGGTCACTAATGATGGGCCTAGGAAGAGATGCCTGGGTTTGAGTCCTGCCTCAGCAACTAACTCATCAAGTGACCCTGGGGCTCAGGTCCCTCCCCTGCACGGTGCAGGCGTTAGACCAGCTCGAGGGCCCCAGGCCCAGATGCCCACAGGACACCGTGGGCTACGTGGGGCCTAGGGACGGAGGACACGGCCGGTTTCCAGCAGCCCCTGCTGGGCTCCACTCCACGGCCGTGCTGGGATGCACTGAGGCCCAGTCTTCTCCTTTTGCAAGAAAAGCTGGGAATCAGGATTGTTAATGTAAAATTTTTTGTGTTTTTGGTTCGTCTGTTTTTGTTTTTGTTTTTTTAATCTCTTGGAAATGTGAGCAAAACAAGACTGTGTGGCTGACTGACTCCGACTGTGATGTGTGAGCTTAGCTAACTTTGCAGGGAGGCCCCTCAGCTTCAACGGTCTGGGGTTCTGATACCCCCCAAGAACGCCAAGGGACGGGGGGGGGCGTGTGTGTGTCTCTTACTTAAATCCCCAGCCCGTGCCTCCCAGGACGATGGCTGCGACCAGGACAGCCCCCGCGATGGAGCCGATGATGATGTTGGTGCCGCTGGGACCTGGGGAGGAGGGCAGGGCTCGGTTGGCAGGGACAGGCATGGAGAAGGGGAGAGACAGAGCCCCACCCCAGCCAGCTCCAGCCTCACCCTTGTATCTCTCCGTCTCCCCCGTGGGGGCAGACGTGGGCAGGGGGTTGTGAATGCTGCAGTCTTTGCCTGTCCAGTCTGGCTGACAGATGCACTTGCCTTCGTTGCTGCAGACCTAGCGGTGGGGTGGGGCCAGTAGAGGTGAGCGGGGGCCCTGTCCCCTCTGGGAGCCCCTCCCGGCATCCCTGGCCTCCAGGCACCCACCCCATGGTGGGAGCAGATCCGGCGCGCCCCGCTGCCAGGGCAGGTGCTGAAGTTGAAGGTAGAGGCTGGTAGGCACCGATGATCCAGACACAGCATGTTGGGCCCGCAGGCTGTGCCATCCTCCACGTAACTCAGGTCGGAGCCATCAGCCAGTTGTACGTGGCCACCCCTGGGGAACCGGCGAAGCCAGCCTCAGCCCTTGCCACCCGCCCCCATCACGGCTGCAACCCGCCCTTCCCCAGACAAGGTCTCAGCCCGTACCTGCAGTCCAGCTCCTTGCCCTGGTGGTAGAAGGTAACACTGTTGATGTCTCCCCCTAGGTCCCCCAGCCGAGGAGCTCCAGAGATGTTGACGCAGAGGAGGAAGCCACAGAGCACATCCCTGTTGGGGCAGCGTGGAGACAGTGAGCCCCAGGTCTGACCTCCAACCCAACTGCTACTACTACTACTGAACTTGAATCTGCCTTCTCCCCACCACCTGATTTTTCACATATTCTCCACTGGGACTCATAGGCTCATCCAGCAACCTGCTGTCCCAACTCTGAAAAAAAACCCTCCTGGGTCCCAGAGCTGGGGAGGCCAACCAGGAGCCTTGGCAACTCACTGTTTATTGCACTGGACCCAGCCTGACCCCTTGCGCCCACAGTTCCCGCGCTCTGTCCCTTCCACGTTCAGCTTCTCATAGCAGAAGCGATCAGCAGCCGCTGTAAGGAGATGATGCCAGGCGTCACCCACTCACCCCAGAACCCGCCCCAGGACCTCAGGCCTGCACCTCCAACACTCTGGCCTGACCCCCAACCTAGCTGGGTTCGCTGAGATCCTGGAGAACCACACACTCGGTAGAGGGCATATTTAGCCAGAACTTACCCCTCCCCAGCCGCTTGATTCTGGGTCCTCCAGAGTCCCCTCTCCCATTCCTAGCCAAAGACTCACCATGGCCCCAGAGGGCTTGGCACTGCCGGTCCCGGGTTTTGCAGCGACCTCCGTAGCAGCGGCCCTAAGGAGCAAACAGGAGACAAGGACTGAGACACTGAGTGGTCGGAATGGATACAAAGCAAAAGACCGTATTGAGCCAGAGGCCCCGAGGGGGAGGGCCCCACCCCCACCTCCCATCCCCCACCCCAACCCAGCATACCTGTTCCTGATCGCAGTAGTAACCATCCAGCTTGTGCAGGTTAGGGGGACACTGTGGACAGAGGGGCTGGGCTGAGCAGAGCAGCCCCAGGACTGAGAGTTGAAGAATGAAGGGGTGTCAAACGCCCCCTCAAGGGGCTTACAGTAGTATAGGGCTCTTCCAAGTCAAGAACAAGAGGTCTCGCTCAGAACTCAGACCACACAAATTGGCAAGTCCCATAGCCTCTCCAATCTCCCTGTTTCCTGTAACTACTTCACAGGGCTCGGAGAACTTAATGGAACTAAATACCTGGCACGTAATGAGGACTTAAGAGATGTTAACTAATACTATTATACACTCTCATCCTGAACACACACCCACCCCGCGCCAGGCCCTTGGAACCCCAGCCAGACTATACTGATTTAATGACGGAAGGAGCAAAACCAGGAGGCATGAAGAACCCGTTTCACAGGCGAGGAAAACGAGGCTGACCAGCGGCGGCGACGCCAGCAGCGGAGCGGAGGGGCGCAGATAACAACAGCCCCGCGGAGCCAAACCTATAAGGATAGGGGTTGCCTCCCACTGGGACCCTCAGGGCGGCTGGACTGGACGGACCTGGCTCGAGTCCCCGGTGCAGGTCTCCGCGATGTCGCACTCGTTCACGGCCTCTCGACAGGACACACCCCGCGGCTCGTACTGGGAAAGGGAGGCGTTTCGCTGCTCAGCCCAGAACCGCGGACTCCGCGCCCGCCTTCCCCGAGGCCCCGCCCCCCCCGGCCTGGGCCCTCGGCCCCTCCTCGCCCCGCCCCCCGGCCGCTCCCAGCCCAGTCAGCACCGCCCCCAAGCCGGCTCACGTTCCGCCCCTCCCACCGCCTCTGGGTAGGTGCCCCGCCCCGCTCCTCGTAGCCCCGCCTTCAACAGGCCCTTGGGGGCGCACGCCCGCCCTTCTCCCTCTCCATTGGCGCTTTCTTCGCCTCAAGTCCCGCCCCTACATTTGCCCCGCCTCCAGCGGCTCCTCCTCCCTAAGTCCGGTCCCTTATCCGATGGCTGTCCTGTTCGCAGCCTGGTCCCTCCTGGTGCCGCCTCCATCCCGCCCCGGCGGTAGGTGCCCCTCACCTTGCAGCGGCGACAGCAGAGTCCGTCGCTGCACATGGCGTCGTGAGTCAGGGTGCATTTCTTGCAGCAGTTCCCGCCCGCACGGCTGCACTCCTGAGGGACGCAGAGACAAGGGGAGGGAGGTGGGTAAGCCCTGACCTTCCCCACCCAGACCTTCTCTGGCGCGCCCCCGTCCCGCACCTGGCGCCGCACCAGTCTCTCACCTGCACCGAGCCACA
This sequence comes from Neomonachus schauinslandi, assembly GCF_002201575.2. NCBI lineage: Eukaryota > Metazoa > Chordata > Mammalia > Carnivora > Phocidae > Neomonachus > Neomonachus schauinslandi. The sequence continues at coordinate 42,051,700 of NC_058417.1, read as the reverse complement.
GTCGCACTCCTCCCCTGCCTCCACGAAGCCGTTCCCACACTCAGGCGGGTCCAGGAGCTGGACGGGGAAGGGGTGTCGGGAGTCTGGCCGGGACCTTGCCCAAGCCTCGCTCCCACATCCCCGCCCTGGGGCTGCTACCTTGAGGGGCTTGTTGAAGAGACAGCTCCCGCCTCCCTCCTGCAGAAACTGGTTGTACTCGTCGATACTGCAGCGCGAGAACTTGCGGGGCAGGTAGAACCTGGGCAGGGGGCAGGGGACGGAGCCGCTGAGTCCCCGTCGCGCCCTCCCCTCCAGCCCACTCTCGCCCCTTCTCAAGACTGGGGATGGGGTGCACGGGGGGACTCGGTGACCATCTCGAGGAGGCTGAAGATCTACGTGCCAGGAGAGGGCACGGTCATCCTCCTGCCTGCCCATCAAGCGGAAGTGGGCAGCGGACGTTGCTCCTGTCCCCTTCCCGAAACCTCAGGACGGCTCAGAGCTGGAGGTTGGAGAGCTAAGGGGCGAAGGTGCCTCCACACGAGGCTTTGGCGGCTCCCAGTGGCCACAGCGCACAGTACAGGCTGCCAGTTTGTGGCCGGCTAGGGAATGTGGGTCTCCTTGGGCAGTGTCCTCAGAGAACTGGGCTTTTTGAAATCCTAAGTGGGCCCAATAGCTGGGCCTCTTGAGCACTGCCACCCAGTGCTCCCTATGGTTCTCCCTCGCCCAAGACCCTCCCCTAGCTTGTCCCCAAGAACTCACCCAGTGTCTTCCATGATGCAGCCCAGCCAGTTGTCTGGACATTTGCAGTCCCCTGAGAGGTAAGCGGGTGGATATAAGGGAGGGTGGAGGACTGCCCCCCTCCCACAGTCACCCTCTTCACTTCTAGAGCTGCTGGGAGTGGGTCTGGGCTGGTTGTGGGGCGACGTGGGGTCTTCTTTGATACCTGCGGAGCTCCGGTGTTTATTCCACATCATGCCCAGGTTCTGCCCCAGCGTCTGGGCCAGGGTCACTGCCATGGCGCCCATGTTGTCATACTTGGGGTGAGGAAGACGGAGCACACAAATGTCTACATCCCTCGTGCCCTTCACAGCCCCTCTCCCTTTAACCCCCACCGCCATCCCAGCCATGCCCCACACAGCTCACCTCGTTCACACCTCCACCCCTGGACAGGGAGCAGATGCCCCCCACGTAGGCAGCCCCGCTACTGGTGCTCTGGAAAGTCCTGCCCCTGGAAGGGAGAGGGTTATCAGGAGAAACCCCTGCCTTGCCCACGGTGGCTTCCCTAGGCTGTCAGGGGCAGACTGGGGAGACTCGCACACTAGAGCCCTCCCTCAGGGAGGGGAGCCCGTCCTCATGTCAGCCTGTGTGACCTCGGCAAACCCCTTCTTCTCTTTGGGTTTGTTAGCCCATGAGCCACATGACAGGCTCCTATGAGATCATCTCTAACTGCAGATTTTTTTCTTTCTATCCGAGCACTGAGTTCCTGAGGAAAGGATGCTGGGACAGTTTGAGAGGAGAAGAGGGGACAAAAGGGGAGCTGATAGGCAGAGGAAGATCAGTGGGGACCGGAAAAGGAGGCATCAGCCTAAGATACAGGGAAGATGCCCAGCCCATGGCAAATGGCTGGGGGGCTGGTGCAAGGTGAGCCCAGGTCCCAGACCCCGCAGGAGCCCCTGGCGCCGAGCAAGCGTCCAGCAACCCCGCGCGGCAGCAAGCAGCTGAGCCTGACAGGACGTGTCGGGCGGGGACTCACGAGAAGAGATGGGTGGCATCACTGGGCTCAGGGAGGCCCTCCCGCCGATAGACCATGAGCCGGGCCAGGGTCTCCAGGAGGTCATCCTGCACCTGGATCTTGTCCCCATCTGCCCACGTTTCCATGGCAACCAGCACGATGCGGGTATTGAGCTGCTCCTTGTACATCTGGGCCCGGAGGGAAGAAGATGAGGGTGCGGCTGGAGGGTAGGAGAGGGTGGGGGCACAGGGCTGGAGGAGGGCCTCAGTTTGTCTTTTCAGGAAGTGGGGATCAGAGGCTGATAGGGCCCTGCCGAGCTCACCCCAAGCATGTGTGCAGCAGGCCAGTGGCGAGGGAGGAGAGGGAAGGGAAGGGGGGTGGCTCACCACATCTGCCAGGTTCACAACGGACTTGGCAAAGTTGCTGGTGAGGACCACCGACTGGCGCATCTGCTCGAACTGGGAGGAAAGAGAGTGGGAGGAGGGCCAGGCTGCTTTGGGCCCCCGCCCCAGAATTGCCCCCAGGCTGGGAACTTACCAGCTGGTGGTCGTTGACCACGATCAGCTCCACGTACTTGGTCTCACTGTGCACGGTAGAGTGGCCCCGGCGGACCTGGGCGGTGGGTGGGCACTTGGGATCAGTCCCCTCCAGGCCCGGCGTTGGGGCCAAGCCATGGGCAGACTCGGGGGTGCTGAACTCCAGTCAGGGATAATGCTGGTCCCCCCACTGGTGGGGGTCCCCTCCCTCCCCAGCCTTGGTACAAGGGCAGTCAGCCTCAGTTTGTCCATAATTCGGGCAGGTGCAGACACGGGTGTTAGGAAATGGGGTAGGGGGCTTCCTCTCAGGCGTGGTACCCTGGCCTCCAGCCACATCAGTCTGAGCCCTCCTTTGCCCCCGTCATGGATGGACCACAGCCCGAGGTCTCTGCAGCCCGAGGTCTGTGCGGGCCCCCGTACCTGCCTTTTCCTTCTCAGCCTCGGCCGGTTCACAGGAGCAGAATGAGCAGGGGCAGCAAATAGGCAGCCTGGGGGGAGGGGCCAGGTGAGGGGAGCACAGCTGGCCCCCTCCCCAGCCCCACTTTCCCTCCCTTACCTGGTTCCCTGCATCCGAGGGGGACTGGGAGGAGAGGGGTCCGGTAAATGAGGTGGGGAAGGGGTCCCTGAAATGAGGGGGAATTAGTTTTTGGCGGGGGGGGGGGCGACCAGGTCTGCTCCTGAGCCCAGATGGGGGACAGCTCCAGCCCTCACCCCCACCCCACCCCAGGGTGACCCAGAACTGGCCAGAGCTCCCATGTCGGATCTGATCTCCCAGATGCTCAGATTCCGGGGTCAAGACCTGGGGGCGCCCTGAGAGATAGGGGCAAAGGACACTGGAGCCCGATGGGAGGTTACTTGGGGGACAGAGGGGACATTGGAGCTGAGGGCACAGGGGGAGGGAACCAGAGCTGGGGTGACTGAGGAGGGCAGTAAGGCTGAGGTCACCAAGGGAGGAGGCAGCGACAGCCATTGGGACAAACCACGAGGGTGTGCGTGCGTAGCAGGGCTGTCAGAGGGGACCGTGAGGGGCTCACCTGGGGGGGTTCCTGAGGCCTGGCCATCTCGCGGGGCTCCACGATGTAGGTGAAGTTCCCATCAGAGAAGACCCCACTGCAGAGACAGAGGCGCAGGTCCCCACCTGCATCCCCAGGCCAGGGACAAAGGCTCTTCCCCCTTCTCCCGCCCCTGCCCGTACTCACTGCAGCCCCTGGCAGGTGGACAGGGCAGCAAAGGATTGGGGGTTCCCCCGGAGCTTCCCCTGGTAGTAGCAGTGGTCCCCGGCCCCCTGGAGGAGGAGCAGAACATGAGCAGACATGCCCCCGGCCCTGGTGTGAAGGCAGGAGGAGCGAGGAGGGGCCCCGCGGCTGCTGGGTGTGCGGCTGGCCATGGGCCCTGGGTACACCTGGGGATCTGGAGCCTGGTCCTACTCTGGATGTGCTCCTAATTTGCTCTTTCACCTGGGCAGGTGCCTAGTCCTCCCTGGGCCCCCATCACCTCACCTACAAGATGAGGAAGTTGGGCTACCTCAGTGGTTCTTAGCCACTTGGGAGGGGCAGGTGCATGGTTCATAGACTCCTCTGAGGAGAGCTAGCACTCGGGCCAGGCACGGCTCTAAGCACTTACCACTGAGGAGCTCACTTAAATCAGATGAAAGCTGTGGACTCAGCCCCAGCACACACACAAGTGCACACACAGTGTATTCACAGAGACCACCGCCTCGGTGGACACGGTCTGCGGCTGAGGAACTGTGAGCAGCGTGTGTCCTCTTGGCCTGGGCTCTCGGGTCAGAGGGGACAAGCACCCCCCTCCCTGCTCCTGCAGAATTACTTGTGCTCCAGTTCCTGAACTGGCTGGTTGGGGGTGGGGGGACGGGGAGGAGGCTATTTATAGACACTCATTCATCTTTGCTCAAGCCCCTGGGCCTCTGGGGCTGGGACCCTGGTGTCCTGGGCAGCCAGGAATTTCCAAGGCCTTGGTGTTGAGCAAGAAGGGCATTTCCCCAACGGCCACCTCCTAGAAAACTCTGGGCAGGGGGCAGGGAGGGTCCTTGAAGGCCTCCATGTCAGGCAGAGAGGCCGGCTGGGAGTCAGACCTTGGGAGCTGGGTGAAGGGAGCTCAGGCTCCACGCCATTCAATACGCCACACTGACTCCGACCCTTGGAGCTTCCATGGTGGGGAGAGATGGAGGGCCCCAAGGGGCTGGGCCCACCCAAGTATAGAATATACCTTGGACCCCATCTCCACTGACCACCTGTCCCTTCATTCCATCTCCCCTGTCCCCTTCCAAAGGCACTCACGGTGTTGTGCTGGGTTGTCCCCTCCCGGCTAAAATGGCGCTCCACATATTGCGAGGAGAGGAGGTGACTGAAACAGACAGAGGGGGCCAGGAGGAAGGAGAGGGGGTCGCTGCTGGGGCTGGATCAGACTTGGGTCCCACCGCAGCTCAGATCCAGGTCCCTTGCCCCAGCCCTGCCCCCGTCTCCCCACCCAGCCAAGTCAAGACCATGCCTTGCCCACCCGCCTGCTGCCCTTCCTTCCAGGCTCAAGGCCACACTCACTGGTTCAGCTCCAGGTCCAGAGTGAAGTTTGAGTTGAAGGCTGGGATGACGAAACTCACTTGGGCCAGGTGGACAGGCTGGGGGTGGGGGGAGGGCGGAGGGGAATCAATCTGGGGAACCTCAGAACAAGGAGTAGCGCTGGGGAGGGGATGGCGCAGCCCAGCAGCCAAGGGGACCATTGATTTGGGGGGAAAGAGCTCATCTTCCTCCAAGACCCTGTTCCCTTCCTGGGGACAGGGGCAGGAGTATGCACCCCGGCACACAGCCCACCCTCTGGGCCAGGGCTCGGGGAGCAGCATAGGGGGCACGTGCCAGCCCACCCTCTCTGGTGTAGGCACCCCCTAGGGCCAGGCTACCTGAGCAGCAGGGATGGAAGGCAGTTCAGCCTGCCCACTGCTTCATGCCAGGCCCTCCCTGCTGTTGGCAGGGCCAGCCCCGCCCTCAAGTGGACTAAAGAGAGCCCCCCAGAAGTACCATGGGAAAGGGGCAAACTGGAGATGGGGGAGCAGTGTGACCCCCGGGCCCTGCAAACCAGGCCCCTCCCTTCCTGCATCCTGGCCCCAGCCTCAATTGATGGAGGAGTCTCGGACTCTACAGACAGCGTAGCGTGGGTTAGAACTGGAAGCTGGGGTGATGGGCAGATGCCATCCTGTCAGGAGGAGGGAACTTGGCTCCTCCACCCCCAAGTCCATTGCCCTCTGCCTTGCCCAAAGCAGCTCATCTTTAATATTTCAATCCCATGGTTAATTTTTAAACACGGAAGTTTTCCTGATAAATTTTTCAGAGGGGCCTTTGCAGTGGGGCTGGGAGGCTCCAGGTTGTCATGGCGACGTACCAGGCCTGAGCAAGATGGCTGCCCTACCCGCTCTGGGCGCCCAGCTTCTGCGGGGAGTGGGGACTCCAGACCTGAAGCTAGTGTGCCTGGAGGAACAGTGACCTCAAGAGAAGGGGCAGGAGAGTCTGTGCTAAGGGGATGAGGGGGACTCTCACGTCCCCACTCCAAGCGTCAGGTCTCACAAAAGACCCGGAAGCACAGCAAGGGCCTGAGAGGGACTAGAGCCTTTTTCACGCCCCTATCCATTTAAGAAGACTGAAACCCAGACCCCCAGGTGAGGGTCCCACCACTGGGCCATGCAGGTGTGAGGCTTTTCTCCTGGGCTGCAGGGCGGAAGGGAGCCCCAAGGTCACGAAATCTCATAGCCTGGTGCTAGTTGGCCTTCTTATCAACCACCTAGATTTCTCATTTTTAGTGAGTGCTTATTATGTGCCAGGCACTGTTCTAAATACAAGCATTATCATATTTGATCTTCACAACTAGCCAGTGGGGTAGAAGCCACGGCTACCCTCCTCTGACAGATGGGGAGCCTGAAGGACAGAGAGGTTAACTAAGTTGCTCAAAGTCACACAGCTAAGAAGTGGTGCAGCTGGGATTCAAGCCTACAGAATCAGCTTCCAAGGCCTTCTCACCCCTTCCAAGTAAGATAGAAAGGGCCCATGAGAGGCCCTAGGAGAGGGGGGTTGAGGTGGGGTGAAGGGCCAGCGCCCAGATAGGCAGCCCTCTGAGCTCCAAGGACACTGACTCACCCTATCCCAGGCTGACTGAGCTCAAGCTCTATCCCAAGCCCCTAGAGCGTCGATCAGACTTGAAATAGAACGTCAAGGACAAGGAGTCACTGCTTTCCTCTTCCTGCCCTGGCCTGGATCATCTCTGCTTTCTCCCTGCCCCTGGGCCTGGACTACCTGTACCCCTCCCACCCCACGCCCTTGGCTTAGACTATCCCTGCCCTCCCTCTCCTCTCCTGGGTTTGGTCTATCTCTGCCTTCCCCATCCATCCCTGCCCGAACTACCTCTGCCCTCCCCTGTCCTCAGGTCTGTATCCGCTTGTTCTTTCTGCCCCCCACCCCCACTGATAAGCCCCTATCTCTGCCCCTACGGGCCCCCCAGAGGAGCAGTCCTTCCAGGCCCCTTGGCCCAAGCCCACTCCCTCAGGCTGTGCAGCTTCAGGGATGAGCCAGCAGCCTCCCTGAGCCTCAGATTCTCCCACTGAAAATGGTACGATGAGCTCAGATAGATGCAAGGCTGTGAAGTTGGCTTTGTGTGGTGGGGGTCGTCTTGGGCCAGGAGAATTCTGGCAGCATCGGCCCTGGTGCTAGCAGAATGTCCACCACTCAGGGAGTCAGCAAGCTCACCCATCTGGCCTCCCCCATCTCTGTGCAGACCAAGCTGACCCCCACTCTGGGGAAAGCCCAGACTGGTGGAAGAGCAGACACTAGGTCCTTTCTGTCCCCACCACCTCCTGCACCCTCATTCTTCCCCATCTGCTCAGGCCTACCCTGGGCTGGGCTGCCCCTTCCCCAGCAGGACCCAGGGCCCAGGCCAGATAAGGGCAAGGGCAGCTGCTGGGGCTGGGGGCTGGGCCTGAAAGGAGGCAGCCCAGGGAGGACTAGGGAGCCACCAAAAGTGCTGGAGGAAGGGGAGGGAAATCAGAGAGCTGGGCAGGGCCTACATGGGGACAACGCCTGTCTGCAGGAAGTGAAAGTTAAGGCAAGCCCACCTCCGTCCCCAGGAACTCTGTACCCTAGGCACCTGGGGTGGGGGCTCCTGCTGGCCCCAGACTCCTAAGACGGCCCCCCCCACCCCCACCAGCCAAGCTTTAGGCCTGAGTTCTAACAAAGCCAAACAGCTCCTTACTTGGTCTGCCTCCTGCCCCTGACCTGCCCCTGACCTCTTCCATTATCCCTCAGTTCCTCCCCTGGGAGCCCCTTCTGTCCCCTGCCACCCGCCCGCCCTCCTCCGTGCCCAGCTCAGTGCTGTTGGTGACCGGCCGGCCAGGCCTCGACCCCGTGCCCTGCTCTTGCCTCTCACTCCCCGGCCATCCGGCTCTCACGTGCCCTGGCTTATTTGACCCCAACCCGCCCAGGTCATCTGGTGCTCATTTCACAAATGGCAGGCCAAGGCTCAGGGAGAGACACTCGGAGGTGACTGGCCCAGGGCCATGCTGGGGAGGTGCGGGGTCAGATCTCAGCCTGGGGCTGGGGTTCATGTCTGTCACAGCAGCTCGGCCACCTGGCTTCGGTGACTGCCCTCCCCGAGGCTCCCTTGTTACCAGCCCGTCCACCCCCTCGGCTTGGGCTTATGCCCCGTGTCAGGCTCAACCAGATTCAGGGGGCAGAAGGAAGGAGGCAAAAATCCCACTGAAGTCCCCTTATCACAAATACAGATGCCAGGCCTCCAGCCTAGACCCATAGAATCACAGTCTTGGGAAGGGGGAGACTGAGGGTCTTGGGGGGTTCTCAGATGCTCCAGTAAATTTGAGTGTCCAAGCACTGCCCTTCAAACTGTCACCCCAAATCCCTCCACCGGAACCCCCGTCTCCTCCCATGGCTTTCTCCTCCTCACCCTCATCTGCAAAGCCCGCACCCCCCAACCCACGAGTGCTGTGGATCCTCTACTCCTGAGCTGGCCCTTCACCCCACCTCAACCCCCCTCTCCTAGGGCCTCAGCTCTGGACATCTCTGATCACTGATTCAACTTTTCACACGGCCACCTTTAGTCCCCTGAGCACACAACACGCCCATCTTTTTTTCAACACTCATGTTGAATGGAAAGGCATCAGAAGCCCTGAGCCTCAGTTTCCCCATCGGTAAGATGGGGTTGTCATGAGGGTCAGATGGAAGCCCTTCTTAATGTGTTATTATCACAAGGATTAGTAATCATAATCATAACAGTTGAAGAACGAAGTGTAAATGTTCCCGCTGAACAGGGCTTTGAGGAACTAGCCGAACCACATGGGCTGGGTGGCGGCAGACGGCAAGGAGCCAGAGACGCAGGGGCCCCACCTGCGGGGGGAGACATCCGCTCCCCACGGCAGCTGTCGCCCACGATGTGCTGAGGCTCAACTGATCAGCAGGACTGTGGGAATCCCAGACGGAACAGTTGAACAAATTTCTGATAATGGGATTTTACCTATATTTTTGAGGACAGAGTCACTTCCTTAGAGGGTCATGAGTCCCTCTGGGGACAGACTCTAGGCAACTGGGTCCCTCTAGGCAACCAGGAGGGGGTGATCAGGCAAGGCCAAGCCCACAGGCCAGAGTCTGGGGAGGACTCAAGACTCCTGCCGCATCGTCCCCACCCCCACCAGCGCCACCCGGAGCCTGACAGGTAACCCCCAAATGCCCAGGCTTCTGTCTCGGACACCAGCCCTCATGCTAGTCCAGCTGCCCGCACCCCGCCCCGGACACTCGGGAGCGAGGGCAGGCCTCACAGATGTTGAACATCTGTTCTTGCCAGATCCCAGGCAGGACACCTGACAAACATCATCGCCTCTGATCCTCCAAGCAGCCTGGCAAGATGGAGACGACTCTTAGCCCCATTTTATGGATGAGGAAGGTGGGATTCAGAGGCAGCAGAACCAGGAGCCGCCAAGGCTGCTCTCCCCACCCTCACCCCCAAAGCCTTTCAGACCCAAGCTTAGTCTCATGAGTGAACAATCTCTCCGCCCAACCTCAGGCCGGGGCTCAGTTCATGGCCCTCACCTTTGCAGAGCAAGCCTGGGTGGGGAGGGGCCAGCACAAGTCCCAGGGGCGGCTTCCAGCCACCAGCCCCCTCCCAGGAACCATCTCCTACCTCCAATCCCAGGACAGAGCTGCAACCTTGGCTGTAAAGACCAAGCCTGGCCATGGCCCTAGTAGGGTACGAGGGCTCCAGGCCCAAGGCCCTGTGGCTCCCTGCTGAGGACTGCCATCTAGTAAGGGCTGGGGACTGAGCCTTGCCAGATTGTCCCCCACCCCCTACAGCAAGAAAACACAAACCCGCCAAGGGCTTCGGGGGTAGCATTTCCAGTAAACGCTGGTCTGGACAGCTTTCATAGGAGCTCAGCCCAGCGACTGGGGTCCCCCCTCCTCCAGCTGGCTCTGGTATGTCTGTCTCCAAGGCCTGGAGCCTGGAACCTCTCCACCCTCAATTCTGTTTGCTTCCCCACATCTTGCCCTTGTCTTGCTTCTGAAGGAGTCTGGGTTTCCCTAGGGGGCAGACACGACCCACACAGCAGCTCTGTGTGGATTAGAAAAAGGTTCCCCTCAGAGACATGTAGCCTCATGAGCCCACAGATTTCATTCAGTCCACTTGCCCGGGCACTCTTGTGCAGTGAACAACCAGCCCAACTGCACGCAGTGGCCCTGCTTGTTCTTCTGTCTCAATCTTCAGCTTCAGGCTCCCTTTGACCACAGGTTTCTGCACTTCCAGAAACTCCCCCACCTCTCTGGGCCTCAGGCCCAGCCTGCTTCCAAACTGGACAAAAGCGAGGTGTTGAGAGCAGTGGGTCCCCGTGGCCCCCCTCACTCACTATACCCTGAGCGGGAGGCAGGCGGACTCAGAGCATCAATCTTGGGCCTCAGTCTTGACTCCTCTACTTAAGTGATGTGTGACCTGGCTTGTTACTTCACCTCTCTGTGCCCGTCTCCCCACCTGTAGAACGGGAATAACAACAGCCCCATCTCCTACAGCTGCGATGATCATTACATACCTCAGTACGTGGAAAGGCATAACACTGCCCCAGTAAGGGCCCAGTAAATTGTCATTTCTCTAGCTTCTAATTCCTTCCTGGCCACCTTCCTCCCCCCCGCACCCCCGCGCTCCCCTCCCCACAAAAGCCAGGAGCCCTCAGCACACAAAACCCTTTCCTATCACCACCTCCGGGAGGTGGATGAGGCTGAGATGAATATTATCATCATCCCGATTTTAGGGATCAGGAAGCTCGACCTCAGACAGGTGATGTGACCAGGCCAGAGCAGGTGAGCACCCAAGCCCCCCCCCTCCCACCCTAGTCCTGCCGGCCAGACGGCTCCCCCAGACTCGCCACCTGACCCACAGCAAATAGAGATCTTGCTGCTGCCCCAACACCTCGCTGGGCCTGAGGTCCCAAGCCGATGCAGTAATTTTGCCCTGAGCCCAACGGCACCAGGGTGTGGGACTTCCTGTGGGGACCCGGGCTCAGTGCTGCACGGGCTCCGTCATCAGCCCCTCAGCCCCGACGGTCCAACGCCAGAAATGCCTCAGGGAGAAATGCCAGGTGGGAGTAGAGGGCTGCAATGTCTCCTTCCGGTCAGGGGGAACTATTTTGGACATGTCCCTTTGTCTCCCTCGGCCTTCTTCCATCTCGCTGGGTGGCACTGCCCTGGTGCCAAAATGGAGAGTCCCTGGAGGCGGAATGGTGCAGTGGGAAGCACCTGGTCTTGGAGAGAATCATTCCGCTGCTTGAGATCTGATTGACTTTGAGCAAGTTACTCAACCTCTCTGAGCCTCAGTTTGCTCATCTGTAAAATGGGCAGGCAAAAGTCACCTTCCTTACGGAGCTGTGAGAAATCCACCTCAGGGGAGACCGAGGTACAGGTGGGGCAGGGCTACGAGTGTGTCCCCTGGGGAGGCTGCAGGGAGGTCCCTAGAAAGGCTCAATGCTGGAGAGGCCCCCACTGGAGGTGAGCACCGCCCCACAGATCCACGAACCCTCCACTCCTACCCTCACCCCCTCAGACACCCCGTTGGGCACATTCAGACTTGGTTGCTCACACACATCACACAGCAGAACGACACCTGTCGTCTGCATACCCAACTCATCAAGTCCAGCTACACCCGTTCTGGTCCCCCCCCAACACAGTCCCAGGCGCCATCATAGCCCAGGACCTGCCCCCCACTCTCCCTCCAGGAAGGACTAGGCTGAGGAAGCACTCCATTCTTCATCCCTACCTGGCCCCCACGCCTTCTGCCCGCAATGTCCTCTGACCACACCACAGCATCACCCCATCCTCCATCTGGACCTCCCCTGAAGCACCTACCAGGGGCCCCAGCATCAGGCTGGGCAGTCAACTCCCAGCCAACACAGGCTTGGGGTGAACAGTTCTCGGGGGGTGACCCCAAGGAAGAAAGCTGGACCAAGGATCAAACCCAGCCAGGACACCCCATCCCTGGCCTTGGGATCATCCTATGGCCCATCTCCCACCTCCCAAGGAGCCTGGGCAGACACTGAAGGCAGCCTCCAACCGCTTTCCTCTCACCCCTGCCCCACTGCCACCCCCATCCACCCCCACCCCCACCCTGCCTGCCCGGGACCATTAGGCAGCCCCTCCCCCTCCCTGCCTTGAGTGATGGTCCATCTATTATGCATGCTGCCTTCCTGCTCCATTCCATTTCCCGAGTATCCCCCCTGAAACCCCCACCCCACAAACCCCTCCACCCCCCCTAAGGGCTTTTAACCAAGTACATTAGGCAGGGCCAGATGCCAGTCTGACAGATGTCCGTTTCCCTCCTTCCTCTCTTTGCCCAGCCCAATTTACCTCCCACCATTCCCAGCTGCCAAAACTTCCCAGACCTCCGCTGTACCCCTCCTCTGAGTCTCTCCTCTACACCTCCTATTTCTGCCAGGCCTTCGCCATCCCTCCCTCCGCGCCCCCCCCCCCCCCCCCCCCCGGGTTGGCCTGGCTAACTTTCAGCTTCCAGCTCCTGGAGAGCCGAGGCGTGCTGAATGAATATTCCATCTGGGTAATTATTATTCACATGATATTAATTAATTATTAATTGCAATTAATCTCCTTCATTCCTAACCTTCCTTTGGGAGGCAGGAGGGGCCTGGCAGCTGAAAGGGATGGGGCAGGGGGAGGGGGCGGGGAATGGGGCCGATGGAGCTGGCATTTGTGGGTGAGCTTGGGGCCTCCAACCTTTTTCCGGGACCCCACCCTCAGCAAGGACAGGAAGAAAGACAAGCCTATCAGTGCACAGAGGGAAACTGAGGCAGGAGCAAGCACTGAGCCGTTCCAAGAAAGCCCGCTGAGGGTGGCTGTGAGGAGAAACGGGAGCCCTACCTAATGGGTGCCTGGGCTCTTAGCGGCCTCTCCCTGTCCCCTACTGCCCTGGCCAAGCCCCATTTGAGGTAGAACCACTTGCTTTGGCAGGATGGGAGTGGGGGCGGGTGGAAGGCTGACCAGAGGCTGCATGAGTCCTGGGCATTCCAGGGTCCACGGAGGGCAGGGGATCCCCATGATGATTGGAGGGGTCCTGGAATGAGGCCAGGGCTCCCCACTAGTGGGCTCCAGCACCCATCAGGTGGGTAGCCCATTGTGCAGAAGGAGAAGCTGCAGGAGCCAGCGTGTGTGGTGGGGTGGGGGGACCCAAACCCTTGCTGCCCGGTGGCCTTCCTTGGGCTCCAGGCCTGCTTCAGCCCCCTGGCCTCACCACCCAACCCCACTCACCGGACCCCCTGGTGGCTCCTGGCGGACCCTGGTGTCCAACTGCTGCTTTCGGACCTCTCCCCCGGAGCTCTCCCCCACCAGACGGCTGGGCTCTGTGACCTCAGGGGCTCCCGGACGCCCCAGCTGGGGTGAGACCCGCCAGCGCAGAGCTCCGAAGGGACCCCGGGTCCCAAGACCTGGGGAGACAAGGCCAGAGCTGCAGGCGGATGCCCACCGAGGGGCAGGAGACTTGGGACTGGGGTGAGCACACCTCATCCCCCGCTCTGCTGTGGGCCTTGGACCCCTGGGGGAGGGGGATCTGGGCGGGAGGATCTGCTCCCCTGCAGAGGGAAGAGCCCGATGGAGAGGGGGCCAGGAGCTTCCCTCCCGCCGGCCCGTCACGACTGCCCCCCCACCCGCAGAGAGCT